>NC_140465.1:6831545-7134045 GCF_051167445.1 Perissodus microlepis
TTTAACAAACACAAGTGGTTGAAGTAGGAGTAAAACAGTAACTACTATAGTGTGATTTTTTTACACCACCACCATGCCTCGTGCTTTTTCATGTAGACCTTCTCCCTCTTTAAAACAAGCTTTTACTTGTCCTACATTCACAAGGACTACGTCCAATATCATAACTGTGCGTATTTACAGATGGCAGCTGCCTTGACAAAATGGCAGTATTTGACACCCTAGAAAAGACAACCTGTCTCCTGCATTTGTGCACAGTACATAACTGAACTGAAACAAGACTTCTCCTTCTGAAATGACCCAGTATTTGCTTGTGTTGGGTATTTACCAAGCTTATTGGACTTGAACAACTATGTTTGAGTCTAATTTGAACAGTAAAATCATCAAACAGCTCTGCCAGGCTGTCACAATAAGTGTAATTACATAACAGCCTTCTCTTGAATAATCTCCAGACAGCTCACCTAGACACTGCAGATAGAGAGATATTAGCATATGAGGATTGCACGCCTGCATACCCTTGCACATATAACACCAGCCACTCCTGCAGAAAGATATGATGACAGGGCTACGATCATGTGAATGTGGGAATATGTTTTGAATGTGCTGCCGGGGAGCCTGGGGTTGGATGTGACGTGTGCTAGATGTGATTGATTGTGTTGTTATTGCTAAGGACTCTCTTCCGGCTGCCTCCGGGACCCTTTTCGATCCATCCACTGTCTGTTTGTACTGCTGCTCATAAATTTTACAGCCCGCGCTGGAACCTAGAGGGAGCTTAAACAATTGCTTTATTGATGAATTTGTCTCATACAAGGAAGAGCACCGCACCAGGCTGGCGTGAGACTTTTCACCACACCAAAATGAATATGGCTGGCTCTTTTCCCCCCTCCCATTTAAATCTGATAAGTGAAGGGAGGGGCAGGGGATTTGGGTAGGTGAGGATTGTCCTTGAAAATGTTTTTACTTACTTTTTTATTTACTGCACCTTTTTTTTCTGCCATAAGAAAATGAAATGTATCTTCAGATGGAGAGGTGAAATTATGCTTTATAGTGTTTGCAAGGTCTGCGTTGTTTCATTACCATCCCCCGTGGAGAAATAAATGTGAAACTGTAGCATTAAACAAAGGCAGCTTTTTGGAATTAGCATTAGAGGCTTAAGATTGTTTGGTATCAAAGCAACCTCAGACATGGCTCTGTGGGAAACACAAATTAATTACAGGGCTCAGTGCCGTTGTGGTGTAGGTGTTGGAGCCTATGTCAGAAAGAAAGAAAGAAAGAAAGAGCCACAGTTTACAGTGTGATACTATTTATAGGAGCAGAGAGGCAGTGGGGGGACATTATGCTAGTGGGAGGATTATTGGTGTTATTAGTCTTGTGCTACTAACCTATAAGAGAGCGAACTGTTAAGATTTATTATGTCATTAAAGTGGGCATCTTTAAATGCACAAAAGATCAAGCCCAGTCACAGTAACCTCTTGAAATCAGCAAGGCTTTGGCTGTTTTTACAGAATAAATATTGCAAGGAAACATGTTTAATTCTCACCAGGATCAGCTCCAGGTTCCTGGTGAGTCAACCAGGGACTGGGGAAATGGAGTACTGAAATATTTATCAGAGCGTTGCATATTCAGCTGAGGGTCCTTTGTGCGTGCTCGTGTGATCTTTCACAACACGTTCACAAATTAAATATTTATCACATTTAAATAAAAGGCGAGTGCCGGGTCTCACCGAGCGCTCGCATGCGTGCGAGTGTGTATCCGGGTGCATGAGGGGAGATGTGAGTCGTGCACTATCAGGGATGATTGGTGTGGAGTCCCGGGTGGCGGGGGTGGGTTGTGCCTGTCAGGATGGAGATATGAGACTCACCTCCCTATCTACTCATTCACAGCGACTGGAATCAGACTCAGCTTATCCAGTGCGCTGTGGCTGCTGAGGGGGCTGCCGCAGACAGAAAAGCACTGTGCCTGACCTAATGCTGCAATATGCTGCTAGGTAGATAGTTACATATGGAAACAAATGCATTTCACAAAATGAAATATGTGTTCAAACTGTTGACTTGGAACATCTGATTCACCTTTAATTTGGAAATTCTGTGGAATTCCACCCATCAGTGTATCCCCAACAAGCTGTGTGATTTTTCTCCACATTCAACGCGAAATAGATAGCATGTATTTAATTTGAAGGTTTGTTTACAGGTATGACCAGCGCTCATTTTTTTTTAAAATTTACGGTTGTATTGTGATTCTGCATCATTAAATTGTTATTTCATGTTGTCTTTTAAAATGAACTGAATGATAACTCTAGATTTTTCCAGTGTGATGAGAATAGGTGAGGTCTTAGTTTGCAGTATTGTGGACTGGTTACGATAGGCTACGTCAAAGAGTAGCAATCATCAAGTTCATTTTAAACTGATGATAGAAATTCCACCTTTATTCTAGCTTTATTTCATCTAAGGGTTGGCCAAATCAACAAAGACCAGTAAACCTCAGAGCCAGGTGCAATGGTCAGCTGATCACAGCCTCTCCGCAAAGAAGAAAAGTTAAATCGATATAGGATTTTATTTAGCAAGTCTGCCAACATTCAATCATTCAATCGCCTGTCGTACACATTTAAAAGTTTAATGTTAAGCAGTAAAACACACTATTGTGCAATGTAGTACACCCCATGTTCTTGCTGTTATTGTGATATCTGAAATGTCCAGTGGAGTAGTGGCTAGTGAGGCTAATGGTAGCATATTCTGACTGTTAGCCGAAGCACTGAATGGTTAGAAACAGCACTTCACACTTTTTATGCCTTAAGACATTCGCTCATGTAAGTAAGGTGACGGAATCTCTCCCTTCTACACTTCAAACTAACTACTTTTGACTTCAGGCAGTTTGCAGGACTGCCTGCGCTCATGCAATGATTGCAAGTTTTTAACAGTGAAATTCATTGCTGACAATGTTCTGGTCAAAAAGATTAGACTGGCAACCCACACCCAGTTTATATTTTCTGTACATTTGCTAAGATTTAAGAGAACAGTTCATGATCCCGAAAAGTTTTTTTTTTTAAAACAAAACTTCCAGGGAGAAATATAAAAGTAGCAACCACAGCTCCAGATTTGCACAATGAGGATTCCTCGTAGGAATCATACATTCATTTTTATTTTACTAGCTTAATTTGTGATTCACTGTCAGATTACTCAGATTTTTGCCCATTTAGAAACAGGGTGACAGTTACTCCTATTTCTCCAGCAACAAATACCTCGTTCAATCCAAATTGTATGTGTTTTCATGTCAGGAGTTTTTGTATTCGTTTTATATTTCAAATATGATCAAGTTTGCTGATGTAAACACGGTCTGGAAACTAGTTTATAACGAATTCAAGTCCTGTTTTAAATATTAAAAAATTATATATATAAAAAATGTTAGTGATGAAACATAAATAGGCAATGAATAAATAAATAAATAATCAGACAAAGAACATTTTGTTTTTAATATTTACCCCACTCCCCATGCCAGGCTGGATAGTAGCTAAATCTAACTGTGGGAAGATTGAAGAACCCCGACTAGCTCATAGCTAAAACCTTCACATTTAAGCTCCCAGAAATGTAGCAAAAATCCAAATAATTTATGACAGAGGCCTTCACACTGTTTATAGAATTTATACGCTTTAAAGCAATTTAAAATATAAATACATATTAAAAATGGTTTGAAGCAGAATCAGTTAAAAACTCAGTGTTCATTTTGGCATTCAGGTCAGTTAAATAGTTTTGCTTGTAAATGTCTTTTCATGTAAATAAGTTAAACTGCATATTAATTTACCCCTGACTCAGCCACCACACACACACTGTTCTTGAACCTCACTTGAATTGGCATTGAAGGCATTATAACCTTGTTTTTTTTTGTTCTGGAACATTTCTTCTACCAGGCAGTTTTTGTTAAACCATTTGAATTTTTTCAAGCTTTTCACTCCGTAATTATCTTAATAAGATCATGTGTTAGAGCGATTTTACCTCTTGTTCGGAGTTCCTTAATGCTTGAAAGAATTGCCATAATTATAAAGCTGTTTGATCAACACTGACAAAACTGCTTTGTCATAGTTGAGATTTTATTTCAGGCACCATATTCCTTTTTCTTCACATATTTAGACCAGACGGTGAACATACGTGAGTCAGTGTTTCGTTCTTCTTGCACCATGGCACAGCAATTCTGTATTCTACATACAAAATATAACATTGACAAAATTTGTGCAGCCTGAAGTTAAATGGATCAACCGCGTGCTAATATCACATTCACAAAATAAATGTTGCCAATATGTTCATATGTGGCTATGAAGACTAGCAGAAATCCCATTGTGATCATTTTGTGCAGATTATTGGCCTTCTGACACATTTTATCATGCAGAAGGCATTTAGAAGTGCAATATTTCTATCCAGTCAATATTTTATAAAGATTCACATTTACACTTTTTTTTTTTTTTTTAACTCAATTATCTGGATGAGCCTGGAGCGCAGTCAGGTCAAATTACAAGACAATGTAAGAGCTTTAAAAGATTTTTCACATCTGAGTCATTTGAACTGTTGTGTAATATGTCAATTTTACGTAAATATCTATTTGAATGGAATGTATTAATGTCTTCGTCTCTCTCCGATTTCCTGCTCCCTGCATGCTGAGTATGAGAACAAAAAGCTGAGAATTCAAAAGTGTGAGAATTCTAACAGACTGTAAAAGCTGAAATGGACCACTGCAGTGAAACAGCTGTTTTACATTAACAGTTAAAAAGAAAACATCCTGGTAGCATTCTGACAGCAGCTGGGTCATCAAGCTTTAAGCAGTTCTATATACGTGCATATACACTCCTGTGCCACTTTATTAGAAACACCTGTACAAGTATTTGTTAATGGAAATATGTAGTCACACAGTCACATTGCAGAAACTCAATGTATTTTGCCCATCAAAATGGGGAAGAAAAGTGATGTAAGTGAATGTGGCATAGTTGTTGGTATCAGATGGGCTGGGTTAAGTATTTCAGAAACCTACACAAACATTTTTTAAGAATACAGAGAAGATATCGAGTAAGCGGCAATCTTGGAGAAAATGACTTGTTGATTTCAAATGTCAGAAAAGACTGGAAGGACTTCTTTGAGTTAATAGGAAGGCAACAAAGACTGTAATGACACTTGTTACAACCAAGGTGTGCAGAATAGCAACTCTGAATGCTCAAGAGACTGAACCTTGAAGCAGATGGGCTGTAGCAGCAGATGACCACACCAGCTGCCGCTCGTGTCAACAGGGAATTGAGGATAAAATGAATGTTAGCTTCACAATATTGGATAAGAAGATCTGATGAGTCTCAATTTCTGTTGCAAAATTTGATTGGCAGGGTCAGAATTCAGTGTAATGATGTGTGGGATGTTTAATTGGCAAACTATGAAACCTTAGTAATGACAAAGCATCTTTTAAAACATAGGCCACAACCTACCTGAGCATTGTTGCTGATTATGTCCATTCCTTCATGGCCACTGCTCATATTGCCACATTCAGAGGAGCTCATTCCAGCTGAGCACAGTTGGGATATGAAACCACATAGATGGACTTCTGATCCCAGTTTGCAAAAGTGCTTGAAGTAAATAATGTTATCTAGGAGTGGAAGAACATAATAAACACTTTTTTATAAATGGTCCCTTTATTGCAAGATTTCATGTTTTGGGACTGTGTTAGGGTTTTGTCTCAGGGTTGTGTTGGTCTGGTGTCTCAGAGAGACATAAATCTATATGTTATCTCAGTTACACTGGCTTCCTGTTAAATTTAGAGTCAATTTTAAGATCCTGGTCTTGACCTACAGAGCTGTGCACGGACTGGCACCAGCCTACATCTTTGATCTGCTACAGCCCTATGTCCCTAGCAGGTCTTTGAGGTCATCTGATCAGGGCTTACTTGCTTTAAAAAATACTAAGAGGAGGACTAAGGGTGACAGAGCTTTTGCCACTTTGGCCCCGAGACTGTGGAACTCTCTCCCCCAAACATTAAGAACTGCGGACTCAGTAGCTGTTTTTAAAAAACAACTCAAAACTCACCTTTTTAAAACTGCTTTTGGTTAATTTTTTGCCTGTTTTATTTTCTCTTTTTAAATCTTTTTATGACCTGTAATCTTATGTGCAGCACTTTGTGATTCTGTCTTGAAAGGTGCTATATAAATAAAAATTTATTATTTATTATTTATAGGCAAGATTTCTCCTGTAAAAAAGCACACACTGTATTCATGCCCCACATGCCTGTTAAACTCTGGGATAACATTCTCGGCATGATTGCCAAGGATAAAAGGCCCTTGCTATTGTGGAGGGTCAGGGCTTCTGTGAGATGGTCAGCACATTTTACTTCGGGTACACACTTCCCTCCAGGGCCCACTTCAGTAAGTTGATGGAGAGGAAATACAAGGGCGCTCTTGAGAGAGTGAAAGCTTTACTCAAAGAAGTGAAAAACAAAAAACCTGAATTTAAATGCTTTATGGTCATTACACCTAGAGAAAGCACAATGAAACTTGCTGTGTACACCTAAAAACGATATTTCATACACCCACACGCTCATGTCAGATAACAATAGCCAAAGATAATAATCACACGTACTCGCATGCTTGTGCAATTACGCCAAATAACAATATGTGGTTGCACTCATTCCTACGCACTCGTACAACACACAAAGTACTCTGATAGGAGTCTGGCACTGTGTAAATAAGATAAATAACAAATAAGAATATCGCACCCAGTGTCTCCAGGTTATTGCGTGCAGATATGACCAGAGATTTGTGTCAGGCACCATAAAATATGTAATGTTGCACATACTTTTATGAGGATTTTACTGGGTATGACCTGCGATGTAAATATAATAGTTAGTGATGTAGATATTATGATGATGTAGATGGTGGTCGTAAAGCGCTTGAGTGTGTCTGGGAGTTCAGTATAGTGATGGCTCCTGGGGAAAAGCCTGGAGGTGTGGGCTCGATTAACAGTGTAATGTTAAGTAGCTGGTCTGTTCTTTAAATTACTACCACTTTCACACACTTTCAGTCTCAGTACTGACATCCTTACTCCAGTCCAATCATCTTTTTGCCCACCTCCTTTGAGCCAAACAGCCTCCACTCTGTGTGGTTTAAATCTGTACTCTCCTCATTCTCATTTTCAGACTCATTCGTGCAACCCACCACCTCTCCAACTCCACCTGAGAGTCACCCAGAGCTCCATCCAAGCCTCAGTCTTCATCTTCATCAGCACCAGCATCTAGACTCCAGGGTGCCCTGCCCTAAATCCCATCACCGCTGGGATTCCATTCTGCCACGATGGACCATCGGAGTCTAATCGCCAAATACGTCGATTAATTTATCTATCTCAATAAATCACGTTCAATTCTCTCAAATGATCCCACGTTATTGAAACAGCATACACTCAAACTACACCTCACTTCAGATGAGACCACTCTTTAGCACTGATGTGACTGCAAAACCAACTGCACGCTGGCCAATAAAACCACTTGTGGTGACCTTCCTAAAAGAGGACGTCTACAAAAGTGCAAAGCATTTCATGCTGTATTATTATACCCTTTACCTCACATGTCCATGCTGAAACACTCTGCTTTGTCCTCTGTGACACCATCTAAAATCTAGACATTATTTCTTCATGAAAAAGCCTTTGGAAGAAGAAAGAAATTCATTTCTGACTAGGATAACACATTTGTTTTACATTTCAAGGCCAGATAACAAAACCGTGTGAATCAGCTGCATTTATTTCCCAGTATTTCAAATTAAGATGAGTAAAAACAGATTTGCCACACAGAAAGTGTGTTTGTTTATAAGCTCATTTAGTTCTTAATTGGTACTCCTTTACCAAACGTTAGTGCAACACTGCAGTATGCCATGGAGGGGATCAGTTTGTGTTACTGCTGAGGTGATATTGAAGCCCAAGCTTTATGGCTTTTTGCTCTCCTGTATTTTCAGGTCAGGTCTTTCTCATCAGCCTTTTGACAGTAACCCATATATTCTCTGTGGGCTTAGGTCAGGCGAGTTGCCTGGCCAATTAAGCAGAGTAATAGCATGGTCAGCAAATGTTTTGGTAGTAGTTTCAGCACTGTAGGCAAGTGCTAAGTCCTCCTGGAAAAGCAAATAAGGATCTCCATATAGCTTGTCAGCACATGGAAGTATGGCATGCTCTAAAATCTCCTGGTAGATAGCTACACTGACTTTGGACTTAATAAAACGCAGCGGACCAACCACCAACCACACCAGCAGATAACATGGCACCCCAAATCATTACAGACTAAAGAAACTACACACTGAACTTTGTTTGATATCTGTGCCTCTGCACTTTTCCTTCACACACTAGGACCTTGATTTCAAAATCAAGATCATTGATTTCAAAATCATTGGTTTCAGAATTACAAAAGCAGTCAAGTTCTTTCCCCCCTTATCCCAGGATGCTGTCTCTGGTCCAGGAGCGGTAACCACTTTGCTCAAGACATCTGTGCATGGTGACTCTTGATCCCACGGACAGCAGCCTCAGTCCACTTCTTAAGAAGCTCTTCCAGGTTCTTGAATTTACTTTTCTTGACAACCCACTCAAATCTGTGTTCATTGCTGTTGCTTGTGCACCGTTCCCTGCCACACTCTTCACTTCTAGTCAACCTTCCATCAGTATACTTTGAAACAGCACTACATGATTGGATTTTGATGATCGCTGCTACAACGTGACATACATGCTATGTTTATGTTAATGTTGACCTTTTTCACTGCATTCTGAATGGCTACTGAGTCCTCAAAAAAGAAGTGAAGTGAGCCAATTACATTTCTATGATATTTTTATTTGCACTCTCAATTCCAGTATATGTGTGTAACCTTGTTTTCAGAAAACTGGGAGAGAATTAGAACCTGTAATTAAGCATGTTAAGCATTGCAAGTTGAGATGTTTTAAAATTTTATTTGATCATTTCCCATTTACACTAAGAACGGTCTGTTCTACCTCGAAGAATTCACTATAAATGCCTTTGACTTCAGGCACAGTCACCCAAGGCATCTTTGATGAAGCATAGGCGTTTTTAGGCTCAGGTTACAAGCCTTGGTGTTTTATAAATAGCCTGGGCTCTCCGAAAAGAACAAATAAATCCATATCTGTTCATCTGTCATTCGTGCCATGGAGTAAAGCCATTGAAATATTATATAATCAAACAATGTTGTGAAAACAACAATTTCTAAGGCACAGCTTTATGTAACATTCCAAGAGACATAGCTCTGTGTTTTCAAATATTTGCTTAAGTCTTTCGGCATGGGAAATACATTTTTAAATATGTTTTTAAAAATGTGTCCTTGTGCAGAGGACGGCAGAAGACAGCAGAGGAGATGACGATTGAAATAGACCCTGAAAAGGTTCTGTAGATAATGAGAGTATTAGATAAACAGATATAGTTAATTTCATTTTTTCTAAACTGAAAAAAAGCAAATGAATAGGTCTAGCATAACACTCATCTCTATCAATGGCCTTCCTTTTTAAAGAACACACTTTCTGCTCTGCAGGTTATAAATGAGGGTTGAAGGGTTTGTGGTCAGAGGTGGTGGGGTTTCCAAACAGCACAGTGATGCAGCTGGTCAAGATGCTTTCAGTGCCTCTGCACATGATGGGTCCTTGGACTCTCGGTCTTCTTAGTATGCCGAAGAAGTAGGGATGTTGCCTGCTTTGCTTTCTTAGCCAGTGATGTTGTTGTTTGTCTAGGAGAGGCCTTGATGTGCACACCCAGAAATCTGGTGCTACTCACTCTTTCAACAGCAGAACCGTTGATCACAAGTGGTGCTGCTGGGTGTGAGCTCTCCAGAAGTTGATATCTATTTTTTTCTTTCTTTTTTTTTACATTTAAGGAGAAATTGTTCTCACTGCACCACATGGCCAGCTGTTTCACTTCTCTCCTGTGGTCTTTCTGGTCCTTGTTGTTGATGAGCTCCACTGCTGTTGTGTCATCTGCTAACTTGATGAAGAGGTGAATGCTGTAGTTCAGGGCGCAATTGTGGGTCAGCGGGGTAAAGTGCACTGGACTGAACACATGTTCTTAAGGGGCTCGAGTGCCCAGCATTGTTGCCAACCCAAACTGCTTGTGGTCTCCCAGTAGATTAACCAGATGTCCCTCTTTAAGTGAGACTGCACAGCGTTTTTATTTCTTGTCCTCCTGTCCCACTGCTTGAGACAACGTACCTCATTTTGACCAGCTCTGCAGGACATGCACTTTCCTGATGTCTGGCTTTTCCCCAATGCAGGTGAAGGGAAGGCTAATGCTGTTACCAAGTTACAAAAAAGTCAGAGGATTTGCAGATTTTGGTGAGCATGATGGAAATTACCACAAAGAAAATGAAGTGGCAATATCTAGTCATGGGGGCATAGGGGGTCATTTGGTTATAAAGCACCTTGAGGTGACTGCTGTTGTGTTTTGGCACTTTATAAATAAAACTGAAGTAAATTTAACTTGCGTGAAGTGACACAAAATCTGTGTGTGTCATAATTGGCTAGAAATTCCTAAAATTAGCAGCTATGGCTCATAAAGGTTATGTCCGAGACTGTTACCAGACAGAACAGCAGCTGAAATAACAAATAATACAAAAATATTTAAGATTATTTCAATAACGTAAGAGATCATAAGAACAAACTTTAGCTTCTATTCATTCTTATTGCATTTACTGTACTGTAAAGCAAGAGAGTTGGAAAAGTTGCATTCAACACAATACATTTGACTAACTCCCATTATTGTTAACCTGTCCCACTTTGTCAATTCATTTCCATTCAATTCAATTGTAGTTATATAGTGTCAAATTAAAAAACAAAACAAAAAAACAGCGGTTGCCTTAAATCACTTTATTGTAACAATAATGTCCCACAGAAACATTAACTGTGTTTGTCCCACAGTTAGTTGTTTGGGATCTGGTCACCCTATCAATCTCTCAGTGACAAAGTTCACCACTCAGTTACAAACAGAGGTGCTCCCATTATCCCCCAGCTGGTCCAGTTTGTCTGTTAACTGCTGGTGAATGATGTGTTAAAGTGCCAAAGTCAATGAACTCCATTTTCAAAAAAGATTTTTTTTGTTTCCAGGTGGGTGTGGGCTGAGTGGAGGACAGAGGATATTGCATCATTGATTGACTGGTTTGCAAACTGACAGGGTTTCAGAGAGGGAGGACGCGTGTGATACGTTGCGTGACTAGTCTTTTAAAGAACTCCATGATGACGAGAGTCGGTACAACAGGGCAATATTCACCGAAGCAGGATGGATAACCATCTTTGGTACCAGTGCCAGTATTACTGTGGTAAGTAAACTTATAGTGTCTTAGAAAAAGACAGTTCTTTTTTATTTATTATGAATATTCAGTTTTCTGACTATATAAATGTTTTATAGCCACGCCAATGTTACACTGCTGTAAAGAAAATACAAACAAGAGATGCACGTTATCTCCTCGCTTTTTGTACTGCTACTGTTTATGATTTTAGCTAGACCATATGAAATTAGTAACAGGACTTTAACTGAACTTCAACAGGTAAACAACTGATGCGCAGTCAGGCTGCAGCCTCCATTTCTAGCTGTTCATGTTTCTACAGTAGAATCACCATGGCGATCGCTTTAAAGTGTCTTTGTGCTGGTTTGTGTTGTCGGCTTTGTGTTCATACCTAAATGCTAGGAGGAAGATCACATGTGTCCTCATCAGGATAGGGATCTGTGCTGGTGTGTTGGACTGCAACCTGTAGGTTTATATTGTTAACTGGTAATTATGAGACAGTGTTTCTGATCATTCTACAGAGTAACATGAAAATAACGTAACGAGTAGTATAACGAATGTCTTTCTCCTGGGAGTAATTAAGTAACGTACTGCACTACGTTTAAGAAAAGTGTTCTGTGCAATATGTGCAATAATTATTTTTTTGCAAAACGACCCCAACAATGATCACAAGAGTTTGACCATCCTTCATGTAATTACTTTGCATGAATGTCTTTGATATGCTGCTTAGAGACGGTGGTGAATCCATAAGGAATCGAATCAATAAGTGCTATCGATAATGGAATTGGAATTGCTAAATTCTTATCGATTCCCATCCCTGACCAGGACTTTGTAAGCTTCCATCAGAACCGAAGGAAATTTGTGTGAAACAATCCATAGAACATGGTTAAATACGTTCATGCACGCTGAGTTGGCAGCGATTGATCCCTGGCTATTTGTTTTCTGAGTCAAGAGTCTTGTGTGCACTACCTTCTGTTTAATGGCACATTCAGATACATTTAAAAGTCCAGCACCAGCAGGCACTTTTTAATAACAGCATGCTTAGATAATATTCTTTCTAATGTGGATTCTCTTTGAGTTTTATTTAGTGTTCAAACAAATCAGGTTCTGATGTTACCTTCAAACATAACAAAGCATGAATCAGGCTTTTCACTGTTCCTGGCAGTGAACTTGAAGCGTGGGTCAGCACGTGCTGTGAGGAGATGAGGTGCGTTAAAAAGGCTGCTTTAAGAGAGGGACCGTGAGCAGAGTGACCCACTGCAACAGAGGCGTGAAAAAAATAAGCCAAATATAATTAGCATTGAAAGACTCAGCATGTGGGAGTGTTTTATGTGCAAAAATAATACCTCATCAACATCCACAGCTGCTATTATAACGTTGAAGAAATACCTCTATTGATGAGTGGAGCACACCGTAAATCAATGCCTGATCCCTCAGAGGTTTAAATTTGCCCCCTTTTTAGAGAATCCTACACGCTTGTGAAAACAACCGAACAAGCAACGTGAACCCAAGTTCAAATTTTCCTGTAAATCATGTCTTTTGCTCCATTACTAATTCAGCACCAGACAAAATTCTGGGCGACAAGGACAGGCTGGGAGGAGGGGGGGATCGACGTCCTGGGAAGGGGAGTTTCAGAACAGCTTTGTCTTGAAAATGTAGCACCAGTTCATTAAAGGTTAATGGTGCATTGATGATAAGTTTTATTCACCTCGTCTCTTCTGGACTAATGGTGCAGTGCGCACATGTTGACGTCTTTCAGATAGGATGGATGTTTGAGTCTTTGGATAAGGCTCTGCTAGCCGCTAGTGGAACGACACAGTTCTCTGCAGCAGAATGCAAGAAGTTTTTCAGAGACAGGATTTACAACCAAAGGCAACGGTATTCTCACCTCACCAGACGTGTCAGTAAATCCTCTTGAATTGAAAGGATAAATCTGAGACTCTATGATATGTTTATAGCCCCCTGTCTCAGCATTGCTCTAGGCACTAACGCTGGTTGTCATATAATGTAGCAAAGCTGAGACTTAGACGTTCTCCTACTAAAAATATGTCTAAAAATGAAAAAGTAAGATTATAAACTTAAAAGTTAGTTTTCCCAATGGGCGTTTGACATGTGGTGGGAGGATGTAGCATTCATATTTCAAGAACTGCAACAGCAATGATTACAAAGAAAAAGTGTATGAACTTTGATATATCTATAACAACTCATTTGTGGAAGTATGGCTAGTAGTTGAGACAACCATCTATTTTCCTGCATTTTAAAATGGAAATTGGCAGTAAATAGGAGTTTATAGTGCTTATATATTAGGAAAGGGACTGAAGGGACTGCATTCCTGGCCACTCGCCAGTGTGATCCGAGCGCTTAAATAAAAGGGGGTTGCATATTTTTTGACATTGGCATTATATGTGTATAAATATTAACTCCAGCCATGGTCCTATTGAACAATTTAAACTTTTCAAAACCACTGAGGCCAATACAAGTATACCTACAGTACTGTAAACTGAAAGTGTTTTTCTGCTTTTTCAGGGTCAATTACATGCATTTGCTGTGTGCCTTTCATTGGCTCTGTATATTTGAGCAAACAAAAAAAGGTGCAGTAAACACAAATACACTGCCTGCAATAGCTTTACTATTAAATGATTCAGGACTGTGGATACCCTTACAGTAAGTTTACACAGATTACAAACTCAGCAAAAGTTGCTTTTCATCATCCATTTACTTTCTCAGGTGCTGCCGTAGGGCAAAAAGCAGGGACCATCCTGGACAAGTCAGCAGCCTTCCATAGGGATAACACTCTCACAGCCAATGCACATGTGTGGGACGAAAGCCACAGGCACAGGATGAACATGCAAACTCCACAGAGACGTGCTCCAGACATTTTCTCACTGAGATGCCGCGGTTTTAGTTTTTCATGACTCAGTGTTTATTTTTATTTTTGATGACAAGCTCAATCCTCTCAGCATAAAAAAGGATACCAGTGTTCACATATTTCTGGAAAGATGTTCTGCTCTTCTTCTTCTTCTTTGTTAACAGCTGCCGCTGCTCTTTGCTGGAGGGCTTGTGATGCTCTACATTTCTCTTTAAAATACCCCCAAAGGTGTTCTGTTGGATTCAGGTTAGGTGACATACTTGGTCATGTCATAGTTTTAACTTTTGTGTTATTTTGGCAGTGTAAGCTCGATCATTCTCATGATTGTGTCTTTCTCTTTCAAGGCTGTTGGAGACATCTTGACAGGCGGTATTTTGATATATCCACAGATAATCATGATGCTATCTGTAAATGTTCCTTTGTGCTTTGCTAACTGCTCGGTGCACTGTGGCAGCCCGGGTGAGGCTCACACCAATCTGAGCTGAACAGATATGTACATCTGATATTTATTGGTTGCCTTTGTATTCATTGGAAAAGATTCATCTTGCAGTTATGGGAGCAAGAAAGGTTTTTTGTTTTATTTTTGTTCTTGGAAACCATCCATAGATGTTGATTATGTGCTTCAGACTGATTTCCTATCACCTGGGCCTGTGAAGTACCTTTCCATCTGTTTTAGAGCCCACGTTTCACGGTGGACTTTTGGGAGGATAACCACTCCTTTGACTCATTATGTATCTCCTGATTACTGCTTCAATTGAACTCCACAAAGTTTTAGTTGGTCACTTTTTTAATCTCCTTTTAAAAAAATCATAAAATTGGGCTAATTAGAAATCTCTGCACTCAGTTTTGATTCAGTGATCACATGTGTTCTAGCCTGCATGTCAGTGATCACATATTTATTTAAATTAGTCATTTAAAATGTTCTTAGAGCGCTGTTTTTTCAGTGTGTCATAAAATTTGCTTTGCAGTTTCAAGATCTTCACTCACTCTCCACTCCACTTTAATCTGAATATTGTCACTTGTGATTGCTAACTAACATCAACTAACCATCAACTTTGTAATCATTAAAACAAATACTTAGCCCTTCTCTGTGGGAGAGAGCTAAATGAGAAGATGAGGGAAGCAGCTGTGCACAGCTGTTTAGCAGAAATGGGGAGGTAATCAGATGTGCATTTTTCAAACCACGTAATTCAGTCGTGTTCAGATCTTTGGTGTATGAAACGGCACAAAAGAGCCAAACAACACACCTCATGCCATTACTCATGATACTTTTGGATAATAAACTTTAAAATGCTGACACCACACTGTTGGCTCAAAAACACACTGTCTCTGTTTTTTTTTTCTGCAGTTTTACCACCTCCACATATTAGTTTTTTTTGTACTGGTTATCATTTTGTAATATACTACAGGCCTTGCACCACATCACCAGTAGGCTATTTTTGATTGCTGCAACCTGGCCATGCAGTCTCTACTGTGACTGCTCCTTGCACACCCCCACATTTTAAAAGCACGCTCAGTAATTTTAATGTGGAAATGGCACTCCAATACTGCTTTAAAAAAACAACCACAAAACAGACATATATGCATCTGTAACTGATGAGATTGTGTGGCAAATCGTCCGGTTGCAACTATGTTGGTTCATAGCAGTCTGATTTAGCTCACTCAAAAGACACACAAAGTCCTGTCAGCTTAAAATGAGTGTTTACTACTTTTCTTTTTTATGTATGATCATAAAGCAAATTCATCTTGTTAAACTCTGAGCACAAATACCTTCAGGTCCAGCTGTTACCAACGCTTTAGGCACAACAAAAACTAAAACCACCTGCATTTCAAAATGTGACTGTAGGAAAAAGTGGAGAACATTTCTGTTGTTTAGTACAGAAAACCTTAAAGAAAATCAGGCAACCTAAATAAAGCATAAAAAAGAGAGCAAAGCTTTATTTAGGTTGCACACTTCATCCAAGTAGAAGCACAGTGCAAAGTATGAGCTTACACAAAGTTACAGCCACAAAACTGTCATGGTGCTGTTTTTGTGCGTGTTCTTGTTTGGTTTTAGTTTATCTATTTTTTGGTGTCCCCCTCACACTCAGATCAGTTCTCTCATGTGTCCTGTTTTGATTTTACCTCCTGCTTTGGTTCTTCTCCTCAGTGGTTGTATGCTTGTTTCCACCTCCGGTTGACTGTGTTCTCCTGTGTGAGATGGGAAGCGCTGAGATTCCAGTGCTAGAGTGGCTGATCAGTGTTAGTTCAATCAAGCCTTACTACATTCGCCCTGTGTGAAGTGTGTGTGTGTGTGTGACTAGTGAAAGGTATCATCAATATCAAGCTCCAGTTCAAGATCATGGCAACAAGACAGCTGATACACAGATAAACATACCTGATAAAGCTGATTTTTCTTGTTAATTTTGATTTATTCAAAGGTAAAATAAAAAAAAAGCTGGAGAACATGGAAGAGCCCCAGCCATCCAGTGGACTTTAACCCAGGACCTTCTTTCTGTGAGGTGGCAGCGCTAACCGCTGCACCGCAGTGCCGTCACAGAAAGTAAAACAAAAAAATCTAAAAAGCTGAACATTGGATTCCAGAGTTTAGAGCCATCAGTCATACAGTGAATGTGGCTGAGAAGCTATTAACATCATCATCATCATCTACGCATGACAGGTTACTTTCACCCTGCACGCAATAAATTGCAATAAATTGAAAACTTTTAATTTACCTTTGTGTGTATTATTGTAACTTCTACCCCACACAGCATATAAATGGCAAACACTGCTAATCTGTCAGACTCGCCTGCCTGCTCACATTTCTTTTTTTTTAACACTTGATTGAAGCTCAATGATTTTTGTGTGGATATTTGTAGAAAGCTACACACAAGTTGCGTTTTAAAAGTTCCTGTGCTGCAAACTTTGAACTCAAGTAACTTTAACAATGTAACAAATTAATTTGAATTCATGAAAGGGAATTTTTGCCATCAACAACTCTAAAATGTTCAAATGTTGTCAGAAAATTTCACTAAGACTATTCAACACATTTTTTTTTGTACCTGTACACAAAGTGTACTATCGTTTCTCAAAGGTAGAGAAAATACAAAATATTATTTTGAAAAACTTTCCTTTTGTCACCAGCACAATGACAGCTGTAAACATTTCTGAATTTTGTCCTTAATCAACAAGTCTTCACACTTCTAAGAATCCATCTGTATCAACACACCCACCAACCACGTCATTAGTCACATCTTGGTAGCAAAGGAGGGTCGGACTTCCTTTTACCTTCAGAACCGCCCAATTCTTTGTGGCACAGATTCAATAAGGTCCCGTGTAGGCCTTTTGAGTACAGTGAATCATCATGTTCACGAAACCAGTTTGTGCTCATCTGAACTCTGTGCTATCCTGCTGGAGGCAGTCATGAGAAGGTGGATACATTGGTTTTAAAAGGATGGCCACAGGTGACAATAATGCTCAGATTTTGCCATTTAAGTGTTCAATTACTAATAAAGGGTACAGGTTGTACCAATGAAATATGCCCCCCAGCATTACACCACCTGGAGCTGAAGATGGAACTACAGTTTCATGTTTAATGCCAAATTCTGACCCGACCATGTGAATGCTTCAGCAGAGATTTAGACTCGTCAGAACCAGGGGACATTTTTCCTAAATTCTGTTTTGGTGAGCCTGAACAAATTGCAGCCTCAGTTTCCTGTTCTTAGCAGACAGGATGGGTACCTAGTGTAGTCCTCTGTTGCTGTGGTGTTGTTCGTTTAAAGATGCTCTTCTGCATACTTTGTAACGAGTGGTTATTTGAATTATTGTAGCTGATCAGCACAAGGCAATCTCCTGTGACCTCTGGCATCCTTGCCTAGAGAACTGCCGCTGACTGGATATTTTCTCTTTTTCAGACTGTTGTGAGTAAGCCCCAGGTTGTGTGTGAAAATCCCAGTAGATCAGCAGTTTCTGAAATACTCAGTCGAATCTGTGTGGCACCAACAACCACATTCAAAGTCAGTATATATAAGCTGTGGCCAACTCTTTATTGAACATAATTAAATATACTAATGCCATTTATGGTTCACAGAAGAAAAGATTTTTCTCTACCTTTAAGGCAAAAGCAGTCTGAAAAACCCCACTTATCACCCACGAACAACATCAAAATGCCTCACAATTCCACAGTGTAATTATTTGCACAGTGATATGTCCCCTTTAGGGGCAGCTACCATATGTGTTGCACAAAAATACTTTTTAGATTTTTAAGGGTAAAATGCCACAGCACAGTAATTAGGCCATACATATTTTCTGAGGTGTTTTTCCACTGCTGATGGAAGAAACACAAATCAGTGGGTATTGTCTTTAAATGTGTGTTTCCTCCTTGAAATAATTTAAATGTTGCTTTATCTTATTAAAAATCTAAGCTAATGTTCATATTTTAAGGTTTATTTTTCTATATGATGTTCAGGTGGTGTATATACTGAAATACATTATTTAAAATATGTAAATTGCTTTTCGGTTGTTCCCTTAATCAGTGTGCGCAAAACATAACCTGAGCGAAAGTGTTTCCATTCATGAGAACAGATACTAATACTAATAGGTTTTCTCACTAAATGATACAAATTAACTAATTATAAACATTAAACTCTGTTTGGACTTGTTGCTAAGGAACAGACAACAATACAATAAGTAAAACTGCATTTTCACATAATTTGGGACCATTCAAACTATGATTCATCCTCCTCTAACCATTTCATGATGGTACAGCATTTGGCGACTTCTGTTTGGTCAAATGTCCGGAGGCGAGTCACTGAGGTCAGTGGGTCTAACCGCTTGTCAGTTCATCTCCAGCTCATTTTCTCTGACAGATTTTTTCCTCTTTGTCTTTTTTTAACACATCATCTGTCACAGCTATAACCAGACACATGCTCAGATAGACCCCAGGTCTCAAGCACGTCCTCTTTTGGCCTATTACTTGCCCTTTTTTGCGAGACAGTTCTGTTTTCCAGTTTCTATTTTATAATTCCAATTTTAAATTTGGCTCATGGCATCAATTCCTAATTAAAAGTATGCATTGCCCAAAAGTTGTGTTTTTGTAATTCTTAATGTACCTCATCCCCACCGTTCACTTTCCTTGTCATCACAGCCAGCTACTCATGCCATTCGTGCACCATAAGGAGCAGCATCGTGCCTCTTGATGAGAGGTGGATAACAATAGTGTTTAAACTGGCCTTGTCCATGTTTGTCACCATTATGAAATTAAAATACTAACACTACATATCAGCCAAACATATGCAAGTATAGCTAACCATTAGTTTATAAGAAGTAAGATAATCTGATTAAAAATGTGCAAGTGGTCTCAGTTAGGCACAGAAAGCAGTATCAGAAACATTAGCCCTCCATCTATTTGTCTGGATACATAAACGTCAGCTTGGATGAAAATCCAGTAAATCTGATTTTTCACCACTTGCGGGTGTAATCAAAAACATTTGGACTATTATGAACTCTGGAGCACACACTGTCTTGGATAAAGCCAGTGCAAGTGCTAAAAGCTAAAATGTAAGTCCAAAATCTAAGAAGGCCCTTAAAGTAACTTAGTTTCAGCTTTTTAAAACTATTGACCGACGTAGTATTTTAACAACCCTTTATTATCATGTACAATATCAATTTGTTCACGATAATTTGTATTTATAAATAGCAGCACAATGCCAAGAAAGAACAGAAACTTGCCTGTTTTTGTGATAAATGTAGAAATATTAAGTCCACTTAACCACCATCAGTGTGTAAACCAATAATTTTGTAGACGTCTGTTGATTATTTATCTGCTGATAATGAGTAATGATCATTGTCAGTGTGCGGGTGCTGAATTAAATAAATCCATAAGTATATAAGTAAGTAAAATCTCTGTTGCTGCTATAAATATGTAAGTGCCTGTTTTTGTTTGTCTAACACACCGATTTTCATCCACCGTTATTTTAAAGTCAAACATCTGGTGTTCTATGAATATCTGAACAAATGCTATGAAATAGTTCTCATTTTCATTTATTCTGTGTCTGGAAAAATTCCAAGAGCCTCCAACGAGCCTCTGCTGTTTTGGCTGATTTATTGTGAAAGGCCTCACTATAAACAGACAGACTCGTTGCAGAAGACCATAATTGTACTTTTGTCTACATTAAAGAATGTCTTTTCAAGGAATTGTCTAATTGTCACCAAATATAGACTATATGCAATTATATAACAACAGCATCATTTTTTTTTCTCGAAAACAAAATCAGTCTCCTTAAAAATAGTCTCCCATGCTGCTAAACTGCATTCTCAGTCTTTGAAGCACACTTGGTTTCTCTAAAACAAAAACCTCTTACAAATAAAAAGACAAGCAAAGATCACTCGGGGATTGATGCAGTGTAAAAGAAGCAGAAGACAGCTGAGGTTTTACTGCAGTTTCTCATTTCCTCCTGCTTTTCAGTGTAATACGTACTTGCTGTTTGGTTAAATTTAGGCACCTAGAGCAACTGGTTAGTTTAGTAAAAGGTATAAGTTCAAGTAAATCTTTTAAAAATACATCATACTTAATTATTATTTCACAAACGGTGTGTTTTTTATACACAATTGACCCACTGCAGTTTTTTCCTGACTAAAATCTTACTTCCTGCTCTCTCTGACTGAGATTAAAGTTAAAGAGACCTTTGCCACTGTTATTGGCTGACAGCACTTAAGATTACTGCTAAACTTGCAGCACGTGTTGTAAAGTATAATTCAACTGAAGCTTAGTGTTGTTCCACCAGGCACTTGCAGTTTGTACACTTCCACAACACTGACATACCCAGTGGCACAAGGACTAATTAGTTCGATTTCTTTTTGTCCTGCTGTGCAATATTGTCTTAGGTGCCTTTGCCCTAGATTACTCAGGTTTGCTACAGGAAAATGTAATGAATTGTAAGATTTCTCTCCTTCTGAGCTGAGGAAATTGTACTTGGAATTCAGCATCTAATTAGAAACATGACTATTTCTGTACAAGAGTGACGCAAGTTTCTCTATGAATTAAATTTTTTTTCTCCTAAGTTTCTCACTGAAGTTACGTGTGCCGAGATTGTGGATAAACAGCTATTCTCAGCTTACAGAGAGCACCAAGGCCCTGGGGCTGAGCATGTGCTTTAATAGATGGGTGGTGATATACATAATATTTCAGTTTTGACAGCAAATCTGTTGTAAAGTTGCTGTGACAGCCACTCCAATTCCTGCCACAGAGCTATCAAATAGAATGGATTATCCCTGTGTTCCCCGTCTACAAACCCAGCTGAACAGGAACATGACACAATTCTTCTGGCAGTAGTTTGCGGGCTGGCATGCTGCCAAAGAACAAAGGCCCCTGCTTGGCAGGGCCACATGTGACGGAGAAGCAGAAACATCTTCATAGCTCCAGCTCAACCTCCAAACTCGTGCAGGTAAAGAAAAAAAGCCTGTGCACAGTCGCCGTTCATCGAGCTCTCGATCCGATGGGAAAACACAGCTGCTTATTGTGCTCACTGCTTAATCGCACCAATTAATGTCCCTGTGACCTTCCTTCCTGGCAAGTTCTGATGAATGCCGCCATTGGTTCTCTATTTGAATCGCTCGCTTTACATCTCTGAATATCAGCATATCAACATCTGCAGAAAAGGCCATGTGTGCTAACTGAGAAGCTCTCAGCTTCATGCACTATTTATATCACCCTAAAGAGGTCTTTGCTCTGGCTTACCATTCACAGATATAAACATGCCTTTCACAGTGTTCATAGTTTTTCTTCGCTGAAGTCGTGACTTGACGCGTTCATGTATACAGTTTTATTAACGTGTGATACTTTGATCGTTCATTTTACTTCAAATCCAGCCTGTGCAAACGAAAAAGAAAGGTCAGCATTTAACATGAATAAAAACAGACATCATCAGATATGTAAAACTGCACTTTTACAAAGAAAGGATTAAAAGGGTTTCACATACATGCACACCAAAGGGAAGCTGTCCAAAAGCAACTTTCAGCCCTGTATTAACAACTAAATTGGTGCAGGAGAAAATAACATTAGTTTTCCTGCACCACCTTCATGCTCCTTGAAGACTTACTCACACCAGTAAACCATCAGAACTGTGTGTTTCTCACCTGCCTTTATTAGCCAAAACACGAGTGAAAACAATTATTGATCAAAATAACATCAGGTGGCAAGATTCAGTGTCTACATATCACACAAGCATGTGAAAGGAGCACAACCTGAGGCAGAGTGAGAGATGAAAGGCTGTGAGGGGACACCGCTGACCCAGATACCCTGAAATCTGTCAGTAAGTCAGGCCGGACACGCATCTCATAATGATTACATCCAATTTGACATGTATCTGATTTATAGTTCAATGTATTATGTGACAGCTGTCACATTTGTGTAACTTAAAAATGCTTTTTTTTTTTTTTTTTTTATGTCTCAGAGTTTCTCAGCCCTGCATAAAGTCTGCTCACGTCTCCTACTTTCTGGACCGAAAGCTCTTTTACAAACTTCACTGAAATGTATTTTTTCTCTGCATTCCGTCTTTACAGTCACTCTCCCCTAATTCCCGCGTGTGCCTGCAGTGAATCAGCTCATCGGAGGCTGCTTGGAGGTGTGTAATGGCTAATGTTTTCCAGCCAGTCTCATTTGGTTGCATTTTATCTCCATTTTTATACCTCCCTAACCTCCTGCGTCGTCCCCCCCCCTTTTGCACTTAATAGGGATGCACTTTATCTGCATTACCCCACAGTACTTCATTACTTTAGTGGTCATAAAATGTTACTGCAGTTCCTCCACAGGTCAGATAGAGCCAAACATGGCTGCATTTTAGCCTAAAGCTTAAAATAAGAACATGTCTAACTTTTAAAGGAAAAAATAATTAGTATGAACAAATCTGTCATTTTAAGACTTTAAATTAACAAAAATGAAATCATCTTTCTCTGTTATGTGTGTGTAACTGTTTATAGACTGGACATCTGTGACATCACCCAGTCTGTCAAATATTACAGTCTAATTTCACTCAGCTAGAGCACCAACTTCTTGGACGGTCTGTATCACAAAGCTAGCCATATTTCTGAGATAGTCGCATCAGAAATGCTCCAAAAGACGTCACCGCAGCAGAGAGGTTCTGCTCAGAGACTCCACGTCAGTGTTAGCTTCACTTTCCAGACCCAGAGGCTACGTCCATCTTTAATGCTGTCTGTAACGGCCCCCTTTTGTTCTACGCATGTGCAAAAAGGCCTTCTTCCTTTCCCTTAACACATGCACAGTGTGACCGGTGACAGTGTGTTTGTGTGTGACTGCTGTACTCCTCCAGGAGAAAAAGCTCTTCAAGGTAAGCAACTGAATAAAACAGCTGACAGGAGGAGCTGCAGCATGTTATGTTTGGTTCTCAGATTGAAGTCAAATCATATTTTTGCTATTATTTGATATTAAAGATTCTTTTTCACTAATGTTTGAGCTTTTCAGGCTTTAAGAGCAACAAACACACAATAGCACAATCAGCTTTTACAATTGATGACACAAAGACCTTTACAGAAAAGGGAACGCAGCTTACAGTTCTGTATAACACTGATATTTATATTGGCAGATGTCAGGTAAGTGCAGTCATTTTATTCCAACACTGATAAGAAAACAAGAAAATCCTTTTAAATTGCAGCAGTGACAGAAACGACGAATTGCTCTGCAAATGCCTTCAACAAATTGGGTTTCCCGTATGGAGAGGGCAGCAACACTGGGCTTTTCTCATTTCACTAATTTGTGACTCACGTGTCTTCCATCCTCCATCCTCCTGCCTGTGATTCAGTAATCAAACTCAGTACACCATGGTGAAGGATGTCTCAATTCCCAAAATGCATTTGGAGGACAGAGAAGAAAGGAGGCAGAAACTATGATCATGGATGCACAGGTGTGTGAAAGTGTCAGACAAGGCGTGGCACGCAGCTACAACATACAAACCATGGTGGGAGGACTATACAAGCGACTTGTCCCTTTTATTTACATTTTTACGGTATTTTTAGTCAATATTTTATTCATATTTTTCATAAGAATCAGCAGTAGTTGAGCTAATATAATGAGCTATTTATAATGCATTAATGTCAAACATCATGTTTAATTCACGTTGCTTTAAAATCAGGCTCTAAGGCAGGGATGTCTGATTTTGTTTCTCCGCTCTTCTGTCTTTGATTCTCTTCCTTGTCTCCTCCATTAGCATCTGTGGTGGGAGGGACTAAGATGCAAGGAGATGACATCCATCTCCTTGGATGTCATTAGGGAAATGAGAACGTGGGCCTGTGAGAGCTTACAGCACAGCCAAGGTCTCAGGTAGGACCCAAGAACACTATAAGCTATCGTATCTATGCATGGCATGCAAGTTGGTTCAATCAGTGCACTATACCTGTGTCAAAGGTAAGCTAGCAGCTTGACAAATTAGTTTTTAGGCTTTTTATTTATTAATTAAATTTTTCACAAAGGGCAAACTTTCCTTTGTAGTGAATTAAGGGGATAAGCACTTAGTAAGCAATTATGGCATTTAAAAAATGCATTAACTTATAGACTTCAGTAGTTAATGCTGCCTTTTTAGTGCAGAACAAAGTATCACTAATAAACCACAGGTGGTCAGCAGCCCACGGGCACGCTGTTTAGCTCCACATAGAGAGTAAATTGGTAAATAAATGTGGATGTTTCCTCTTCAGTAATTGCATCTCGCTGCATAGACTGTCTTGGTCTTTGTTAAGAATAATGAAACTAATTTTAGGAGTTGTTAACTAAGCTTTGGTAGGAGACTACAAAATATTACACGTGTTACTAAATTAATTTTACATGACTGGAACATGTTCCAGCATTTATTTTGGGCTTAGTAGGGATGAATAATTCAAATCACTGTGTGTTTTTAAAAGCAGATGACAAGGTTCCTCACCACACCTTTCCTTACCTTGTTACAGGGGACATAACATAACAAAACAACAATGAAGAGGCAATAATCACAGGACTATAGTGTCCCAGATATTGTATCCTGGCTGCTTCTGCTCTACAGGTCACATGACTCTATTAATACATCATTTAGGATGTTTGGATTTACTCATGTTTGGACAAACATACAGGAAATCCATTTTGCTCAAACACAAGTAGCTCAGTTTGTTTTATATATTTTATATTTGGGGAATACTTCTTGGGCGAGGATTGATGTGAATCCCTCAAATTACTATTGTTGACTAGTAACTGCAAGGCAAGACACCAGGGCTGTGCCCCAGATCTCTCTCATGTTTACTTGTTCACTTCTCCGTAATAGACACTAAATCGTTTACTAAACACAGAGCAGAAAATTGAGATTTTAGGCACTTGCTTATTAAAAGAGCTGTAGGGATAGAACTTTTGAGCAATAAGATAAATGTGGCACACTGCAACTTAAAAAGGTTGTGATTTGCACGATTTCAAATATAGCTCCTGAGTTTAAACCATAACTTAGTTTTAACTGAACATATGGGTAAAACAGGCAAGATACAGCACGTTAAGTAAATGGCTGCGAGCTGTTTTCTGCATGCAGTCTTCAGTATATGCTTGCATACTGCAGTCATTTCTTTTTATTAAGCCTGAGGAAAGTATTCCAAAGACGGTCAAACAATTAATTACACACGTCATTTAAACTGATTAATCTCAATACTCTTTCTCCAGAATAGATTTGTGGTTCATCAGAAGGCAATGAAAAATAAAGCTTTCCATTCATTAATTTAAAAAAAAGGTGCAATTTATAGAAAGATGGGATGACTCACTTGTTATCAAGAGTAAATATCCACGTTACGCCGCTGTGAAAACTAACAGTTCTAACAGAGGTATAAGATATGTGTATCTGGGGGAATTTGCTGAAAGTGGAGCACTACCTCAAGCTCTAAATGCCAGTGTACCAAAATAATTCAACACAAACATTCACATATTCTGAAATCTGCATATTAATCATCAGTGGTGGTCAGGGATATGTGCAATATGTGGAAACAACACAGTGCAAGCATCAAGCTTAGAGTAAACAGGGACTGGATTTTCTTCTAAGGGCATGTCCCAATGAGAAGCATTGCAGAACATGACGAAACAGCTGTCAAATTGTTGTTTTGCAATCCAGAGTCTCTGCTTCACTAACAACAACAACTAGTTCAATATTTTAAGCATTGTTTTCTTGTTTTTGATTCTGCCAAGGATATAATGAATTTGATGACACGACACAAATAGTTCATTGGAATCATGCTAAAGATAAATGTTTTTATTACTACTAAACAGCAATAATATGGAATGCTCCATCAACTACAGTATTTATGATACTATATGTATCTATATACTACTGTATAAATATATATTTATAGCTAAACCTAAAGTGTGGATGCAACCATGTCAGGCACCGTTTTGGTGTTTTTAACAACAAGTTTTTTTTAATCGCATTCCCTTATCTCATGTCAACAGTAGTGAAGATGCAATATGCTTCACGTTTATATGTGAATGTTTAGTCTAAAACCAAAAGGTTGATTGTGTTCATCTGGACGTAGCATTTTCAGTGGGAGAAACCTTTCATCACTCGTACAAGTGACTTCTTCAGTCTCAGCTGACGGCAGGTTTCCCCAACCTTATAAACAGTACATTTGCACAGTGACTGAAACTAGCCCACTGAATGAACAATGGGCCATGAGGTCAGTTTCTTGATCATATTATGCAAATTGTCATGACCACTGATTAACAACCACTGATCAAAGACCATTGATCAGTGGCCATAAGGTTGGGGAAACCTGCAGTCAGCTGAGCATGAAGAAGTCACCTGGATGAGTGAAAACGCTACAGAATCAGCCTTTTGGGATTTACTTACCTGGATGATTGAGCATGCATCAAGACTGTCTAAAACAATGTAACAATGTTTGATCCTGAAATCTACATTTTGAGGCCTAATGCTAACTTTCCTCTTTTTAAGCCTCTGTTGTGTTTTTCG
This sequence comes from Perissodus microlepis, assembly GCF_051167445.1. Lineage (NCBI taxonomy): Eukaryota > Metazoa > Chordata > Actinopteri > Cichliformes > Cichlidae > Perissodus > Perissodus microlepis. Next base: position 6,858,646 of record NC_140465.1, read on the forward strand.
GCACAACAATTAACAATATTTGGAAAAAGGGGAGTGTGCTTAGTCATCAGGTAACACTAGCTTGATTAAAAGGCTGCATCTATAAACAGTCCCAGTGCATCAAAGAGATACACATATCTGCTAATTAGCGATAAGTAGCTCCCTAAAAATTACTGGAATTTTACTAATCAAAACTTCTGGGACAACACAGACATGATCAAGAGGTCCAGTTTATCGACTCGGAGGTGAATCTGAAACTTTTGGGTTGGCTGCACTTTTTAGATTGAATTTCTGAGCTTGGTTATGACTCACATGAGAATCATGTGAAAGTACTGCATGCTTGAGCTCAAGCAAATTAGAATGAAAAGTAGACACGGTGGTTCACCAACTCTCACCGGACTCAGCATTGCCAGTATTTTGCAAGTGTTTGCAACTACAAAAGAAGCACGTGAAATGTAAATTGTATCTAGATACAAATACGTGAATAAAAAGAATTATGGATCTTTTTCCACCTGAAATACAAGCACAACCCCAATGTGACAAAGTCAGGGAATAAACACTGTAAGCACAGGTGAAGTGAGAGACAACAACTTTGAAGCATGAGTGATCTTGCTGTTGGGATGAGCTACAAGAACAACAAGACACTTTGTGAGAAGGTGACAGTGGCTGGTACCACATTTCAGAGACAAGAAATATAAAATGACTGTCAAGTCACCCTTGGGCTGGAGCTCCATGCAAGAGCTTGCCTCATGAAGTGAGAATAATCATGAAAAGGATAGTGGATCAGCCCAAACCTCACGTTACCAAAGATTGGTAATGATCTGAAGGCATTTGGGACCACAGTCACAAAGAACACCATTCTATGATGTAATCAATTGAAATTTTGCAGGACCTGCAAACCTCAAGAAGGCAATCTTAAGTCAGCCAGTGAGCATCTGAATGATTCAGAGTAGGCTTGGGAGAAAGTTCAGTGGTCAGATGTTTGGAGGAAGCGAAATGCTCAGTATGACCCAAAGAACACCATTCAAGCATGGAGGTGGAAACATTATACTTTGGGGCTGTTTTTCTGTCAACGGTACAGGACAACTTCACCACATTGGGGGACTATGCCACATAGCAAGCAGGTCTGGCCCAGATCTGGTATCAAGCCGGCACTGCTGGCTGACTTCTGGCATGATAAGATGTATGTCACCCAGATATGGGCCAGGTCTGGCATAGATGGCACTGTCTATGTGATGGCATGCCATATCTGGCTCGATTGTGGTTTGGGTTATGTGGCCCAGGCTCATAGAAAACAGGCCTGGCCTGGATCTGGCATCAAGCTGTCACTTCTGACTGACTGGTGTCAATGGCAGGGTGTGCGCCAGGTCTGGCAATGATGGCACTATTTATGTTCCTATTTTACTATTTTAGTTAGAAGACCCAAATGTCATGTTGCAATACTATACTGCTATGGTAGCCAATGTTTCAGGTTTGTGTGTGTACACTTTATCCAAAACCTGGTGACAGTTTACTCGTCTTTGCCAGTGGGTGGCTGTAGCTCAGGTGGTAGCGCAGGTCACCTACTGATCGGAAGGTTAGAGGTTCGACCCTGGGTCCTCCAGTCTGCATGTCAAGAGTGTGAATGTGTATGAATGTAATTAGAAAGCACTCAGTTTAGAGAAAGTGTGTGATTGGGTGAATGTGGCACGTTATATAATGCACATTGAGTAATCTGGGACCATAGAAAAGCAGTTTTGCACTATTATGTTCCGGCACATGTTGTTATTACATGGCTTGCAGCCCGTGGTTGCATACAACTTACACATGGCCCACATACCGCAAAGAATGACGGCCCTTTGGTGGCCCAGATCAGGTTTGCCAGAGGTAATCCACACATGGGCCAGCACAGGACCACCAGTGTGTCTGCAACTGGCCTTGTGCTGGCCCATGTGCGAGCCACCTCTGGCAAACCAGATCTGGGCCACCAAAGGGCCGTCATTCTTTGCGGTATGTGGGCCATGTGTAAGCACATTGTGTGGGCCATACCAATTTTGCTATGTGGGATGTAGAGTAAAATCTTGGACAAGAACCTGCTTCCCTCAACTACAGCACTGAAGATGGGTCATGGATGGGTCTTCCAGCAACACCCAAAGCATACTAACCTGGCATCAAAGGAGTGGGTAAAGAAGAAGCACATTAAGGTTATAGAGTCAGGCTCCAGACCTCAGTCCTATAGAAAATCTGTGGAGGAGCTGAAGCTTGGAGTTGCCAAGTGTCAGCCATGTAAAGTAAAGGATTTAGAGAGTTTCTGTAAAGTGGAGTTGTCCAAAATCCCTCCTGAGATGTGTGCAAATCTAACTTTAAGACATCTTACCGCTGTGCAAGCCATCAACGAGTTCTCCTCTATTAAACATGTTTACTAAGGGATCAAATACTTATTTCATTCAGTGAGATGGAAATTAAAATTAAAATGAAACTACCATAAAAAAATATAAACTGTTCATTTATTTGTAAGTGAGAAAACTTACAAATTTAGCCAGGACTAAATAATTATTTCCTCCACTGTAGTTATATTTAATTCTAATGCTGCTACATGTTTTTCAGTGTAATTAAAACAAACTAATCATCAGTAAAAAAAAAAAAAAATGCTGTAAGATAAGATAAATGTATAACATCTGCTTATACTATATCTCAAGATGAGAGAACCACTGCCACACAACTACAGCATCAGCAGCTCATTTAACCTGTCAACATCAATTTAGCATAGATGTAAAATTGCTGCTTCTGTTTATAGAGTTGAAAGCATTTAAAACATAAAAAAAATACAAAAAATAAAAGCGTTATTTGGTGTATGTCTTTTTTTTAATAAATCAAACAAATTACTTTGTTTGTGGTTTCTCCTGTTCTTTCAAGAAGGAAAATTTGATTAAATTTGTGATGTGTTGCAGATGTACTTCACGAATGAAAAACGTAAGCGTCACGTCCTGTCTCACTTACTGCTGCCAAGAAAGAGAATCTGGCATTACAACTGCAGACGCTGGAGTGGCACAGCTGTCAGTGTTGGTGGCTTTGGTTGTTAAAACTATGGCTGTGACATGGTTGCTGTTCATGGTTATAACGCTGTCTACATGCAGTGGTTGTTGCTGTGATGCTTTTGCTGATTGAGCATTGCCCTGTAGCTACTGTATGTTTGCGACACATCCGTCACAGAACCGGCATCATTTCCAAAAGTACGAGGCTTAATACAGCTGAACATATCCATAGTATCATAGAGTGAACCGCATCCAGATCAGAAGGAGAAGTCAGAAAAATAACCACAAATCCCGCCACAGCTTCCCCGTCACAGCAAGGAGAGCAGCTGCAGCTGTGCTCGCAATCAGCAGCTGCATACTGTGGAATAGTCACTCTACTAAAAAGAGCAGCACATGCATCATGTAGGTATTTAGGTATTTTTGTCTGACAGTGTATAACTGAAAGATTAGAAATTCACCAACACAGCTGGCCATATAGCTCAGAGGAAAATACAATGTGAGAAAATACATATAAGGCATATGCAGTACATATGTATTGAAGTACAACTTATAAAATATGAAATTAAGGCAGTTTACTACAAAAAAAGCAAACCAGAAGGAGCGCAGGGGGTAAATGAATTCTATATGAACCATAGTCCCAAGCATCGGGATACTTTGAGTTTTGGATTTGGAGTTTTGCTTTCTGTTCTTAATTTTTAATTTTTATTTTTGTGTGTTTGAATCTTCAGACTCGATGATTTCCTGTCTGTTCCTCCCTCAGTGTGGTCGTGCTTTTGCTCTGTTCTTCTTGGCTCTGTGTTCAGTATTTGTTTTTTGGGCACTTCCTGTTTCCACTGAAGGTTTGTTTTCTGGTGTGTATCTGCTTCTAGTTTCCTTGCTGTTTCTCCTTCCTTTGTGATTATCAGTCTTGCCCTACTTGTCTTCACCTGTGTGTTCCTCTTTGTCAAGTTGTGTTTTCATGTTCTCTCTCGTGCTGCCCTGTTCACTTTCGGCTCCTGATGTTTATCTTTCTGGATCCCCGTGTGTTCTTATGTTTTTGGTTCCGTGTTCCATCTTTCTTGCTTTGTTTGTATTGGACTTTTTTTGTTTCCTTTAACAATTGATTTCTGTCTGAACATTCTGCCTCCTTCATTCTGCATTTGGTCCTCACCTCACTACTTCAGCTTAGGAAAACTAGCAAATGCCACCCTGTGGGTGTTTTTGTAAAAGGCCTGTGACACTTGTTCGCCTTGCTGTTGCATAAAAACACAGACATGTTAATTCATCATGTTATTCTTTTTATCTTCATTGTATCACTTTACATATTTGCAAAAATTGCTGCTCAAAAACACCAAACAAATGACTGAAAAAATATAAATTTTGTGTCATTCTTTTGTTTTTTCCTTCATTAAATAAGACAATAATCCACGATAGGCACTATTACTGCCAAATGAAAAGTCATTTATAGATATGCGTATAAAAACACATACCTGTTCCCCCAAAGATTTTAAAGTATGCACAACAAACAATGTATGCATAATGTGTACATATTGTCAGCTAAGTGAGTGTTATAAAAATCCCAAACAATATAAGGTATAGATGTTAATAATCCTGGTACCACAGGCTTTTTATATTGAAAGTTTCATCCAGATTGGTTAATGCATCTAGGAGAAGTGAGGGAGCAAACATACTTACACTACAATCATTATAGTAAGATGTAGAGTTACCAGAAGAAAACATATATCAAGGAGGTCAGGATGTGAATAATGAATATATTTGTGTGGTACATATAAAAAATAACAAACTGAATCGAATGAATGGATAATAACTTAACATTTAACTTAACATTGATGGGCAACTGACTGTCTGTGGATTAAATTGCAGCTCCTGTGGCCTTGTGACTTTCCTAATGTGATTCAGTACAGATGAGTCTGATGTTGAGAGAAGGGGAAAAGGAAAGTGACACAGACAATAAGCTGTGATACAGCAGCCTAGCAGAAGATTCCTGAGTAACAAACAGAGGATAGTGTTGCTGAGGAGACTGACAAAAAACATCAACAATAAATATAATACAGGATAGTAAGAACTGAAGTGTTGCTTCTTTTATCTTATTTTCACCAACGAAAAAAGGCTGGCCTCAAATATAAAACTCCCAGGCTGACAATTGGTTCTGCTTGTGTGTGTGTGTGTGTGTGTGTGTGTGTGTGTGTGTGTGTGTGTGTGTGTGTGTGTGTGTGTGTGTGTGTGTGTGTGTTTCCTCTGCTCTGTTCATTGTGTGTCACGGTGAAACAGAGGACAAGTGAAGTGAAGATAATTGCTGGTGTTGACCACAACTCATTATGCTACTATGAAACAACACCTTTCCAACAAGGATTAATATGTGCTGTGAGGCTCGAGAACCTCCTGATTTAGAAACCAAACACTGGCTTTTCCTCTCCAGCTCAGGAATAGAAATGTACATATGATCAGATACCCACAAAATTACAAAAAAATGGATCAACATAATTTTAAGGAATTATTTTTAGTCGAAAAAATTCAGATGTGGTTTAATCCTCAAGAAGACCTTAAAGATGCTGTTCTTTTCCAGACTGTGCCTGTTAAAACACCAGTATCTCTCAAAACAGGTCCAGCTCTGTATTTTGCTCTTGTATCCTGTATTTACAACACCACTTCAGTACAGCAAAAGAAATGCTTAACAATTAAGTTTAAATGCACTCAGTTTTATTCATGAAAATGCATGTCTAACAACAAACGAGACAAAAAAAAAACGAGCAGTGAAGCAAAAAACAAGTTGTAGTACCCTGAAAATAACACAAGCAGTCTTGTATATGTGCAGGAACCATGACTTGGCATTTACTAATTCCTGGCAAACTTTCTACTGGAATTTCCTTCTATGAGTCTGAGCTGGCTGAGCTTTGTACTCATATATTTCTCAAAACAGCATGCTAACACATTAAGAGTAGGGCATGCTACAGATGGCAGGACACCAGAGTCTACTTATAATTTCACACATTTTGAGCTGAGATTGGATTATTTCAGTGTCAATGAAATGGCATTCCCTTCTTCTTTTAAACTTACGGTTTTACTACAGTTAAATGCTAATTGCTAAATGTATTTAGCCTCTTAAGTAGCACCTGTTAATGGAGTGGTTTCCATGATTAATAATAATACAATGGTCATGAGAAGAGCACAGTATTGACAACATTAAAGAGCGGTATGTATGACATACATACGTCTCCTTTAACTGCCTACAGGACAAAATCTTTAATGTTCAAACGTATAAGATGTGAACTGTCAGCAGCCTAATGTGGAGCCATCACTTAAGAAATAATCAACAGTTTTAACATAATTAACGCAAATAAAAAATGTATTCTTCTGATCTGTGAGGAAAAACCTAAAGACTATCTTAATCATGATTTTTTTTTTTTAAACACTATTTATCTTCTTCATCATCTGATTGAAGTAGGTGGCACTCACAGGGATCCTTTTATGCAGAAGAAGAGTCAAATGATGTGTGAAATCCCCCTTTTTATGTGAATGCAAATAAAACCTGAGGCTTTGAGGCAAATTTGATAAACACTGTCTTGATACTTGTAACCTCTGACTGGGATTTTAGGTTTTGTTGCAAAGAAAGCCTGGCTATATTGAACGTCCTCCATACTATAGCTCACTGTACAATAACAGAACAGGAATGTGCTGACACAAATATCTAAACAATAAACCTCAGAAAGACACACTCACACTTTGCTATGTTAACTGAATATAAAACCAAAACGAGATAAAAACCCAAGACCATGAAAGAAACTTTTCTTAAGAAAAGTAAGTTTAATCCGTTTTACTCTTGTATTTAATTTATATTCTACATACCCACTGAAAATAATCTTATGGCTTGTGGTGAGATTTGCTTTTAGAAGGCCTAATATTGCCTCTAGTTACAACCAATGTCATGAGAAATACACCACTGAGCAAGCAACCTCCGTACTAAAACAGCCAGTGTGGAATAGCCAATGGCAGCAGTTCTTCAAATGATTACTTGAGAAGGACGTAGAATGTCCTGTATATGTCTTCTTGTCTCGTTGTCCTGATTTTTTTACACTAAAAATAATAATAATAATAAAAACTAGAACACATTTTAAAAATGTTAGCATTAAAGTAAAAGTCATTTATTTGAATTCAAATACAAACAGTCTCATCATTAAAAACATGGAAAGTTAAAAAAAAAAAAAAAACTCTGTTAACTTGAGGCTAGCTCCAAAAGCGGCTAATGAATGTGAGTCAAAGTACTGTGTTAGTATTTTTAAATATTTCTAAACTTTTTAAGACTGGAAAATACCTGTATTCTGTAAACTGACTGACTGAAACTCATAAAAACTAAGCTAAAATGAAGTATTTCCAGTCAAAAATTCAGTGGAAATCAGCAAATGTACTTTAATTTAATACAATAACTGAATCACATTTTTAAAAGCTGATTACGAAATACAACTGCAATAACTGTGCTTCAGTTGTGCGCCAGTGCTTATACAATTTAACACAATATTAATACTGTATCTGTGCATGCACCTTCGTAACCACACTTGTCACTGAGCTTAGCACTCCACCCACAATCTAAATATGGCCACAGTTAGATGTGTTTAAAGTTTTAGTCAGTGATTTCAAATGACAGCACAAAAACCACTGGATGTTGTCATGGTGGCCATGTTTGTTACATTAGGTAACACAAAAAGCACTTCCATGTGACTAGTAACTCTATAGCATCAAAGCATTTTTCCAAAAAATTAGGTATTGTAGAAGTTTTCCTTCTTTTTCTCACTTGGATTCAGAAAATGAAGAATTTAATAATTTGTTTAGGTGAATCAAGTCTATAAAGTCATCAAGGCTTTATATACGGTGTATAAAAACTGATCTTAGACAGAACATCAGCTGCCTTTATTTACTTTGTTTCTTTATGTACAGCTATGTACAGGTTGTATACAACGGTTTGTACAAATTATGCATTTTGTTGACTTACTAAATACTAAATACAAGTTCTTAAAATAATATTTTTTTCATTAAAAAATGTTACTTAAATCAGTCTTCTTTTTCTTATTGTTGTTGTTCTTGTTGTTTGGGCCTTGATGAAATATGAGGTTGATTAAGTCGCTCATTGAAATTGTTAAACTGATGACAACTCGTAAGCTGATGAATGCTTTTACTCTTCAAACTTTGTGGTGACACTCAGCAACTAAGGGCTCTTTACGGCAGCTGACTGGATATGAAAGCTAATTGAAGCCTGTAAAGCAGAGGAAGTCTATAAAAAGAAATCAAAGCTTCCAGCTTGCAATTTCCACTGACTAACCCGTCATTAAGAAATGGCAGTTTAGGGGATTTATGGAAGTTGAAACGAAATCTGGAACACCAAGAAAACTTGAAGGCATGACTGTATGCCTGCTGAGCAGGAAGTTACAGCAGCACCATGTGACTGCAAAGGTGCTGCAGGAAAGCTAAAGTGACACGAATGGTTACAAGTATGTTCATTGTAGCCTTGATATGATTTGTAAACAGGGTTTATTCTACCAAATAAAATATTATTTAAAATATGCACTAGAGATGGCACGAAACCACTTTTTTATGTCCGATACCGATATCATAAATTTGGATATCGGCCGATACCGATATGAATCTATAGTGTGCTCTTAATCAATAAAACTGTTTTTTAAATATCTTGCTGCATTTTGTATAAGTTTATACTCAAGTTTAAAAAACAAAACAAAACACTAAAGCTATTCTGTTATACCTGTATGCAAAAAATACACTGCACCCAAAATATTTCATAGTTCATACTGATCAATCTAATAAACTTAAACCTACTCCATACTCCCTATTCTGGTATTTTACAGAGTACTTAGCAGAAATATTAAGCAACCTAACTAATAGGGTTACAAACTCCCAGCAAAAAAAAAAAAAAAAGGAACCACCCCCCACCTCATGATGCTTAATCGACGTAATCAACTTTAATTTGATGTAGTGTGAAAAAAAATGCACAGAAATCAATTATTTTTCAAGAATAATTAAAAAGATTCAACATCTTTCTTCAACAGAACTGCAGAGATGGTACCTTCCCAAAGGAAAAAGTACTATAGCTTACTAGGGTATATTAGACTTAACAGTTACTATATACAGTAATGGACTTCTATACATTTTACATCAGATTAAAACTTTGGGTGTCAGATTCAGATAATTATTTATTAAACGCTAGATATTTTAAATGAGAATAAGAAAGAAAAGTATGTCTTTGTGCCCCCTTTTCCCTGTTCATGCCCTATCGGCCCCCCTGGCTAAACTTTGCTAGATCCGCCCCTGCACAGTTACCAGCCAAAAGGATCCTGGTCTAGAAAGTAATATTAAATAAATTCTAACAACAGCTTATCAAGCTTAAACGTGCTGCTGTTGTTCAGCCGCTGGTTTCCTCTTTCTGGCGTGAAGTGGGCCAAAAACAAACAAGAGAGACGGACTCGCAACAGAAAAGCCAATCAGCTGATCATTGAGCAGTTTCATGACTGAAGTAGCAACAGGAGAGGGAGAGAGAGAGGCAGTCGCTCCATATATCAGTTGTTAAGCTTAATGTGGGAATGCTTTACAAACATTCAGAGATGAACTTACACACTTACTTTACTTCTCTCTGGGATCACTTCCTGGGAGATGAAATGCCGGTTTGGTGGCGAGGCTACAAATACTCAACCAGACCACTGACAGGTCTCACACGCCACATGCCACTCTATCACGTGGTGCATACTGCTCGGTTATGAGCCGAGTTAGGCCATGTCTCAAGTTTTGTGAGGTGCTTGTTTGATATTTAATGGATCGGATTACATTTTTTATTTCTCTCCAATATCCGATCCAGTAATTTAGGTCAGTATCAGACCGATACCGACACGTAATATCTGATCGGTCCATCTCTAATATGCACCTCATTACCTCCCCGTGATACCATTGCCTAATTTTTGTGCCCGTTTTAAACTTTATATTTATTTTTATTGCTGGATCTTAACTTACTCACTGTCCTTTAGATTATACTCAAATTGCAGTTTTACTTACTTACACTGTAAAATGTAATATTGTGTTTAATTAAAAATATTAAATAGGCTGAACTCAATTTTTAACAATTTGTTATTAGAACTCGATTTAAATAAGTTACCAGTACTTTTTATGCAAAAATGCTGATAAACTCAATTTATTTGAGTTGTCTTAACTTAGAAAAACTAAGTAAGATGGAAGTTTTGCTTCACGGTGCGGAAGGATGAAAGATGTGTTTTGAAAATGCCACGTGACTACCGTCCTCCTCCCTCGGTCAGTCCGCATGTTCATGGTGCATTTGTTATGGAATATGTTGAGCAAACTTGGAGAAGCGTCAGCTCAAGAGATTATTGTCATTGCTGTGGATCTTTACCTGATACACTGACTTGGTGAGTAAATGTTTACTCTTATTCAAACTGATTTTGTGGCTTCTCTTAGTTTAGCACCAGGTTTATAATCTTGCTAGCTAGTTGGTGTTAGCCTAGCGTTGCTGCTGCCGCTGGGCTCATGTTACTTAAAAATTAACACCACAGCCTTAAAAACCTTACATAAAACTATGTCTGTGAAATTTTCTGTTGATTGTTTGAAATAAAAAAGTGAGATAAGAGCCCAGACAAAATTCTTCGGGAGGTGTAGCCGTTAGGGGTAGGGTGTGGTGTGGGGGGTATTTTCAATCCATAGCCATAACTAACTAACTAACTAACTAATTATATATATCATGTTTAACCTGAGTAGCAAAAGAGTGCAGGGTGGTTGAAAACAATAAGCCAGGAGTTAGCTGTGCTCCTGGACTCTATCGAGCCTTGACCTCCCGGTCAGCTATCGCGCTGGTGGATAACAGAGCTCTCCGAAAACGTGGAAGCACTTTTGCAAATATGTGATATTTTGATAAATTAAGTTGATATTTCAGCATTACATAGCTACATTCTCGCCTTAAAATATCTTATAAGGTTATTTTGTGACCCAGAAAGGGTAGTCTGGGGAAAAGGAGGATCACATTTGTCGCTGGTTGTCGGAGCCTGTGCGTACTTGTAAGCGCGGCAATGGCGGAGGAGCGCAGCTAAAAAACTTATTACTTTTTCTGGGTCACAAAATAAACTTTTAAGATATTTTCAGAATGTAGCTGTGTAAAGTTCAAATATCTGCTCGATTTATCAAGACATCACATATTTGCAAAAATGCTCCGACGTTTTCGGAGATGTCCATTTTTTTTCATGCTTTGTGGCAGCTTTTGAACATCTGTGGCATCTATTAATGTCAAATCTAGCCTTTATTTAACAACATAAGCAAACTCTATGTTACAATAATTGCACAGCCATTAAGGATAAAATCAGTTTCTGAAAAATGTTCTGTTTTTTCTCCCTCTGCTTGCTTCTTACTGTCTTTGAGGCTCGGGACCAGCACTCCTGTTGTTGGACAGAAAGACATCAGTAAGTATTTTGGTTTTCCAATATATTAGCAACTGTCAGTGACATTTATATTAATCAGGCTGAACCTTAATCATACTTTAGATCAGCCTGTTTTACTTATTGTTTTATTTGTGCTTTGGTTTGGGGAAGTTGATTCTTTACTGATCTTTTCCTGTCTTCTGTTATTAGACTTGAGATATGACTGCACTATGCTGTTGCTGGTGACTCCAGTTAATTCTACAAGAAATGCTGTGTAAGTAAACAAACAACAACAGTTTGGTCTGCATTTCTTGAAAGATCACATCCCCCCAAACTTAGTTTAGAGAGTCTACACTGTATATAGTGAAGTCTGCAAGTTTTCTAACAGCAAAATTTGTTTTGTTCCCAAATCATTTTGCACATCATTAGAATGAAAGTTATTGGCCATGTTTGCATAGCCCTTTTTAAAATGATGCTTTCATGACATTATTGTATGTTGGGTGGTGGTCACGGCTATCCAGACTGACAAGTGGGACATTGAATGTCACCTCTCCGGTGGGGAGGGAGTCTGAGATTGTCTAAATTGGAGTCTGTTTTATACCAAATGCAGAAAAAAATGTTTTAAGAAAGCAATTAAGTTCATGTTCCAAAAAATATGATTGTTTTCTTGCAGGACAACAGGAGAGATGAGTCCTCCGTCACAGATGGTGTGGTCAGTGAGGATGGTCGCCTGCAGGTTCAAGTTCATTGCATCTCCAACCCACATCCACTGCCACTGTACTTAAGGGAAGTTAAAGACTTTCTTCTGCACCTACATTTGGATCACCTCGATCCATGACAGTCATTCAGGCAGTAATGCCTGGACTGGAAACAAGCCATCCTTAAAATATTACAACATTCCAGCTCCTGTGTTGGAATGCAAAACAAATGTGTTGTTTAAATCAGAGACTGCACTTGTGACAGAACAACAAATATTTTATTTTGATTATATAAGTAAGTACAAAACAAAGTTGTGGTAGGCCTAAACTTATTTTCAGAATAATTACATCTGAGACTTTGTTTCATTGTAAGATTATAACAGTGATGGAAATATAATTGTTTGTTGTTCAGCAGAACAGTGTCCAGTATGTTGGCTGTTATACTTTGTTGTGTTTGAAAATAAAAGTTGGGCTCATTTTAACATCATTACAAAAAGTGTTGTTAATTATTTTTAATCATATTCATGGTACCACAAATAGTTTTTTCATTTAGTTGAACTTGAAATGTTTGTCAGTAGGTAAACAATTAAAATTGTACAGTCAGAAATATCAAGTTATTCTTAATACTGCAGACTTGCAATGTGTAAGTTGTCCTAACAGTCATCTTAAGTAAGCTTTACTTAGTTTTTTTGAGGCAACGAGTTTCCTCAATTTTTTTGAGTTCTGGGAACTAACAAGGCTGTACAGTGTACTCAAAATGAGTAAGTTGCCCTAACTTGGTCATCTTACGTAAACTTGATCCAATTTTCTTGCGTTCTGGGAACAAATGAGCTTGTACAGAGTACTCAAAATAAATAAGTTGTCCTAATTTAGTCATTTTTAGCTAAGCTTTACTCAATTTTTTTGAGGCAACGAGTTTCCTCAATTTTTTTGAGTTCTGGGAACTAATTAGATTTTACAGTGTAGAAGGTGTTACCTTACCGATCAGGCTGTCATTGATAAGGAATAATTTTCAAACAATTTTCAAACATAGCCAATGTTCATAATAACTGCTTCCAGCATGAAGCTGAATCCATACTGTTCATTACCACAATTCCTATACTTTCATTTAAAGAATAGATAGATAGTATTGTAATATAAATTGACAGTAAACTTTTATGCAACAGTTTGCAAAGCATTTGCAGTAATGGATGTTCATCTGCTAAATGTTCCTTGAGCAGCTTACATTTTATTTTAAACTGAATTTTCTGAAACTCAGAGCCTGGAGAACAAAAACTGTGTAACTGTCCAAATGCTTACCCACTGGACTGTACATTACGTAACAACGATGATTTCTTTTTACTTTGTGTTTTTTGATTTTCCTACTTTTTTCCACTTAGACCACCTTTGACATGTTCACGCTGAGGTGTTGCCCACATCTCTTAGTGGGTTTTTTTCTTCACAGCACAGATCCAAAGTGCACCAATGAAACAAAGTGTTATTCTCGCCAGTGGATGTTGTTATACCTCCAACTTTAGAGAACTGGCAGAAACAACAATGGGAGCAGTATACTCTATGCTGCCAAGCCTGGAGCTTGAAAGAAAAAAAAGCATTCTCTCAGTCAAAGCTGTATATGTCTCTGGGAAGAAGTGGACACCTTCAGGTAATTTTCATCTTTCTCATAACTTTTCCCTTGTTTTCTATCTTTCCAGTTTCTTTCCTCGTGGTGCCCATTCAGAAGGTCATTGTTAAGTATGAAAACAGCGAGAATGTGCAAAGCACCAGGAGACCTTCAAAATTATACATTTTTTTTCCATGTGCACTCCCTGCTCGGGGGTCAGGGGAGCACAGCAGCATTAGACTCAATGTTATGTTCATAGAGGAGCTGCTTGATGATTCCCAGCCTTCTGACCTCTTTTTAAGAATTTTATAACACTAATTTGCATATATTTATACCAACATATGGCTTCTTGGAGAATCCCTAATTTAGTGCATCAGTCCCAGTCGACCCCAGTTTTTAGAAGAATCCTCAATTGGAGTAATTTAAAACATTTATTTTCCCGTAGTGTAACCTTCAGTTATTGTTTGGACTTGCCTATAGTGCACACAGATATTATATGCTAGTGACGTGTGTACTGTGTGACATGCAGCATTTCTCCTTACTAGCAGCAGCGCCTGCAGATTCATCAGAACATGGTCCAACATTCTGAATTGATGAACATTATGTCTGTCACACAAAAGCTAATATAGAATAGTGACAGTTCAAATGAAAAAGTGTGAAGGCTCACTGGTTCAAAGTTTACATATGAAAAAGCCCATATTAATTGCCATTTTGGGGCCTGGCATGGCTGCAGTAGTCACTATTAGGTGGTGAAAGCAGAAAGCCTGATAGAAGAGATATTTCCTTGGTTATCTCTTTTTTTTAGAAAGTTGTTTTTTTTGTTATTACTAATAGCGTGCTTTAAAATTACATGCCGGAACTCAATTTGGAGCATTGGAGGGATGATTGAGAAGAGTTATTCATTAAAAGACACAAGGCAACAGCGGAGTTAGTTTTTGCAGTGAGTGGAGCATTAACCAGTACTTTCTGCTCCCCCTACATTTTTCTATAAATACTTTTACAAAATGCCGAAATGAAAACTGTAGAGCATACCAAAGCCCCAGTCTGTCTCTGTAGTGTGCAGCATACTGTAACAGCATGCTGTCAGCTTTTGTGTTTTAGTTCGTTCTTATTTTCACAAATTAAAAGAAGACACTGAAATCTATACAAAAATGCAGCTAGTAATGTTACTTAACTAACAATGTCAATTTTGTGTAATAAATAAAGATAAAAATATTGTGTCAGGTGATGCTGTTTGGGATTCTGAAGGTCTATATTTTTAGGATAACTCCTGTTAGTTACCCACTTCTGTCAAATACCTGCATCATCACACTGCAACAGAAACTTCAAAGTGAACTATAAAAGCGAGAATGAACTGTGGCAGTTTAGGCAATGCACAGTAGCAATAGGTTCATATATGTTGGACTGGTCTGAATCTTGTGCAGTTACTGCCCTGGCATTCATTCAATAAAATAAACTAAACTAAACTAAATAAAAAACAGATCAAATTCAACTCTGGTCATGTCCCAACTCCTATCTGGATCAGTTTGGATCTCTTTGTAGTTATTTTTTCCAACAAAGTCTGTTTTCCTTATTTCAAATGGCCTATCCCCCAAAAGCTTTATTGAAACATTTAAAAAAAATACAAAATCCCAGATATTTGTTATGACATGTTTGCTTTTACTAATAAAACTTTATATTCATTAAAGACTTTGAAAAGGTCCCTGTTTGTTTTGTTTTTTAAAATATTATTAAGCATGTGAATCTCATTAAAAATAATTTGTCTAGTAATGACAAATAATTAAATTCTCTGTGAAACAGTCATGTTTCTACATAAATGATTACATTTTTACTGACCAATTACTGAAACAAACAAAATAAAAAACTGTAGCAATAAAAAACTTTTTTTAAGTATTGATTTTTTTTTTAACCCTGTATTTGATGATGACAGAATGGCTCTACTTGAACAATAATAAATATTTTCTTTCTTTTAATATTTTAAGATAAATATCATGGTCCATGATGACATATATTCATATTCCTCAGTCCAAAATGAAGGCTCTGCTCTTTATTTACCTGTTGCCATGGCGAATCAGAGTATCAGCGCTCCACTGATGATGGCCGTCTTTCTCTACTCGTGCACATGCCTAACTCAGGCTGACCATACTCGGAGCTGACTGAACTATCCTAACCAAAAACTGAATGTTTCCTGGCAAAGGCGCAGGCGTACAGCATTAACTGACAACCTGCCTAATCAGTGAGCAGAGGCCAAAACTCCCTTGGAGACAGTGGGAGGGATGTCAGGAACTGAAAAGGCATAATAAAAAATAACTGCACACTGTAGTTTTTGCATCACACCATCAGGATTTAAATGACATTTCACAAGGTATTAAAAAGATTTCAAATGTAACTTGGTAATTGCTTTAATCACACTCCAAACAGTACAGTTATGCAATGTGCTTTCAACTGAATGTGAAAATGTGATATTCTCACTGAGTCACATTTTATGTATATTTCTATTGTCCAATGAATTAAATCTTTTTTAGAAACTTCATGGTTGTACATTTTCTGTAAAAAAAAAGAGAGACACCTAACAATGTCAAGAGCACATATATAACAGAAGTGCAAACCATATAACCAGGAATAAGCAAAACATTTCTATACATTTCTAAAATGATAAATTCTAGAATAAAATACTATTTCTTAATATTTCCTGACACTATTTCTTTCTTAGGTTCAAAAGTACAGCACATCGGGGTGTTAGGGTTGGGAAATAACTGGAGGTTTTAAAAGAAAGACAAGGTTATTTTCAAGTAGTCAGTAACTTCAGACTTTTAAAACGAGAAAAGACACTAATTATATTGTAAGTAATTTTAAGTAGTGAGTAACCTCAGGCTATTTTAGAAGAATGCACAATGTTTCCCCATCTCACTTTGTAATTATAGTGATTTTAGGGGCAAAGGCTGTATCACCTCCCATTTCATGTTATAATTACACATTATTTTGGTGTGCGTGGCAGAATATCCACTGTTCAACTGCACTCTTATATAAAAAAGACAAATGCTGTTCTCCTTTTCCTCCTTTGTAAGGTGACATTACAGAGCACAAGGCAATATGGTTTTACAGTAATGGAAGCAAGATGGTTTGTTTTCAGTTACCTTTAATTAAAAGAAAAAAACTTTAAACAGACATGGCTGTGTGGATTTCTTGACAAATAACTGCTTTAACAAAATATCTTCGCTAATTAGCGTTATAACAAAAAAGAACAGCAGGAGCATGAAATAATCCCTTAATCCATCAAGAAATGAAAATAAATTTGGACTACGGCTTCATTTATTTGACAAGTTGTTTTTGTTTGGGGTTTTTTTGTTTGTTTTATCTTGAACACTCACAACAACAGCAATGTTTTTGAAGGTTGAGTATGTGAACGGTGTTGTGGAGATGGCGTCAGACAGGGATGTGAGTTTGAAGCTTGAAATTGAAGGGCTGATGATGACTGTTGTCAGTGAGTTTGTCCCACAGGTTGTTGTCAGTTAGAAGAGAAAGATTTGGATGAAGTGGTAAAAAGATTCCCGAGAGGGGAGAGCGTGATGATTGGAGTAGACTTCAATGGACTGTAGGGGGAGGGAAGGGAGGTGAGGTTGTTAGGTATGGACTTAAAGAGAGAATAAGGTATATGTTTGTGGATTTAAGGAAAAAATTTATGGAAATCAATATATGGAAATGGCTGTGGTTAACACCTACATAAGCAAGAGAGAGGAACATAGGGGGATGTATAAGAGAAAGGTGCGTGCAGGTGTAGAAGGTGCAGACTGAAAGAGATACAAGACTGCAAGGTTGTAGCTAGGGAGCATCGTATGGTAGTCTGCAGGAAGGAAATGAAGGCAGAGGCGAGAATTAAAGGTGGAAGTTGAAGAAGGAAGAATGCTGCGCAGAGTTCAGGAAGGAGTTGAAACAGGATCTAGGTGAGAAGATGACTGGGAAAGTACAGCTAAAGTGGCAGGGAAACTGCCAAGAAGGTCTTGGTGTATCCTCTGGACTGAGGAAAGAGGACAAGGAGACTTGATTGTGGAATGAGGAAGCATTCAAAGGAAGAGGTCGGCAAAGAAAATGGGGACTAGTCGGGGAGATGAAGTATAAAGAC
Organism: Perissodus microlepis; assembly: GCF_051167445.1. NCBI lineage: Eukaryota > Metazoa > Chordata > Actinopteri > Cichliformes > Cichlidae > Perissodus > Perissodus microlepis. The sequence continues at coordinate 6,876,480 of NC_140465.1, forward strand.
GGGTACCAGGAAACTGGGTGTACTGCAAAGAGAAAGATGGCAAAGGAAAAGGCTTTGGTCACAAAGAATAGCCACTTGTTTCTGTGCTACCAAAGTTCCCCGGCTTTCATTCAAAATGTGTTTATCTTCAGTACCTGCACATTAAACTACTTAAACATTATAAATGTCTTCAAGCTCACACTGAGGCCTGTGGAGCACTATCGGCCACTGAGACAGTTCACACATTTATGTGTATTTGTATATGAATATTTCATACTTTAAGGCTGCCTGTTTATTTAAGGGAGATGAACAAAATATATTGGAATTGTACATAATAATATCACAGATGATAAATTCAATAGATTTTAAGTAGATGCTTGTGCATTCTTAGTCTTATATGTTGAATTGAACTATGTGATCTGTTCAAAGCCTCCCAGTCAGTGCTGTTCTCCAGTCTGACTGTACATGATGTTATTAGCACAAACACTTTAAAAGTGATCATTTAGGACTTCAGCAATAATACAGACAGCAATGTAGTTAGCAAAAAAACAACAACAAAAAAACGTTTAATTGGGAATTAACTTACAAACATCTGTCTCCTATTTTTTGTCACACAGGAAAAAAGCATCAATATCTGATGAGAAGACTTATTTATTTCTTTTTTGTTTGTTTGTTTTTCAACAGTAGAAGAATATCTAACAAGTTGATTTGTTCACGTTGTCACATCTTAATTTTTAAGTGAAATGTGCATTTTGAGTTTATACACTATGTATATAAGGCTTCCATTTCCTTTTGCAGTATTTTTGTGTGGTGGGGGTGCTGGAAAAGCTTGAAAAGGGACCTTGAAAGACCTTGAAGTGAATGATTGTGCGAGACACGTTAGTGAAGCTTTGTGTATCTCTAGCTCTGTGAATTTTCCCTGTGATTTCTGCATTAGCGTAACCCACCTTTTCCTGTGCACAGTTTCCCCGGACCCATGACCGACCTGATGTTTGAACCTTTGTGAAGAGAGTAGCGAGAGTGAATGTGATTCCCTTCCCGGACTTTCATTTATGACCCTGGACCCCCGCTATTCCCCCACTGTATATATCTGCACCTGGTGACTTTGTAAATAAACGTTGTTCCTTGCATTGCACTCCTTGCACTCTGCTCTGCGCCTGAGTCCTACTACAGTCCGTGACAATGCCTGAGGAACGAGAAGAAGTTTACTGGTATCAACTTTCAACAACAAGGGTGATGTGTAGAGCTATGGTGACTACATGGGGATAAAGTTTATGAAGCACACACAGAAGAGAGGTGATGAGCAGTGAGTAGCAGTATGGTACTGCAGATGCTTGCTTTGAGATTGCTGATGGAAATATACAGAAAAGCTCAACTTCACTGTGCCTTCATGGATCCTTAGAAAGCCAAGAGAGGAACTTTGGTACTGCATGGTGAAGTCAGGAGTGTCTGAAAAGTATGTGAGGGTGGTGCAGGACAGCGAGACAGTGGTGAGGTGTGCAGTAGGAGAGACAGATGGGTTGAAGGAGAGGGTGGGATTACATCAGGGATCGATCCGAGGTCCTTCTTGTTTGCACTAGTGACAGGCTGGCAGATGAGGTCAGGCAAGAGTCTCCATGGACTGTGATGTTTACAGACGACATTGTGATGTGTAGCAAGAGTGGGGGGCAGGCAGAAGAGAGTGGGGGGGCTTTGGAGAGAACAAGCAACACAAAATACATGTGTGTGAATGAGAGAGTACCTGGGATTAACAATTCAATGCAACAGACAATGCACAAGAGAAGAAAGAGCAGACTGGGTGGAGTGGGTGGAGACAAGTGCCATGGGTGATTTGTGGGAGAAGGATAGCAGCAAGAGTGAAAAAAAAAAGACAGATGGCCAAGCTGGAAGTGGCAGAGCTGAAGATACAAAAACTTTCATTGGGAGTGACCAGAAATGACAGGATTAAACATGAGGTTGAACAGTTTGCAGACCAAGTTAGAGAGGTAAGACACCGATGGTTTGGACATGTGTAGAGGAGGGATAATGGATATACTTGACAGAGGATGTTGAATACAGAGCTGCCAGTCAGGAGGAAAAGAAGAAGACCACAGAGAAGATACACGGATGTGGTGATGGAGGACATGCAGACTTTTGGTGGAGGAAGATGCTGGGAATAGGGTGAGTTGGAGGCACTATGGCGACTGAAGAAGAAGAAGATTAATCTATGATTAATTGATATGGCTGTAGTTAGCAGAAATCTTCTAACAATTGTGTTGCTAAATACATTATGAGAAATATATTGTTTTGTTTTTTTAATTTAGTTTCACATGCAGTCTTCTGTTCCCGCTCTTCAGTCATCACATTTGTTTCTCATCAGAGTCGTCACCCATCTAAATTTCAGCACCAGCTCCAACATCCGGTCTGGACTGGATTGTCATCAGTAGTAAAGCAGTAATCAAATTCCTTCTTGGCACCTGTATTTTCCCGTGTTTTTTCTATGCTAACTCCTGAGAGAACTCCTGTTTGTTAGTCACTCCTGTAGGGCTGAAGAAAACACTTCCTGCAAGACTCTCTTACCTGATTCCTTAAGCTGGATGAAAACCACTGGTCAGAAACCCACCTGTCTGTCCACTCGCCAATGGTACCAACTCTCCGGGGGTACCTGACCGTTGGCTCCTCCTGCTGTTCATCTCATTCTCAACAAGTAACAACACTTGCTCTTCAAACAATCAGTTTCTGGCATGGACTAATCCTCGACTCTTCCCTTCCAGAGTCGTACTCCTGAGCTACCTGACCAGTTTTCCCAATCCATTGTCATTCTCAATGCCATACAAATAAAACCTTTGAGGTATGTTAAGGTTGCACTCTTGCTTTAGAGTCTGCAAACTGGCTTTGCCTTTTACCTTCAAGAGTTTGTAGTTTCCCACATGTTCAGACAACATGCATGATCAACCTAATATTGTTGTACTTTTAAATTTATAATATTTGAATTTGCTAGAAGAAGAAGAAGAAGAAGAAGAAGAATGATTTTCTACTTATCTGTATTTTTTAAACCAACTCCCAATTTTGACCCATTCTAACCACAAGCTCATCGCAGTCAACATTCTTTATCAAGTAAAAAGCACTGCTTATACAGCACAGCAACACTGCAAACTTTGATGCTTGGCTCTTTGTTTTAAATAACTCTCTATATTTAATCTTGCAGAAAGATGCAATAATAACTGTATTTGGAAACTCGCATCAATTTTTAAAGAAATTACTGCAAAAGCAGAAAATTGAAGGGAGAATAATCTTCCTCTTCCTTCCTTATTCCTGCTTTCATCTTCATCTAAACAGGAAAAATTAGACTTGGTTCCATCAATTTTTGATAGTATTTTTTTTTCTTGTAAACCAAAATATGAATGCCATTGAACAGTGTATATTTTACCATGTGCACCAAAATAATTTGTAATAACAATGTGTGCACGAGGCTTAGGCTACTCAAACACAGAGCACACTCTTAAAATTACTGTGCACTTACAACATTACATGGAGCAGAAGTTATTTTCTCTAAACTACCCAAAATTTACTCATCAACCAAAATTACTGAGAGTAGAATTTTTTTGTTCTTATTATTCAAACTTGCATCTGTTTCTCCCTTGTTCTACTGAATGTCGGGGTAGATAGTTTTAGGTACTGAAAATTTTGGCCTAGATTTAGAAAATTTCATGATAAATGTTGTGAAATTGCACTTTAATTTTCAGCCTATATCATGAAGTGCCACCAAAAATTTCTTTTGACTTCTTTCAAGAGATGGTTGGAGATGCGAAGCTTCAAAGGGTGTCCAGCCATGGTTGGTCTACAGGCAATCGAGCAGGACTTGTGCTCTCTGAAACAGATGCATGTGCATGCAGAATACAGAATGGTGTCATCACTCATTTTGCCACCTCACTTACTTGTAGATGAAGGTGGATGGAGTGTATGTGATAGCCTCATATCTCTGCAGACCTTGATCTGTCATTTTCCCAAACACAAACCCCCACTACGGTACACCTCTCCTCAACCAATCAGACCCCAAATGACCTTAATTAATGGAATCTCCCCACCTCTGTCTTTTCCATTAGTCTCCCCGAAGCCCCTGGATTTTTCCTATGACCATAAACATTAAAAATTCATATCTCCATCATTTTAATATTTAAGTCAATCAAATGGTTTGCATCAGATAAAACTAACAGCAATTACCCATGCAGGGACAGGAAAATGTATTTAGTGTGAGTGACAGTTGATAAAACATGAAGCTGAATGTCTGCAGGTTTTTACCTATTTTTATTTATTTATTTTAAGCAACTGCATCTTCAAGGCATCCTTCACTTAAAAGTGAATCACTGGCACAGCTTATAAAGTAAATGAGATATCCATTCCACAGCTGCTGATGAAAGACTTATAAAATCTATTGGTTAAAGTGGCTTATACGATTAAACTTTATCGATATTTCACAATGATGAGCCTTGCATTTTTAATTTCACTGACTGTTTTCAGCCCTGTTGCATTAAAAGCCTGAATCGCTGCTGTAATGCTTCATTTTCAGTCAGTGTCTCAGTGTAAGCAGAAATCAGTGGCAGACTGCTAATTTGTGTGCACTTGTACTCTGACACCGACAACAACATAATTCGTACTGTCTGAGAAGCCTGTGAAGAACTTCAGTTTGAAATTAGTGCATTGGTTAAAAAAAACATGAGCAGTAACCCTGGCAAGATGAAGCTCTATTGTTTGTAATTTGCAACACAAGTGACCTCGTGGCCACTAAACCATCACGACCATTGTGAAGCTCTGATTTCACAGATGAAAACCGAGAGACTAATTAGCTGATATTAAAGAAGTGTTTGCTGGTCAGACACCTAAGTTCAAAAGATACACACTTCCAAATTTTAACTAGTAAGACTAGAGTTGAAGCTAACAGAAGCAAGTGATCTGATTTTACTTAAGCTGTCCCTCATGCCGAGTACTTGGAGAGGCAACCAAGCGGTCAAAGCCTCCACTCAAGGACAAGGACACTGTGGACTGAGTGCAGCAAGGGAGGGGCCACCATAGCAGCCTGGAACAAGGTTTCTTGCTCTGGAAATACTGACTATAGGAGGAGGAGATATGTAAGCAAATGGAGGTATCCAAGTGTGCAAAGGCCATCACCATCTGACTCCCTATGACGTCCTGTTGGCAGATCCCAGCTCAGCAGCACTAAAACACATTCTGGTTGGTGGAAAAACAGCCTCACTTAAGGCTTGGTGTTGGAGTATATTACAGCCTAGCGCGAAATTGAAAAGTAGAATGTAAATACCTTCTCTCCTAATCCATAATTTAAAGATGGTGGCAGATCTAAGCAGTTTCCAGTTATAATCTCATTAACCAACCTCACACAAACCTATGTAACCCATGTATGTACTCAGCAGCCACTTATTTAGGTGCAGCTGTCACAAGTACCGCTTGTGAGCACAAATATCTAATCTGCTAGTCACTTTCATTCCACATGATGGTTTATTTCAGAAACTGCTGATCTACTGGAATTTCTCCACACGATCATCTTTAGAGTTTACAGAGAATCGTTCAACAACAAGAAGATATCCAGTGAGCTGCAGTTGCATGGGTGGAAATGCTTTGTTGATGCAAGAGGGGAGAAAAGGTCAGACTGCTTTGAGCTAATAGAAATGCAGCAGTAACTCATATAACTACTTGTTACAACCAAGATGCCAAGGTACCTTGAAGCACATGAGCTACAGTAGCAGAAGAACATACCAGGTGCCAGTCCTGTCAGCTAAGAACGGGAAACTCAGGCTATGATTTGCATGGCTCATCAGAACTGGACAGCAGAAGCAAGCATTGCCTGGTCTGATGAGTTTGCATGTTTTCTCCGTGTTTGTGTGTGTTCTCTCTGGGTACCCTGGCTTCTTCCCAGTGTCCAAAGACATGCAGTTAGTGGGGTTAGGTTAAGCTGAGTGCAAATGGTTGTCTGTCTCTCTGTTATAGTCCTGTGTCAGACTGAAGACTTGTCCAGGGTGTACCCTACCCAGCGGTAGCTGGGATAAGCTTCAGCCCCCTACGACCCTGATAAGGAAGAGGAAGAGAATGGATCAATGGATCCCTCCTGTTGTATATTCAGTTCAATTCAGTTTTATTTATACACCCCAAAATCACAACAACAGTGACCTCAAGGCACTTTATATTGTGAGGTAGACCCTACATTAATACATACAAAGAAAAACCCAACAATCATATGACCCCCTATGAGCAAGCACTTTGGCGACAGTGGGAAGGAAAAACTCCCTTTTAACAGGAAGAAACCTCCGGCAGAACCAGGCTCATCTGCTGTGACCAGTTGGGAAGAGAGAAGGAAGACAGGATAAAAGATATGCTGTGGAAGAGAGCCAGAGATATTAGTGGTTCAGGTTGCTGGTGATTGTGTCATGCTTGCTGGTGGCCTTTTGGGCTATTAGTATCTATTCTACAAAGAATTAAGGCAATTCTGAACAAAAAAGGGGAGTAAACCTGGTAACACTGTGTACCTAATGAAGTGACCTGAGTGTATTTTTGAGGTTATCATTCCCGAAGAGAACACAGGCCCAAGAAGCTCGGGTACATTAAAAATGATGCCAAAACAAAACAGTGTGGCTGGGAAGCAACTGAAGTAGTCTGAAAAGTGTTTGGAGTCACATCAAATCCAGGAGTTGGCATTGCAAGAGAAATATTGCCAACAATCTTTGTAACTTGTCAACCACAGATCCTGTACAACAGCTAAAAACCCAAGTAGTTAACCTCTACTTTCAGCATACTCCTGTGAACGCTACCTACATGTCTGTGCTACAGAGTCTATGCAGTATGTGCCATTATATTTAATAACAGCTAGTCCCATTAAAAGGACCATTTAAAGTATATGCATTATAGATTAAACGATTAACATAAGTGATAATTTTTCAAGACATCCTACTGCTATTTATTTGCACTTAATCTCCAAATATTGCTTAAAACAGTAATCTGGACCCAGCACAAAGATATAATAGCAATACAGACACAGCACTGGTATGTAATCGTCTTATAAAGCTGCACATATTTGCAAACAGTTGCCCATTAGCACTCTTTCTCTTATGCTCATCAGCTAATGTCCACTTCCTGCTGCTGGACAGGAAGTGGACGGCAGATTTATCCTAATATTTTGGCTGAAAATAGACAGGACAAATGCGTAGAGGACAAAAATTCTGAACAATACCAAAGCACCTACACATCTGGGTTATAATTAATTTTTAATTTGTATTTATTTATGTTTATTTTTTTGATATTGTGACTACATTGGTTCGCTTACATGCGCACAGCAATTGGATGGCTTTTACATAGTGATTAGTGCAGCTTTCAGACTGATGACCTAACTGTGTTCATACGCCAGGCGCAGAAGTAAGTGGGGAAAATGAGCCTTTATTATTAGCCCGTGTGTTTATAACGAGCATGTGATTGAATTTTTCCTGCAAACACTTTAAAAAGAGCTGTGGGAAATAAAACTCCACCAAAAACACAGTGATTTCGGATGGTTGCATCATGAAAACAATGAAACACAAAGTAGGCAACATCATATTTATAAACCAAGAGCCTCTAAAGCACCTGTGTGTGTGTGGTCCTGCATACACACACAAACACACACACACGTTTGTTGTTGCTGTGCTTTTCAGTACAGTGAGCTAGAATCTTTATATGGTGATACATGGGCACAAAAAACAAACGCACAAAAAGTGTATTTTTTACTTGATGCATTTTCCTCGTAAAAACATCGAGGTTTCTGGTGGTGAGTTCAGTGACCAGAAACACATCGATTCTTTCCTACTTTCCGTTAATCAGAAGATCACATTTACCCGCCTTCAAGCCCAGGCATGGGTTTATCATAAAAGTTTTTGCACACTACATTCTAGACATTACATTACTAAAAACATATTTAGATTTTTTATGCGGCGTTTGTTTCTGAGTGCTTCTTCTTTTTAAAACCGACCAACCCTGTGGTTTCGATCTTTTTCTCTTTTTTTCACTGTATTTATTTTATTTTTGCACTTAAATTACCTTAATTTAAACGATAAACATATAAAACGTGCATTTATGTCAGCTGCCCATAGGTTGGTGGCGCATTACCGTGCATCGATGGGTGTTTTCACGCGTCACCAGTGGGCGCTTCTTCCTGCGCACAAAGAGAGCAGAAGCCGTGTATGCGCACAATGTGAGAGTCTTCGCTCAGAGGCAGCGCTGTCCTCTGTGCTTCTTGGCAGCATCTTGTGGAAGTGCAGTTGGAGGAGGTCGCGGAACACTCTCGGCTCGGCGCGTATCGTCCTCGGCCGGCAAATGTACTTATGATTGTGGGAATTTACCGAGAGCACAGCTTACTGTTAGTCCCTTCCAAGCGAGCAGAATTAAGTGCAGAGCGCAAACACTGCTGGAGCAGAGGGCATCCTCTCTTTTTTGTTCTTGCTTTTTAAGAGGACAGGAGTTACTGTGAAAAAAAGGAAAAGAAAGAAAATGAAATAATGTGTGTGAAACGACGCGTCTGACGGATAGTGGGATTACAATCACAGCAGTTTAATGAAGAGGAAAAAATCTGCATCCTAGGACAAGTAAGTGATCCTTGGAGAGCATCACTGCATACGTGCGTGTTGTCGCCCTAAATTTATGTGCATGCACCTACCGTGAACTGTGTTCTGCTAAGTTTTGGTTTTGCAAACATGACAAAAATAGAAACAAACATAAGTTGGAAGGATAGAGCTTAAAAGCTCTCTTTCCTCTGGCGAGATGCCGTTGTCTAAATTTGTGCAAAGGGCACAGACGCCAAACGTGTGCGTGCTGATAGTAGGCACACGTGCACGATGCTGATGATTGCGTTTCTAGATGAGCCTCAAATGGGTTGGATGGTCCTACTGGGATTTGTACCGCTGGGGCTCATTTCCCTCATCTTTAGACAAAGTCCATATGGTGCCGCTCTGCTCAGTCACACAGAGAGAAACAGCATCAGGACCGTCCGCCTGGAGAAAAGCCTCTTTCGAACTTGTTAAAGGCGATGATATCCATCTCCAGGCGGAGGAAGGGGGGAAAGAGCATTGACCTATGTGAATTATTTAAAATAGTTGCATTTTTATTTTTCTGTGCTGCTGAGTTGTGCCTCCATGCCCTCTTAAATTATAACATTTCGATGATTTTTACCCTTTTCTCTAAAATTTTGCATACTCATGATAGTTGTGCCACACGGGGGATAGTTATTAGAGAAATGATCTTTAAAAACTCGACTCCATCCTCTCTCTTTTAATCTTGTTTTCTTCTTTTTTTTTCATGCAAATCCAAATATTTGCCCATCGGTGGTCTGCACACAAGTATTCCCTTTCTTCCCACCCAGACTGCAATCGGACAGAACAGTGAACAGAAAATGCAGCCGGCTCTGCATCTTCAAAGTATCCTACCATTCAGCAGGGATTGGAATCGTTCTCCCCTCTATTCATGTTTATTTATGGCTGCTTTTCGCATAACTTTGAGAAAAACGAGCAGAAGGCAAATGAGAGGTGAGACGTGTCTTTGAAAGGCATGCAGCGAATTGTTCTATAACACATAGCAGGATAGCAGTGCAAAGATGAGCTTGTGCTGTAGCACCGTTTGCTTTCAAAAACCCTTTTGATTGAACCAGAGTGGCATTTACATTCTACAGCCAGTTCCTTTACCTCTGGAAAGGCTGTGAAACGAGTTGAATAGTATAAGAAAAAATGTAAAGAGCCTACTTGAGTGTCTCCTGCTCCTCTTCCTTGACCTCCAGTCAGGTCTTTTTTTTTTTTTTTTTTTTTTGCTTTTTTTTTTTGAAGGGAGGGGGGGGGTTTGCTGCTGTATCTAGGATGAGGGTCTGGGGATGTGCGTGGCTGATGAAGGGGTTGAGAAATGGATCGCCGCTCCCCTTTCTTCTAAGTGCACTTACTCTCTTACCACCCCCCCCCCCAACCGTGTGTTAGGCAGCAGCTGAGGCATGCAGCCGTGTTTAACATTGGAGGGGATGTCACGGGGAGATGTCACGGGGAGATGTGTGTGTGTGTGTGTGGCAAAGTGTTTCTGCACAGAGTACCAGGGGCACGAAGAAAAGTTGTCGTACCATAGGCACGAGGAGTGTGTGTGTGTGTGTGTGTGTGTGTGTGTGTGGGGGGGGGGGGGGGGGAATAGTGATTTTTCGCTTGGAAATACACAGCTGTAAAATATCCTGTCCAGATGTGTATTTTAACAAATATGTAAACACGTAAAGGAGAGAAAAAGTCAGGGGAGGTCATAACTGAATGTGAATTTTTTTGTTTTTTGTGTGTGAAAAAGTCAACACTGAATGTGAAGTGCTTTCATGCCTCTGCTTTTCACTTAAGTGATCTTTCGTGAGTAGAACTCCTGCCTCCAGCTTTGCTCTTTGCTGTCCTCCAGCATTCAACCCTGACCTTAGCCACAGTTCTAACCGCTGCGTTTTATTCACACGCTCGCAGCGTGACATGTCAATCACATGTGTGAAGCTGCTGCTTTTTCTTTCTATCCTGCGAGGAAACATCTGAGTGTGTGTGTATGGAGGAGGAGGGAGGGGTGGTTCTTTCATGAATGTTAATGTAGCTTTTGAGGCTTGGGTTTGGGGGGGGGGGCAATTACACAAAATGCCTTTTTATTTGAAACCTTTAATGCATAATTTGCTATGGGAAACACTGCTCACTCACCCAAGAGCCTAATGCAGAGTTATGGCGCAATCAATACCAAACAATTACCCCTTCTTTGCTTCTGTTTTCTTTCATTTTTCTTCCAAGTATTTCACTGCAGGCTGCAAAGTTGTGCAGATATTATGCTTTGCTTTTATTTCTACGTCATCTCGTTTTTCTTTGTTTTGAGGAACTATAATTTCTAAAAGAAAACCACCCTCAGCCTACTCGGGTCCTCAGTCAGTCAGAGTAAATTCAGAGTCGATTGTGAATTCTTCATTCACTGGCAAAAAGAGGCGAGCAGCTGTGGATTTAGATTGAGTCTGCCCCCGGTGGCACATCCTTGTTTCCCGGGTTCTTCTGCTGAGTGGATTTAATGGAGATGGCAGCAGATAGCCCTGAAGACAAGAACTACAATGAATAGATCATATAATGTAGTGAATCTATCCCCACTGTGCTGCTGGTGTTTTGCATGTTCTGATATAGCTCTGCTGTGCGTTTCCTGTGTATCGTATGTGATCTAAATGCAGACCTTGAGCTGTGATAGAAACTCTCCTTTCTTCCCTCCCTTATTAGATTCTTTTGCAATTATGCTGCCCTCGGGGGGAAATGGATGCCTTTAACCACCTCTCCTATCAATTATGCGCCAAACAACAGCCCCACTAACCAAGAAGTCATCTCATTTACTCTGGAATGCGTTTAGCCAATGACTTCCATTAGGTTTAGCTTCTGTGGAGGTGAAAGTGTGATGCCTCATTACATTTGGCAGAGCAATCGCTTGGCCATCATTTCGGCTGAGAAAGCTGAAGAAAGAAAATGCCACCTCGCCGCCACAAAAGCAAAGAAGTCATTTTTACTTTGCTTGGCATCCTCGCTATTGTGTTCTTTCTCTCCTAGATTTACTAAAGCTTTAGATGATATTCAGCTCTGCAAGGAATGACACAGGTGCCGCTTTCTGAAGGTCAAAAGAGTTAAAAATCGCCTTTATATAAGAAAACCGTTGGATGGTATTATGCAGTTTTAATCTAGTAGGACTCAAAGGATTGGAGCATCGGGAGACACTTAAGTTTTGCACTGAGAGCCACTGAAAAACTGGGTATTGTAGAAACACATGCTTCTGTTTGCTGTTTTACATTTTTTTTTAAAAGTTTTTGTGAATCAAATTCACAAAAGACTCCACGATGAGAATGTTATTGCAGGTTTATAAAGGTTTCAGAATGAAGCTGCTCGAGGACAGCTATCCTGTACTTGAGCAGACACTCTGCCATGTGCTGATCACAAACCAGAACATCTTTACTGGGAGATTTTTCTCTCAGGATGTTGAAGTTTGCTGGGATGACGAGCTTGAATCCTCAACTGGCTGCTAATACTACACTCGAACTGAAAAATGCAGCACACACTTTTTTTTCTTTTCTTTTTTTTTTGCTCCAGTAGAATCTCGAAGCGTATAATCCAATGTGATGGGGTTTTAGAGTGGCAAAACGCCCCCTTAAATTTTGAAAGACACCAAGGAAATCCACTCTGGATCTGGCTGCGCTTGCAATTACAGCAAACCGCGAACAATTACTGGCACCGGCACAGTCGTGCTAAGCCAGCTCTGGACATTAAGATGTGATCAGGCAAATGGCATTATTTTGTCCTGTCTGTAAATTTGACTGTGCATCACACTCCTCTATAAGATTATGTTGCCATGCTTTTCACATCAAACCCCAGCCACAAGCCTGTAGCTGATAGATCAAGTGAGCGGTTAGTATTTAGGTCTGTTTCAAAAAATTTCCAAAGATAGCCTAGGGTTAATCCACACAACAGGGTTGTGTTATAAGGAAGAGGGGTTGGGTTGAATTCTTAATCCTGAGAGGCGTATCACTTTCCTCTCACTGTGATGTAGGTCAGAGCTTGAGCAAAGCCCCTCCCGTGTCACTGATACTACAATTACAGCTCTCCATTCCACCAGCACATATGAAAAGTTTTAATGGCCCCTAACATCATCGATTACTAGATAAGGCAGAACGTCACTTCAGCGCCACGTAAAGCAAAGGAGGCGAATAAAATGTTCCACCACAGAACGGCTTCTTATCACAGTAGATGCTGTGATATAAAGACTGGAATGTCCACTTTTGGCTAATTAAGAGAGTTAAATGTGAATCTGATGAAAAGTCCATAAAGCAGTCCCACTGAGTGAGTTACCAGCAATGACCTAATCCATCCAGCGATATTAAGAAGGGGAAATAAGCAATAAAGGGCCAGATATACTGTTTGTTCCAGTGAAAGCTCTCTTCTGGCATTACAAAAAACAACCATGGAGAGTTATTAAAAGAGGGCAATAAATGGAAAAAAGCAGCCTTTTCATTTTTTTTCTGTCCTTATTTTCTGTCTATTTGTTGGAGTTTGAAGTTTATTGCCAATTGCTGCATTATTTCACACTGAAAAAAAATCCCATGTCTTGCCTCATTTTGTGCTGGACATATCTGCATTATGCTTGGAGGAAACTGAAAGCCACTGAAAACAAAGCTGAACGCCAGAAGAGGTGTTATCGGAGCATATCGATTCCAGTAGGGCACGTTATTATTCATCTGCTGGAGTAAATCAAAGATGACCTGGAACCTCCAGCTAGAAGAAGTTGTGCTGTACCCACTGCATCAAATCTTCTTTAGAAAAAGTCAGGCAGTGAAGTCTTAGTTTCTCCTAAGTGTTGAGCTTTTAATGTCATGCCACACACTGTAAAAATGCAAAATCCTCAACTTAGTCACATTCAGACTGTATTTTTCACACTTCAGCACCATGGACAGAGCAGGATGTTTCTCCCAGATCAATCATGTTGCTTCTGGAAAAAAGACCCCCTGACAATCAAGATTTAGCGAGGTCCTTCCATGTACTTTCGCAATTGAACACGTCTTTCCCCGTGCGTCCTTTTCCTCACCCCCAATGCCACTTCCAGTCCTTTTTGCAACCAAGCTGGACAATGCAGAGTGAAGCATTTTAGTGAAATTCTTTCATTTCTTCAACACCACCTCCAACCTCCCACTGCTTCACTGTCTTGCTTTTTTCTGGGGAAAAACGCAAACCCTATATTATGTTTTCAGATTACAAGTAACAAGCTGGGCCTGTGTAGTTACTAGTTTGCTCACACCCACCTCCGCTCTGCTTGTTTGCGGGCCCTTTGCTCTAGATTGCATTATTGTAAAGAACGGGCTATGCGTGTATCCATAAAAGGGCGCATTGTTAGTAGATCACCTGCAGAGCTTTCTGCTCCCGTGGGCAGTTTTTTTCCAACTGTGGCCTCACGCTAATTTGCCCTGCTTAGTAAATCTGTTTCATGCTTCCACAAAGTTGGCGGTCTCGGAAGGGGAAGGTTTTAAAAAAAGAATGGTCACAACTGGTGCATGAGAGGCTGAGATATTTTAGTCCCTCGTATGGGTCACCCTCCAGAAGGAGATTAAGTCTACCTAACTAACAAATGTTATTAATTGCTATTTCATAGTAACTCCAGACATCACACATCTACAAGACAAAATGTTGGCTTATCAATTATTAAGCATCTAGTTAGGGTAAGGCAATAGGATGGCACACGTCTGTCCTCTACTGTCAGTCTTGTTTTCACAGTTTCAGTGTGTGGCACTCATGTATTTCTCATGTTTTTCTTGTTGATCGAAGGAAATTTGATTTATGTATACAGAAATGAAAACAGTCACTTTGCTTACATTCAGTCGGCCACCAAAGTCTTTGTTAAAGTACGAAATAGCATTTTGTGGAGTGCTGGTACACAGTCTGCCAGCTCCTATTAATAGTCAAATTGGGAGAGAGAAGTGTCTTTTGAGGTCAATCATTTCCTTCCTCACTTCTCTTTAAAGCAGCAGAATTGAGCTTGTTAGGCGGGATGAGAAACACACACAGTAAAAGAAAACATGCCCATTTAGCAGCTGTTTCTCTTCTTCTTCCTCGTCTTCTTCTGCGCCACCTGAGAGAGAAAAAAACCCCTCTCACAGCTGGGTTGTATCCTCAGGTTTTTGTCTGCTGCTGCTTTTCCTCACTTCCTCAACATTCACTTTACAGTAACTCAAAAATAATAGGAACCAATTATGGAAGTTAGCAGTGCTGTAATCGTGTTTTCTTTTTGTTTTTTTGTTTTTTTTGCTGTTGAATGCTTGTCGTATTTGGATCAAAATGTCATATTTTAATCACATCCATAATTACTTTCCCTTCAGATTAAAACTCTTGTATTCAAGCGAGAGCATTCCATTCACAAGCAATTGGATGAGAGTCTACTTAGCCCTCGGCAACTAAAGATGATGCTACCATGGAAACAAATTGTTCTGCTATCAATCACCGGATGCCTTGCAGGTAAGGTATTTTACACGTATTGTATCTGAGTCTCATTGCACATGTTGTTATGGTTTATGTCACCACAAAACCTCTCCTGAGAAAGACTCATTTTTAATGTGTGTGCATTAAAGTACAGTCTTCTTATGCTCTTTTTGCGTTTTTTTTTTTTTTTACATTCTCACAGCAGTGTTTTTTTTTTTTTAAATAAAATGTGGATATACTTTAGTCTCACTAAGAGGAAATAGCTGAGCATTTGCAAGTAACCTTAGAAAAATCTTCTGACCAAAAAAAGGTTACACTAATTAAACCACAGTCATTATATGTACAGTGTTCCAGCATGATGTCCTTCACCATTCCCTAGCGCGGTGCGACCACTGCACGTTTTCACTACCCCGTCAGGGACATCTGGGAGTCCAATCTTATTCCTGTTTATGGCCTGTCCCGATCATTATCAGGATCCATGCAGTGAATCCAGACTCACATTTTAGCACAATCTACTTGCCACCGCGCCTCATTCTGCCCTCGTGCAGCCACCTGGGATTCTACAGCAGAAGCACAGAGACTCAGAATGTCAACCCTTGTTCAAATGACATTGTAAATCCCAATGAATGTTATTCAAATTGGCTCATGGGTAATTCACAGCCCTGCACCCAAAGGAGCGAAATCCAAGCAGCCTCACCTTGCTAGCGGACGAGTGTTTTTAACAGGGCCTGTAGGTGCTAGTTCTTATTCGGTGTTGTCATCACGCACCGGGAGCGTCTCGGCAGTCGCTGCGGCCGATAACAATCATTAATGACATGTGAAGCGACGTGTTGTCTTGGTTCTCCGTTCTGGGACAATGAAGCAGCCACACGGAATAAACTCACACCTGTGTTGTTAGCCTGTGAGATGAATGAATTCACTCCTGCATTCGCTCACGCTACCATCATTTGTTGATAGATCATTCGGCAGCAATTGTTTTGAAACGTGATGCTTTTCATCCCTAATTTCACCTCCGGATTTCTCCAAGCCCTTCTTCCCTGTGTTCCCAAAGCACTGCCAAGAGCAGCCATGACTCACCGCCCTGCATCGTTTCTCAACCTGTTTTGATTCCTTGACACATTTTCGCCGATTAAAACCACATGTAGAACTGCTAGCCACGTGCCACAATCTGTTACCAGTAGGATATTAATTAGGCCTACACTGGCCGTCTGTTGACTCTGCTTTAGCACCAGATTGTGTTCAACATCCTTTCATTTTTGGCTGCTGGCAGATGAGCGCATCCTTATGGCCTCAATTAACATGCATGAGTAACATGGCGTAGATGTTCCGAAAATACAACGCCTCGCTTTATTTATCAACCCCGTCATACCCAAGCCATCGTTAATTACTGAGGGAATACGTGAACACGGGCTCTCTGCATTAACTGTTGTTGACTTAGGTACTTAACTTAAGTCCCTGCACTGTATTCAGCTGTTCCTGGCAAGTAATTAACAACCACCTCACTTTAGTTATATCAGTCAGCGAGCTCTGTTTGACTCGCTAGAACTCACAAATCTCTTAGCCAGCTAAATATTGCAATCAAAGCAGTAGGTGACATATTTTCCAGGATTTTTATTTACTCGCATAATCACATCCGGCTACAATATAATGATTTGTCACAAGGATAAAATGACAGAATGAAGC
The DNA here is from genome assembly GCF_051167445.1 of Perissodus microlepis. Classification (NCBI taxonomy): domain Eukaryota; kingdom Metazoa; phylum Chordata; class Actinopteri; order Cichliformes; family Cichlidae; genus Perissodus; species Perissodus microlepis. The sequence continues at coordinate 6,893,132 of NC_140465.1, forward strand.
AGGGCCTTATGGAAAACTGGCCTAGTGTGTAGAACTTGAGGGAATTCACATAAGTGCTTCGGCCATTGCTCTTTTCCTCATTATTCCAAGTGTCACACTCATCTGAAAAATGCAGTAGCACAAAGAGGAACAGATAACAAATATGTCAGCATTAGCTGTTAATGCCTAACAAGGGTAAGTAGGATTTACTCTCCTTGCAGCAAGATAAGCAAATAATGTACACAACACATCACGAGGAGTGTCCTAATGCATTCTTCTTTGTAAAGTGAGGTACTGCTCAGAGAATAGGAGGTAATATACTGTATAGAGTATATTGAAAAAGTAATATACACTGTGTGTCAGAAGGTTCCTGTATTTCTGCAAGATTAACTATTTGCCCTCACAGAGATTGTGCTTCTTCCAGTATTTTCTCTTAAGGTCAAAGAGACAAATTTTCTAGCTTGTACAACTATAGACTTTCTCCCCTTTCTACAGCCTGTACAGAGGATGTCATATTTCAAGGGCCAAGATGGAGGACGGAGCCAAGTGACCTCATTTTACCAATCAACTCCCCAGACCACCAGGCTACCATTACGTGTGAGGCAGAGGGGAGCCCTCCTCCACAGTACAGGTAAATTACCACATCAAAGTGCCATTCCACACAAGCCTCAGCTGTCTACCTGCTCCGTGCTCCACGTCTGCGTCGCGTGCTGAAAATCCAGTCCGGCTTAATTGCTTGTGAACCTTCATTGCTGCTTCCACAGAAATCAAAGACGGTCCCAATAGTGTTGGATGCTATCGATTTGTTAGAGAACAACGTTTTCTGGACATAAATGCTCGAGAGAGAGATAAGGCGCCATCCAACAAGAAGACAAGCTTCAAAGAGCAACTGCTTAATTGAGCATCTGTTTCTAATTGAAAAAAAAAAAGCTTATCTGTTTTTGGCCTGAGCTATGATGTGGAGTTGGAGTCATGGAGCCGCCACTGTGGTTGATGAATATGCTAACACCTAAGATACGAGTGAGGTTAACCTTATTAATGATAAGATTTAAGGCATGGTGCGAAATGAAGCTGGTAATTTATAATATGGTGCACGGCTTAAGAAATCATTAGGAGAGAAAAGGAGATTTGAGCGACTCATTTGCACTGCAGATCCTTTGATATCTCTGTGGCTATTCCCTGGCGGTTCAGGGAGCCCGGCCTGAAAATGGCAGCTGGCTGTGTTGTTTTTTTTTGTGGTAGATTATGTTTCAGAGCTTGGTCAGCACCATGTAGATGCACAGCAAGCAGAGGATAGAGGCAGTAACCTTGTGAGTGACATTCTGTTAAACGCTTACATTTCCTATAATGTGCGTGCACTGAAAACATGGTTCAGGCAGAGCAGCGGGGGGGTATCACTGTACATGTTGTGCAACCTGAGCTATCTCCAGGATGAAGGTAAAACCATCACTTGCATTATCTCACCCGCAACTTAAAGCCTTTCTGACATTCACTTGTGTTGTTTGAGAGGTTTTCTCTTTGGGGCTCTTTGCAGCAGTAGGAAATGCCATTGTTGTCAGGATGATCCGCAGTTTGTTCTCTAGCTGAGCAAGCAGAGGTATGATGTAATATTAGAGGAGCGGATATACACAGATTCTCACTGCAAGAGTGTATCCTCATTTTAAAGCTGCTCTAATCAATATTTTAAGTGAACAGTGGCTCATATGACAGTGTGTTATGTGAAAGGGCTCATTTGTAGTGGCAGACACCCACAACTTAGGTTTACGCTACTAGCTAGCACCACAGTCAATGGACATAGCCTTTAACATTTAGCAACATGCCAGATCTATTTGTCATAGATATAAAACAAAGGATAAGAGGACTAAAACAGGGTTAGGAGTTTAATTTCTCGGGAATCATAGTAACACAACTACAAAAGAATGCTAATGTAGCTGCTAGTGTGGCCAATTTGCTAACAGGTTAGCGATAGCTTTGTCGCAAGGTAATATTTTGTTATTCATGTAACTTTTAGGTTGTTCTGACCCAACTGGGCCAAACGGGTAGTAACAGTGTTTATGAAGTAACTGTGTGTGTGTGTCTGTGATACAGTGGTCATTCATAATGTTAAAGCCTGATTGATACAGGTGTGTTTTCTAATACTGATTTTTTTATGGGTATCAATTGTAGTATCAGTATGTCAACATTCTTTATATATTTCTAAAAATAAAAACTTGTACAGGGTTAGTATTTTAGTATACTGAAAAGGGAAAGTTATGGCATCTTTGGTTATGAACTTTGAAGGAAAGTATTTAACAGACTACTAAGCAAATGAACCGCCTTCTCAGAAGTGGCGAGAGTACAGAGCGTAGTGCAGACAATGTGATGACACAATGTCTTAATTACCCTAAGCAACATTTTTGTTATGTAAGTTTTCCTATCAGCAAATACTGAAGAGCATACACTCACTGCTTACTTAAACTGTTTCTTAATGCAAGTATCTAACTACCCAATCACATAGCGGAAAAATGTGCTCAGGCAGGTAGACACACTGAAGTTCAATCTAAACATGAGAATGGACAAGGAAGGTGATTTAAGTGACTTTGAACGTGGCATGGTTGTTGGTGCCGGATGGGCAGGTCTAAGTATTTCATAAACTGCTGATCTAGTGGGGTTTTTCCACACAGCCATATCTAGGATTTACAGAGAATGGTCCAATAAAGAGAAAATATATAGTGAGCGGCAGTTCTCTGTGAAAAAATACCTTGTTGATGCCAGAGGTCAGAAGAAACTACTGAGATCTGCTGTGAGTTGATAGGAAGGGAATAGTCGATCACCACTTGTTACAACAAGGTATGCATAAGAGCACAGTACAGTGAAACATGAAGCAGATGGGCTGCAGCAGGAGAAGACCATATTGGATGTCACTGCTGTCAGCTAAGAACAGGACATTAAGGCTACAGCTGGACAACAGAAGACTGGAAAAACATTGCCTGGTCTGATGAGTCTAGATTTCTGCTGCAACATTTGGATGGCAGGGTTGGAATTGTGATTTAAAAAAGATGAAGGCATGGCCTTCCTGCTGTGCATGAGTGGTTCAGGCTGGTTGTGGTTTTGTGATAGCATGGGGATATTTTCCCGGCCCTTCAGTATCAACTGAGTATTGTTTAAACACCACAGCTTACCTGAGTGCTGTTGCTTACCATATAGATCCTTTTATGACCACAGTGTACCAATGTTATGAACGCTGCTTCCAACGAAATAACGTGTCATGTCACAAAGATGACATTATGTCCAACATGGCTGTGCAGTCTACAAATCTGCATCAACTATGCGATGGTATCCTGTCAGCATGAAGCAAAATCTCTAAGAAGAGTTTCCAGCACTTTGTTCAATGAATCCCATGAAGAATTAAGGTAGTTCTGAATGCAAAAAGGGGTCGCAGTACCAGCAAGATGTAACTAATGAATTGTACTGCTGTCTGTAATATGCTAATATCAGTTATTACCTGGACCAGCAAAATCTTGGTGAACAGTCCCTGAAAAGACATTGATAGGTGCAAAGCTCTGTTTTCAGGCTGTTGAAACAACTTCTTTTTTCCCCCTTTCACTTTTCAACCAAATTATATGGGGTTCTGTTCTTTTTAATGTAGTCTTAATTTGGGCAAAATTACACTGTATGAAAGGCAGCCCAGTTTTCAGTAACTATGACTCAATACAGCTATGACTGGTTGATCAATTTAAGCCCACAAAACAACAGCCGTGGACAGTTGGCGCTTGGTGGGTAATATCACCCTACGATATTGAAGATATACACCGCCCACATGTTCAGGAGTTCTGCTGATAAAAAGTCATTTTTATTGCCCTTTTGTTTTTATTATTTCTCTGATTTCAAATGCATTTCCTGCTTAACTCTACCCTACCTCGCTGGCGAGCCTTGTGTGGCTTCTCATTTTCTGCAGTATCTGTCGTTCGCTAATTTTTCTGTGTTTCAAACCACTCCACTTCTGTTTGTAGAACAAAAACAACACAGATATCTCACGTTGTCCAATTTCATCTAGGTCAGTAGCTCTCGGAGTCACTGCCATCGCGTATTAATAAATAATATGAAACCAGGTTTAAAAGGAAAAATTGATGTTTGAGTAAGCATACTCTGACCACTGTGGATTGACATTTTTGATAATGCTTTTAAAGACACTAGATTTTTGCCCTTAATGTTACTTTGAAGAAAGAGTCATTTTTGAGCTTTATTTGGGTTGCATCAGTTTTTGTGACACTGATTGTCCTTGACTTGTTTCCCTTCGGGCAAGGAGAGGACTTTTTTTTCTTTTTGTCCTGGTGATAAAATAGAAAGCGTAAATTCTTTGCAATTTATTTCACCAACACTGAAATTAGAAGCTCAAAACGTCCTAAATGTAAGCTGAAAGAAGTGCCTTTAGGAAGTGGTCATGCTGTGACTTTCAGCAGACTGGGCATAAACTATATGCACAAGCCTACACGCTGCCAATGAATAGTATTTATATAATTAGATATGCCAAGCGAGAGAGGGTATTACATTCAGAGCACTTAATTTCCTCAGTTACTCTAGCTATTAAGGAAATTCCATCAATTTGGTCTAATATCCATACAGAAAATTGGGCCACACAATATTGAATTTGCCAGAAATGATGATGTTGTTAACCCTCGTGAGCGAGCCTCGAATGTGTTTGTAGCAGTGAGTTTGTCTTTTCGATTAGTATTGGGTATTTCGGCTTTTCAGCGTCTCGCATGGCGGTGGAAAACACCTGAGGACATTTAGCGCTTTTAAAATGATCAATTATGAATCAGATATTACCCGAATCAATTTCACTTTCACTTTATTCGCCCTGGGAAGAGGCCAGATGTGCACAATGTGGTAGAAATCTATAGCAGGTTTAATATAGAGTGAAAAGTCCAAGCCAAAATTTCAAGTTACACCTCTGCTGATATCAGTGAAAAGTAGCCTCTGCGTCATCTGACATGTCATCTGTTGTTGTTCGTGTTTTCTTTATTGTATTATCAGATGAGACACCTTTGGGAGCTTCGCGTGTCACCTGCAGTTTCTATGCAAGGATGTACCTCGCCTTCATCACCTTATCAGACACTTTCACACAATCCGACGAATCTTCTTTCTGCTTCTCTTCTGATCTAGCGCTCTCTTAAAATAGGCCAAGTTTCTGTTAGAAGGGACTTACTTGGCACCATCTTAACATTAGCCAACTTCTCTTGACACATGACACAGTCAGGCTGAGAGCTATTGTTGACCCCGTAAGACAGGCAGCTTTCACCAGAGTGTCATACTGACACTTCTTCCCCCCCTGGTTTCTTTAGGTCATGGGTCCTCTTCACTGGCGGTTATTGGTGGTTTCCAATTTCCTCCTCATTAACCTCCTCACTGTTAGTTAGTCGGGGCCTTTGATGTGTCACTTTTTTTTTTCACACCCTCCAATAACTGCTTGAAGTTGATATTAATAAATTATATTTTCTACAGTTTTATATTGCAATTACAGAATATAGTCAAAAGGTCCCACCCAACTGACCTCCGCTGACACTTGTGTGGCTCAGTACAATATATTGGAACCAATGCCGTAGACCAGCGGTCCCCAACCTTTTTTGCGCCACAGACCGGTTTAATGTCAGACAATATTTTCACAGATTGGCCTTTAAGGTGTTGCGGATAAATACAACAAAATAAAATGATATGACCAAGACAAAAACTGTGGTATTCTGTAAATATAATAATAATAATAATAATAATAAATGTGAATTCACTGTGTAATTGTGTAACTTTATTAGCAGCGTCCTCCTGAAATGCGCCAACAACATTGAGAGTAACATCATCCTCTCTGCACCTTAATGCTCTCTGGTCGCTATGGTAACATGTAAATATTTCTTTCAAAATAAGACACACAACTACAATACGGGAAATGACCCAGGGAAACCGAGTTAAACCCGATAAAAACCCCAAGAACCATAAATTTCACACCTGAGCCTCAACTCTCGCGGCCCAGTACCAAACGACTCACGGACCGGTGTCCCAGGGGTTGGGGACCATAGACCATATTTACATAAAGCACTATGCTGGTAAAAGACCAGTATGCCACAGCAACTTAGAACAAGAACTTATATTTTTTCTTCAGTGTCTAAAAATTCTGAGGAGACCAAAACAAGCACTCCGTTTGTCCATCTCTGAATACAATCTGATTTTCCTTTCTTATGCAGCTCTCAACCAAAGCCCAGTGGCTCTTGCTGAGTCTGTAAATGTTAAATAAAAAAGGCTCTCAAATTTACAGTTAGTTTTTAAGAATAGGTCAGTAATTTCCCGAAACAGCTGGGCACCGGAAAGGTTGACTAAACAAGAGTAAACACCTCATTTGTTCAAGACCATTTTCAGCAGGGGATGAGTACAGATTTGGCGAGCTTGTGTGCATTTATGGCAGCGGGATTGTGGATCGATTCAAAGTAAACAGCAGTACCCATGTTCCCAGTCATAAAGGAACGTGTCACTCAGTGCATCGATGTGGGTCACTGATGCGTTTTTAATAGATGTCTGACAACAGAGGAGCTCTGCTTCACGGAGGAATAAGATCCATCTGTCTTTGGATGGACACAAAATACTCGTAACACACAAAACTGACAGAAAGACCTGGCTCACTCCTGTAATTTGGGGTAAATCATTAGCAGCAACTCTCAGTGTTGGAGTGTCAGTCACGAGAGAAAGTGCTTTTGAGCCTTCGTGCTGTTGTCAGTTTGCACGGATGCTCAACAGTCACACATGGAAAAATCCATCACAGAAAAGACCCAGCAGAGCAGAATGCGGACTGGCATTACAGAAAATGGAAGGAAACCACTAAGTGAGGAAGGCAAGGATGACAAAATCTAAAAATAAACACTTCCTGACATATTTTCTCCTGTAATATACTGAAAACAGACAGATTGGTGAAATTTAACAGTCATGTAGAGGTGGATTATTCTTCTAACACAGGACTGAATGAGTTGGAAAAAAAATCTGTGTGGTTGATTTAAATAGAACTCTACACATATGTGGCAGATATGATAAAATGAGAATGCCTCGTTGTCTTTTGTGTTTATGCTCATAATCCCAGTGAGTTATTGTCGCTAGCTGGCTTCATAACGCCTGATTTTGTTTTCAGCGCGCCGTTCCACCTTCACCTCGCCTACACGGTGAATATATGAACGGGAACCCTGACAGTTTTTCAGTTGACAAATAGTCCAGCGTAGCGCCAGAGCACACTCCAGGGCTCAGGGCGCTGCTTTATGAATACACCTGTCACTGTGTTTACTATGAATCTGCCGTAACACAGAATCAAGGGCACAGTAGTGATTGGAAAAGGGGAATAAAAAAAGTGCTTCGGTTGGGGTCTGCTATCATGTAATGCGACTTCGGGCAGATGCAGGACTCTACCTTTGTTTACAAGTTGGAACGGGGTAACAGGGACACGCGTAGAACTGGGAGGGTGTGATTAGAATTCAGTCACAGATAACGGCACCGAATTGAGAAACTGTAACAAATAGAATCGATTTTTATCTTTTAGAGAGTTACATGCTCTTTTATAGGGTGAGAAAATTCTCTGAGCCTCAGGCTTGCAAAATCATTTCAAAAACAAATGGATGAACTGAGAGAGAGTGCAGCGATGTGGTCTTAGGTGCAGGTTAATTCTGCATATGTGGACTTTGATCGTGCTGCACGAGTATTCATTCATTAATTTGAGTATTGCTTTCAGGCCATAAATTGAAACTGTAAAGCGCAGATAATGTCGATATGTACAATATGCATGTGAATGCGGGTGCTATATTATCTGTATCTACTAATATATCGCTAAGCTCACAGGATTTTGCACAGCAAAGCGACACTGATACAGGGCGATTTTAAGTCTGTCTGTGGTGTTACGTTCTTACATTTGGCTCGACAGCAAAATGAACACCATTTTATTAAAAGGCAGCAGCAATAGCCTGCTAAATATAATAGCAGAGAGTACCCTGGTCAGCAGTTGAATTTCCATTATCAGCTCCTAAGCCCTGCAATTGTGTATGTGTGAACTGCATGTGGTCTGTGTGGTCACTGCTGTCTCTGTGGGTGTCTGGCCTCAAGGGAAGCCAGGTGAGCCAGTGGTGCAGTACCGTCCCCGGTCTATTTGACGAGGAGACCTCATGCAAAATTGATGTGAACCTCAAGGTCAAGAGGAGTTCATTCAGAGCATGCTCAGCTCAGTCTGTGCCTGCAGCACACCGCAGCAAATAGGACTGTTCTCCTGGACTCTCTCTCTGTGACTTACTGTAAGCTCCTCTCTGCCTGATGTGGTGTTGGATTCAGTGTGTTTCACTCAGCGCACTAACATTAAGAACTCTGGCTTGCCAAACTCTTTTACTGATGCAGTAAAAGAGTTTAAGTGTTTTATTGAGTTGCCAGGTTGGGAAGAAAAAAACCCCTGTTTCAGCATGACTCTCTGTAATTCATCTTCTCCTCTAAATCCATTTATAACAACCTATTATCACTGACAGATACAGATTACTGTAAGAACCCATAACAAATCACTTACTAGAATTTGAAACTGAAGACTTGAACATTGTTTTGTTTTTTTCAGTGACTTACTCTGAGAGAACTTTTGCTCCCAGTTTATTTGACAGCATGAACCCATAGTTCACTTATATTATATTATCTCTTATATTGATACTTAATAACATCCATATGAATTATGTATTTTTTTTGTTTAAAACTGTTTATTAATGGATACATTTTGTGATAAAACGCAACACCTTTGCAAAATGTTGAGCTTTTACAAACACCTTATATTTATGATAGCTAATATGTGTAAAAGCTTTTATTAATAATCTAAAATTGTCAATCTGATTTATTATTGGAAACTGCAGACATGTTTATTATACATGTGATGACGGTTCATTCACACATATGGAAAGTAAAAAACTCATAATTTAACTGTCATTATTGAGTTAATAACATTAAAAACTCTTATTAGTCCTAGTTTATGTGTATTTTTATGTGTTAAAGACTAACTGCCTTTACTTTTAAAAAGCTGAAACATTCATTTTTCTTATGTTTTTATAAGTTAGAAACTATAGATTTGTTAATGTACAAATTAGAACATTTATTTATGTAAGTGATGCAATTTTGATCTTTCCTGACAACTTGATGTCATCATTTGGAAGAGTTCAATAAGGTAAAGTACAAAAACATCTGTAAAAGCCATTGTCAATAACAAAATGCAGTGTAACACAGTCTACATTTAAATAGTCGGTAGTTAAAATTATCGAATATACAAAGCATCAGTAAATTTATTAATCACTAATAAAATTCAGACTTTCTAAAAATGATTGTATATTGTACAGACACATTTTTGATGGGCATGATCTGAATTGTCTATAAAATAGAGTGATCACTGATTTTGAATGGTGACTGAGTGAATGTATGTAAATAAGTAAGTGATGAGGGAAATGCACGCATTTATTATCAGGTACTACATGCAGGAATTCTGCAGAAAGCAGGTGAGACTGAGACGTCTGTCACATTTTCTCAAATGAAATAAAATTCAAATAAACTGTAAAATAAATTTAACAGGTGAAAGTGGAAAATCTCACTATGTGCACATCCGAGTCCCACAAAGCTGTGACAGAGCACTCCATTAAGAGATAGGTACATTTCTACTTTCTTGTCCCTTTGATGTAAAGCAGTGCAGACTGGTTGGGTCTATAGAGATGTTTTGTACAGCGTGTTATGTGGATGTTCTTTCATATGTTTTCAGAGTTTACACTGTCACCATGGGAAAAGTTGCAAGAGCGGGCTCATTATTTAGCTCAAAATTGGACGGTAATGGCAAACACTGGCATAGCTGCATACTGCAATGACTAAAGGACAGCGCATGTTACACAAGACTGTGCTTACAAGAAGTCAGCATCCCTTTTGCCCTTGTTGATATTTCCTTATCTATGAATCCCATACAAAAAAAAAAGGTTCCCCAGGTCTGCTAATATCAAAGCTTGTCTCAGATGTTTGTGCAGCACAAGTGGGTGGGTGGCCTACTGATTGTGTTGGTGGAGCAGCACTCAGCCAGCTGTCTGCTCCATGGGTGTGTGATCTGTCCAGGCTACCCACCTTCCTTTCCCATTAAGTTCAATCATGCTGGGTTGCTGCAAGTCTGACTAGCTTCTCATCCTTTGCCATTTAACCTCCTCTCCTCTCGCACATACAATAATCCTCCCTTTGGCACAAACAGAGGAAGAATTGAACAGTGGAGAATTCGAATGGAGGCATAAAGGGACATCATGAGCAAATAGTGAAATGGGAGTGTTTTATTTTGAACGCCTTTGCTGTCAGATATATTCTTGGAAACCTGAGCTTTTTCAAGTTCAGGACATTTAAAAGTAATATTGTTGGAACAGTGACAAAATCAGTCAGATTAAGTGACGGGCACAGACTGTTAGATGATAATACAGGCTACGAGATGAAAGACAGCTTCGTCTTTTGTAATCTGTCAGGGAGGAAACTGGGGAGAACCACGAATGGCTTTAAGACTATATGAGGCATCATTCTAACTGCCTGCTAGTTTGCCTAGGAAGGAAAAGATGTATATTGATTTTTTCCCCCGTGTCACTGGAATTGTCATTTTACAATCCTGTTGCAAAGGCAGCATTACACATGGCATTAAAATATTTCTTTACTTCTAAAACTCTGATTTTTTATCAGTGTTAACGCTCTGTGATGCTCTGTACCGTATAGGAGTTTTGTCTCTCCTTGAAATCCAGTGAAATACATATGAAGTGTTTTTATTATTCAGCGTGAACATTATTCAGTGTTTCCTCTCTGATGGTAGCTGTGATTAATAGCTGTCACTTCCTGAATTCTGTTTGCATGACAGAGTGTCTCGTGACCTTTCTTTGAAGGAAATGGTCTGTAGACAATGCAATATGAAAGTGTCAGAAAGCAATAAGTCAGAAACACAAAAGCACAAACAGAAAACTAATTAGAAAGCACTCAAAGAATGCATAAATCTGCCAGAGCAGCACAGACCTTTACATTTGTAATTCTCCAACCACAAAATGTTTACACATTTTATTTTCCATTTATATTTCAATTTGCATCAGATTGCACACATTGTAGGCATACAGTCATAGTATTTCTTTTTCATTTACATCTACGCTACAAAAACTTCAATGTCTACAGCCACGATGGCTGCTTTATGAAGTTGTGCATATACTTTGAACTGAAGTAAATGTAGCAGTATAGATACATAGATATATTCATTGTGGGAAAGGTATGACTTACCTGTAATCAGGATCATTTAATACCATAAAAAGTAGCTGTAAATCCAGAAGACATGTGAGAAAAGTATTTAATTATATTATTTTACAGTTACTTTGCCATTGATTACTTGATAATGTTTCATTGCATCTTTAAATTATGGAAACTAAATCTTAAACAAGGAACGCAGTCTAAGTGCAGGTATTTATGTCAGTGCTTTGTCAGGGTAATCTGATTTGACCAAATATCATATGACCAGTACTTTATACTGCATGCCAAGGTGAGATAGTTAGTATGTTTGTTTTTGTTTTGTTCGCCTTTTTCACATCCAGATAAGATTTTAAGCAAACATCAGAAAAGCAAACCTTTTTTCTTTCCAGACATCCGGCTCGCAGACTTTTAAAGCGTACCAATCCTCCTCTGTGGAGGTAATTAAAAATGAGATGAAATAAAATCCACTTCTTCATGCAACTAGGAGAAAATCAATATTCACCACAGATGATTTGCTGGGTTTTGGAAATTTGCCTAAATTAACAGCAAAACAGAATCCTTAAATGAAGTCAAACTGAAGACTACTGAAGTCTAAAGTGACAAGAAATGCTTTCTTTGTTCCTAACTCGCTGCAAAAGCTGTTCGCATTTCTGCATTAATAATACAGGGCCCTGGTCTTATTGCTCACCTTTTATCCTCGCAGCATGATGTGGGCGGACTGATCAAATCGATAAACGCTGCGAGTGTTCATCTCCAGGGGGCTCAGCTACTGATTGTGTTTGCGTTTTTCCAGATGGTCACTAAACGGAACACTCATTGATCTTGGGAATGACTACCGGCGTCACATGTCTGGGGGCAGCCTGATCATTAGCAACCTGGACAAGGACCAAGACACCGGGGTGTACCAGTGCACAGCTTTCAACACGTGGGGGTCCATACTCAGCCGCAGAGCCAGCCTTCAATTTGCATGTAAGTGATCCTACAATTGCTAACACGTTCCTGGCATGGTTCTGACACACTTATGACATTCTAGCATCTCTTTGTATCTGCTGTCTGGCAGCCTGACATGAGGGTAATATGCTTGCAGCCCAGGCCTTCCTTCTTTTTTTTTCATTTACTATTGCGATTTCTCATTTAGATTGCCTGGGAATAGATTTTCAAGAGGGGAAATGGTAATCGAATGAAATGTCAGATACAACAAACACAGTGGGTGAGGAAGCTTCTGACTGCTTCTGAACTCCATTGATTCTCATTAGCGGTTCCAGCTCTGACAGCATCTATGCTCCATCCAAACTGCCTCATATTTCACCAAGTGCAAGCCTCTGTGATACAGACTTTAAAGCGGACAAACACAACTAACGCTTAAGAGGTCTTTGTGTCTACACAATCACCAGCTACTTCTTTATGTGTAATATGCACAGAAGACTGTAAGTGGATCAGGCAGTGGCAGGACTGCTGCTATAGCAGCCTGCGAAGACGAAAGGGGGGCTGAGAAGTGACGCTGTTGGTTGTGGTCCCACCTTCCAGACAGGGAGTGTAGAGGCACCTCTCCTCTCTTGATCAGGCCTCCTGACTATTGATCATGTCCCAAGGATAGAGAGCCTTTCACTTCCTCTCAGGAGATAGACTGCCATTATCCCTACAGCTCAGTAATGAATCTCACTCGTGGGGACTGGGTGAAGAGGAGAACTGCTTGACATTTATTGTCTTGCCTAATGCACAGTGAGGGAGGTCTAGAAGATCAGCAAGGCTGATATTCAGTTTTTCCATGTAATGAGGCCACTGTCCTAAGATAGAAATGTCGTGTTTTCTTTTGCTTTGCTTAGCCTTCAGAATTCAGCTGCAACCACTGAAAGCATATCCTCCCACAGCTCATTTTTACAACGTAAAAAAATGTTCCAAATTAATTTAAAATACTGTGATTTAAAAAGTCTGCTTTCATACAACCAAGGTCAAACTCATTTATGAGATCTGGGAATTCCGAAAAAAAAAAAAGGCCACTTAGATGATCACACAGGTCTCAAACCCAGTGGTTTGAATTACCATTGTCTCTTTATATCTGTATTTCATGAATTACATATTAGCAGAAGGGGATCTGCAGCAGTTATTTTCCTGTTTCAGTCTTTGGAAGAGCTGTGGCTTAAAAAATAATACAAGCTCCTTACGTTTGATGATAGGATAGATTTTATTTTTCTGCAGAGTTGATTTTTTACGCATTACATACATTCACAGGGGCTAAGAAAGAGTCACGCTGTGAAAATTGGCATACAAGACTCACTGACCATTGCTTGATTCTCTCCTGACAGTCAGAATGTGACACAGCTGTTCCTATAATTTAAACAGTCAGAATAAACTGCTGGCTTCTTTACAACTTGTCACATTGTCATGTTTTTTTCCTTGTCAGACGTTTTTTAAAGCAATGTTGGTGCAGACAGAGATAGAAATTGTGTCACTGGGTACAATTTTACCAGAAGCTTTGGAAAAATAATACGTCATACGCTTAGAGACCAGTGCTGTAGTGCCTGAGTAGCAGGTAAAGGAGCTTACTCAAGAGCTCAGTAGGACACAATATATAACAGGGAATGTCTCTATGGCGCTGCCATTGCCCAGACCAATCATCGTCGAGCTGTAATGGTCACTCTCTGTAATCTCTAGGCAAGCCATTCTCGTATGGCAAAGACTGATTCTGCTTACAAAGGAATCACTGAAGCTACAGTGAGTTTGGCCTCTAGCTTTCAGAGTTACAGTGTGTGGTCAGTTCACTCCAGTGAAGCCCATTATTCTTTTTCCCAGCAAAGAGAGAAGCACATCCCCTCCAGCACCGAGTCCAGCTTCATCTTCACCCGTCTCTGTGCAGTTTTGTAAGAAGAGGCGCCATCTGTTTCTCTTTCACTAAGTAATTATTAGTAAACCTCTGATTCACCTTCCCCTGTTTCTAAAGGTCCTGCCATTATAATTATAAACAGCTGTTGCCAGGCTTGTTGAGCAGTTGCATCCATAAATGTCTGAACCTTGCCACAATTTTTGTTCTTTTTGTTTAGTGGTTACAGTTGCACTTTCCAATATGTGCATATTTTCAGGTGTCTAATGTAGTTGTAGTTGATGCTCATTTGTAATACTTTGCTACTGGTGAGAGGCACGTACCCTGCCTCTCACCAGTAGCTAAGGAAGAATGAATTTCTGATTAATGCTTTTCACTTTTTTCACACATCTTCAGATGCTACTTTGTGGGTCCAACTTAAAATTTCATCTTCAGCAAGTGATAAGCAACTCAATAAGACTGGGGACAGGTGATTGGCTCAGACATTGCATAACTGCACTTATTTGGCTTCAGAGACTCCTGAGTTGGTTTTGAGTGTCTAAATATTTTGCTGCATTTATGTGAATCTGAGCCGTCAGAGCAGAACTGTTCACTTCAGAATGAATCCAGCTGCTTCTGTCTTCTGTCAGTGAGAACAGTGTCTTTGCATCACACTGCCCTCGCTGTGTTTTACACAGGATGTTGTGTGCTCGGGATGGTCTTCGCTGTTTTTACCTACCTTATTTTGATAAAGGCTGATCTTAGTTTCAGCTGATTTGGTAAGATCCAATCAGGCCTTTCAATTTTTGAGACCGATCAGTATTTTACTCATCACCTTTGTGTTTTCTCTCACAAAGTCTTGGTTTTATGATTGAATTGGAAGAGAAACACCAACCTCCTGAGCTGAATAGTGAAGGGGCTTTTCGCCACGGAAAGGATCCTGCGGTTGTTTTCAGCAGACATCCAGGCCTTTTTATGTTGATGAACTCATTCTTTTCTCTCGGAATGTCCCAAACTGTTGATTTGGCCTCCCCATAATGTTCCCACTATCTCTCTGATGTATTCACTTTGTTTTTAAAGCCTGAGGATGGTCCTTTTTTTCCAATTGCATGCTCCTTTGACCACATGCGGTTTCACAGAAAAAGCTTCCAAATGTAATTGCCACATTTGGAATCAGCTCTAGTCCTTTTACCTGCTTAATTTGTGAAGAAATAATCCAGAAATTGGCCACAACTGTGGGGGAAAAAATCCATGCGTTTGTTGAATTAAACATTCTAGGTCTGTATTCATTATATAAATGTTTTAGTGCACATCTACCAAAAATTTGATCAGTACGTAGCACTGTACGTTTGCTCCAACACGGTTCCTGAGAATCCTAAATGTCATTTGAAGATCGACTCTCTTATTGACATTTCTTCTAAAGACAACCTAGTGAGATCAGGATGCCTCTGTCTGTATTTCAAGTCAGCCATCTCCTCCTGTGGCCTTCTAAGTGTCCTGCCGTGACTTGGCTCTGTTTGATTTCACTGCGGTCATCAGAGAGCCGCTCATTAATCTTACCAACACTCTGTCCCACTTCTCTCCATAATCTTCCTTCTCCTAATTTCCCTTATCGGTCACACTGACTTTCTTTTGTTTGTGTTTGGAAGGCTTACTCCAGGCTGTTAGCCAGAGGGTGCAGACAGAGTACAGAGCGGACTGCAGCAGCTTCCCTCCATCAGTCATGAAGCCAGGGGTGGTTTATCATCCCAGGTTTAGTTTTTGTCTGCCAGCAACTGCTCATTCATTTGCAGGGGGATAGATTGTGCTGAGAGTATTGATGGGGAAGCTAATGCTTTTAAGTGCAAGATTACACCACATTTAATAATGATGTTACTTATTGCTGCTGGCACTGCAAACTGTCATTTGTCATGCGCGCTCACCAGTGTTTGTTCAGTCTGTGCACAGTATTTTCTTCTTTCCCCTGCTCGTTTTATCTTATTTCAGCCTAATCTCTTCCTAAAGTGCAGCGTTGCAGGGTAAATGTCACAGAGTCAGGTCCGTCTATTTCATCAGCACACCAGATGCCTTTGAAAGTATTGGAGGCTGTCATGAGGTGTCCCAGGGCAATCAATGATGCCCTATAAAGTCCCAATCTTCAAAATGTAGCATCAAAAACATGGCTCAGTGATTCTGTGAAGGGAGTTTGGGGAGAATTATGTCCCCCGTTTTCAAAACTATCTCTTTAAAAGTAACCCTCATGGATATAGAAAATCTTTGAATCACACTTTTTGGTCAATCTGACTGTCAGTCGTATTCTTTTAAACCGCCACCCACTTCTGTTTCAATGTTTTCTGTCTCATCAGACCTGGATAACTTCAAAACTCAATCAGTGAGGAGTGCTGTCAATGTGCGTGAAGGCCAAGGAGTGGTTCTTTTATGTGGACCACCGCCACATTCTGGAGGTAAGTTTGCTATATGTTGTTGTTATTTAAACACAGCTCATAAGAATTACCTCCACTCAGTGCAAACTGCAAACTTTGATGAATAATTACTGCCTTTTCTTAAACGTAATCCAGTTTTACACCCATTAATGTGTGCACATGCTCTTAATAATCATCTTAATGTTGTTTATTGAGAACACCTATAAGCCAGTCGCACTTGGGTGCTTTTCTTTCCACTTCATTCAGATTCTTTTTTTTAATTAAAGCCATGTTTCTCAAATTAGAAAGATATTTATTCACTTTCACTGAGAGTTAAATTAGGAAATAAACATACTTTTTCTTGCTTGTGTGAGGCTAAAGCCAGCAAGTAGCTAGCCTAGCTTCAAACAAAGCTGGAAACAGGAAAGAAATTAGCTTGGTGATGGCTAAAAATGACAATATTTGGGCCACGGCACCTCTGAAGCAGCTCATTACCACAGTATAATGATTTGCTTAGTCTGTATAAAATGTTGTGGTTATAAAGGAGGTAGGGTGCCAGAATGATAACCTCCATAAAACCACAATTTCTCTTTTTTTTTTTTTTGCCCTTGAGCTTTACAGAAATAAATATGCTAATTAGCGAGCTTCAGAGGAGCTAAGAGGTGTTTGCTTTGTTTTGTTTTCGCACAGAGCCAGGCTTCTGTCTTCACACTATTTACAGTATTTAGGCTAAAATAACGAGCATAGCACTGTTGGCTGTTAGCCTTATATTCAAGCACCTCCACACATTCAAGAAAAAAGATGCTTTAATTGTTCAAGTGAGATGCTAAAATTGCATTTGATAAAGCAGAGGCTACAAATAGACGAGATAAAGACACGGGCTGCTCAGCCCGACTGCTCTGAGTGTCTGCGGAAAACTAAAAAAAAAATACACAATGGCTGCTGCCTAGCTTGTCACCCTCTTGATACAATAGCTTGCACAGTGGAACAACCAATTTCCTTCACAAGCGAGCAGTTTGTAGCACAGCATTGTACAGCTGGTCTTTGGGATAATGGGTCAAAGTACTCTGTGAAATACAGTTTGACAGCTTTTCTCTTTGACATAGGTTTATATGCAGTTGGCTGTTGTAACCGTATCACAGCTGTGTTTTCCTGCATTTTCCGAAGTGCATAAAAGTAAAGCTGTGCAAGGCTGTTGTCCCTGTTTTTCTTCCTTACCTCTTTCCCCTTTTGCTCTCTTCCTGGCTCCCTCTCTCGCTGCTGTCCCCTCTCTCCACCCTCTTTTCCTTTTTAAAATTTGAAAGCGATGATGTGCCACGTAACCTTGAACTTTATCTGACGCCTACAGTAAGAGGCATTCCCTTTAGTTTTCATTACACTTCATTGGCTTTGAATTCTGCACAAGCTTTTTCCTCCCCCTCCGTATGCATTATCCCAACACCCATTTATGAAAAATTAAATACAGTACCATTGCAAGCAGATGTTATTGTACTCCACCTTAGACATTTGTTTACTCCAAGGGCTTTTTTTTTGGCACTTCCATGTACTGTAAAACCACTTGTGTTGTATTTTCTTTGTCGCTTAACAAAGAATTGCTTGGCAAAATGATATTACTGCCCGTTATAGACACATAGTTCAGCTCCAGGTTATGCTGACTCTGAACTATGCTGCCGCTTTTGCCTAATCAGAGGCAGCTTTGTATCTGCATCGCTGCACCCAGCTCGGACGCTCAATCCAATCTATGGGCTCCTCCCTCGGGGCGATTGACAGTCATTGTGTACACCTTTTGACTCTGAGCCCACTACCTTTGAAGTGGCTGATTACACAGAGCATCTCCTAAGTCTTGAAAGTCTTTGCAGTGTTTTCTTTGAGAAAATGCCACAGTAATTCATCACAGAAAGTCTCTCCTTTCTTATGGTAGACCTACCATTTGCAAAGGGGCATGACAACATATATTTGTGCCAATCCATCCATCCCTCAATCCAACCATTGACTTGCCTGTGCCACCCCTGAACTAAGGCGCTCAGGGACCCAGGGAATGGAGGCCATGTGTCAGGGGAGGGTCACTGACGCGCTGTAATCCATTTTGTTTCGCTCCCTTTCCTTAGCTCTCCCTTTTTTTTCTGCACTGATAGCTGCTACAGTCACCCAGTCTTGGTATCTCCTCCCAAGGAAACTGAGATAAGGGAAGGAAAATGACATGATACGCTCACATTTTAAGGCCGTAGCCGAGTTCTTTTGATACAGCTGTTCCAGCGGGGGCCAATGCGACTAACACGTGTGAAATCAGCCGAGGTGTGTAAGTGGACCGCTGCTGCATAGTTCAACTGTCTTCCTTTCTCTTCTAGAGCTGACATTTGCGTGGATCTTCAATGAATACCCTCACTTTGTCCAACAAGACAGTCGGAGATTCATCTCTCAAGAGACAGGAAGCCTGTACATCGCCAAAGTGGAGCGCTCAGATGTGGGCAACTACACCTGTGTGGTTAACAACACTGTCACAAGGGAGAAGATCCTCAGCTCTCCCACACCACTGGTCCTCAGAAGCGATGGTAAACACTAAAATCAGGCTTTCATCTTTATGCTCATATGCCATGCAATTTTAATCTGTTGTCAGACTTCTCTGCCTGAAGGCTGCATTCCCAGATTCATCATGATTTCAGCTCGTTAAGATCTAGGTTATAATTTAAGTTCGTATTTTAATTTCATTATAAAAGCAGGTAATTGATCGTACTCCAGCAAGGTGGTAGGACCTGCTTCGCACTCAACAGATAATAGCTGGGTTGTGAAAAATCCATTTGGCTGGTGTTTATCCTCCTCCAGCTGAAGAATTTGGAACATTTATAAATTATTAATGCTATTAATATTTGTTTACAAGCTTTGATGACATAAAATGAGAAAGCTGTGACTGTCAAACAATTACAAGTGCATTATTACAAACAAGAAAAATCGAAAGGACAGCAAAAGGGATTATTACCAGCCTAAAACTGAGCCGTAAGACAGCAACAGATGAGTTGTTAACCATTAGTAAAGACACAAATTCCAAAGCTTGTCTTTTTACAATGTGGCACAGAGTTACATAAAAGCCACTGATTTCATTTGGTATTCCAGCTGCAGCACAAAGCTTTTATGAGCTGGCTTCTTAGGTTGTGTTATTATCAAAATGCCACAAATATATTCTAAGTACAGAGGAAGATGCAGTTGCATATTTTGCATGTTTTCCTGAGAGTGCGTCAGCTTTATCACAGTCTTTTCTGACTTTTAATCTGAAAACATGAAGAGGACCCCAAATCAGCTCTTACTTACTTAGAGACTGCCAGGTTGTGATTGCTAATAATAAAGGGCAGGCTACTCTCTCTGCAAGGAAGTCACTGACCTGTCCCGGTGATGTGAATGTAAATAAACTCCTGAATGAAGTCACATAGCCAAATGTTCTCAATCTCTGCTAAATAAGTCATTTTATAGCCCACCTCTTAATCCCCCACCCCCTCCCTCTTTTACAATGCCTTCACTGGTCACTTTATATTCATATGCATAACTTTTGCATTAGCTACCCCGCTGTGTTATTGCTCTCTCTCTGCCTGATTCACGGTGAGTGTGAGTCTGCTGTTAATCACTGATGTAAAAAGCTTGTCATCTATTGTCTCCCTTTTGTAGGAGTAATGGGTGAATATGAACCCAAAATAGAAGTCCATTTTCCCGATTCAGTTCCAGCTGCGAAAGAATCAGCGGTGAAACTGGAATGCTTCGCTTTGGGAAAGTAAGTCACTGTACGCCTGTGACACAAACGGTACACGCATTCATGCATGAATTTCAGCTACTCAAGACGATTTAAGAATGCACAAGCGTTAGCATTACTCATCCTCAGATTCATCAATCCATAGGAACGCATGAAAAAGACAAGGGAGCAGAAGAGTTCTTTTAAGAGCATCCGACAGCTTGGCAATCACGGATTGATTTGCAGGGAACGAGAATTCACAAAGCTTTTGCTTTTTCTAACAACTACTTTTCCTTCTGTCCTTAATCACACTTTGATCAGAACGAGTGACAGTTACAATCCTGGGAACTTCTTGTTCCTCTTTTACAGCCCCGTCCCAGAAATAAGCTGGAGGAGAACGAGCGGCGTCCCTTTCCCCAGCAAAGTCAAAATGAAGAATTCAAATGCCGTCCTGGAAATCCCTAATTTCCAGCAGGAGGATGCGGGGACGTACGAGTGCGTGGCGGAGAATCGCAGAGGCAAAAATGCTGCACGGGGCCGTATTTCATTCCACGGTAAGTGAGCCGTTTCAAATCGAATGACAGTGAGGTGGAGGGACAAATGGAACATATATATCCACAGTTGTCCAGAAAACATGCAGATGGCCAGCAGCTTGAATCCCATTTGCTCGACATAAAACCTTTTTCTACGGACGTTTGAGGCTTAATGTTGGTGAAATTTCAGAACAAGCTAAGGGTAGAAATGGTAAATGGCTATTATTCCAGGGGCTTTAAATTCATTTCCAGTTAATATTCAGATCTGTTTACCATCCCGTGTTTCTCATTATGCTGGTAATCCACTTGTAAAGTTTAAAATTTGATTTAAATTTAAGCTTTAATGCCAGGCTGCTTTTATGGTTGTATGATTCCTGATGCAATTCTTTACTAATCCAGTGCTTCTATAATTAAAACGCATGTTTGAATAGGTAACCTTTTCATTTATTCCAAGCTAAACCTCACTGGCTCCAGACGATGGCGGACACAGCTCTTTCCATAGAGGGAAACCTCTTCTGGGAATGTAAGGCCAATGGAAAGCCTAAACCATCCTACAGCTGGCTGAAGAATGGGGAGCAAGTGTTGGCTGATGTATGGAGATATGTTACATTTCTTTCCTTTCTGGCTAAAATTTCTTAGTTTCTAAATAGTTTCCAAGTAACAACAAAAAATTGAGCTGGTCTGTACCAGAAATTGTAAATGCAATAATGTTAATATGCTGTGTGTGTACAAGTAATGTATGCTAATGGATACGTTAGCTAATGTATGCTAATGCAGACGTTAGCTATTCTAAAGCCAGACTATGCTTTAGAAAGCATCGATCCCCTCCCCACGCAGCACGGAGACAACTTTATCTGTTAAAAACGATGTGATCTGTCATCATCATCATGATCATCCTGAAAGGTCATGAAATATAAGTTATGTTAACACTTTTTCTGTTCGGTGTGTTTAAGAAGCAGATAAATAGTTTTCACCACTGCACTTCCTCATCTATGTCAAGCTTACCATATGCAGAGTTGCCTTTGGATATAATAGGCTGGCCTTGCGATGGATATGCAGGACTCTTTCTCTTTCCTCCACAGGGCCATGGACAAATTGAAAACGGGGCCCTTTCTATATCTTCGTTAAACCGTTCAGATTCTGGGATGTATCAGTGTGTGGCTGAAAACAAACATGGAATTATTTATTCCAGTGCCCAGCTAATGGTGTTAGGTAAGATCGCCTCCCTCCTCCTGCTTTTATCCTGCTTATATGTCTATGCGTTTGATCATCTCCTAAGATAAAAACCAGCAGCCTGCTATAACGTTCCTCTGCAATCAGTCTGTGCACGCATTTGATGTCACCATGGGCTTTGCCAGCAAAAATGTGAATCTGATAGAGTGTCTCGTTTTACTTTCAGTCATTTCACGTATTGATTTGGATACTACAAATGCATTGTTTTGTGGCATTGTGCATGCCTTCTCATGTAGACAGGGTATTGATTTATTTGCAAAGCTTTGATGACTTCCATCTGACTGGCTCAATAAGAAATTCAACTCTCTTGATACATGTGATGACACTTGAGTGTCCTAACGATGGCTAACAAAAAACTGATGAGTGCAGACAAGAGTTTATGACATGCTTGAGGTGAATGGTGTATTCAAGGATGTGCAGCTGAAGGGTGGGATGACTATGGCGAGCTTTGAGACCAGTAGGCTTTTGTGCTGAGATTTCAGGCTGCTTTCTCTGAAAGCTGAAGGAGAGTTTATCTCAGTACAGCACGGTTGATCTGCAAAAGTTCAGGTTGCCCATATATATATATTTTAATCTCACACCTTTCTCTGTTCCCCTACATACAGCTTCACCTCCTACTTTCTCCAAAAGTCCGCTAAGGGCCTTGCTAAAAGCTCGCTCAGGCAGCGAAGTCACTCTTGAATGCAAGCCTCAGGCCTCACCCCCAGCAATTAGCCTGTGGAAGAAAGGGAATGAAATCCTGCAGAGAACTGAAAGGTAGGATAAAAATCCAAGTGTATATTACTGGCAGCTTTCATTCGCATTCACTGCAAGCTGACTTGTTTCAATAGTGCGTTTGGCATTTGCGGAGATGCATAGAAGAAAAGGCTAATGAGAAGAACGAGAGGGCGCCCACCAGGAAAATTGCAGATAGCTAATATACTGCGTGCCCCCTTGTGTGCAAATAGCTCGGTGTGAAGACTGAAGATGCTAAGTGGTCATATCAACACTGCCTGTGTTAAATATTTAAGAAGATAAAAGACTAGTAAATGGAGTTCCCGCTCATCTTGTAAACTGAGGAAGGAACTCAAAAGTAAGAATGAAGCTACTGCACCTGTAATTATCTGTTTTATCATGACAGACAAAGAGTTACAAAGGCTTGATTGATGCAATCACCAAACAGCAGAGACGAAAGCTTTGATGCAGATCGGAGAGCAGTCTCAATAGACAAGAAATAACTCTGAACACAGGCACAAAGACAATGAGCCAACATCAAGCGTCGCTTTCAGGGGTATAAAGTGGTGCTTCATTTAGTTTGGTGCCCTTCTCTGTTGGATTTTTTATTGGATAAACCGGAACGTTTCACAATAAAGAAGCATTTAAAGGTAGAGAATTCCAAAAGCATGTCACGTTTCAGGCTTTTTGTCATCTCGATAGGCAAAAGAATCAAAAAGCTCAGATAGTTTCTAAAACCTCCTGTAAGTTATCGTACGTACATCAAGACTTTGGAACACACGGTCACACACAACAGACGGACTGAATACAAACTCAATACAAAGTCAAACGCAGGCATCCCAGTACAGGAAAGAAATGCCGTTTGAATCGCTCCCATGCTGCCTATTGAAGAGGAGGTCTGAAAAAGAACAATACGAGCAAGGCGTCTTGTCAAAACAGCACCGAGCCTCTTTAGTCGGCTCCAGATGGGAAGCTGCATCTATAGCGGCGGAAAATTGGTAGAATTCCCAAGCTGACTGACATTTAGCATATGTGAAGCCCACGTACTCTTTCAAGACTGGATGTATGCAGACACTGGAAGGGAAATGTTTACTCACATATGCAGTCACGCTGTAAATTGGAGCAGTGTTTAGAAAATGAATTTTGCACACATTTTCTCACTGAATACCACATCAGTTGAAAAATTGTTACAACCATCTGATTTCTATATAAGCTTATGTTTAGCTCATGCTTGATTGATTTATACATGTTTGGAGATAGACATCTTATAAATAACTACAGATTTCTAAAAATAATGACCCAGCTAGTGGAAATAATATAATAAAACTGTTTAAAGTGAGGGGCTTTGCATGTTATTTTTTTAATATCTAGCCAGTTGGTGACCTTTCAGCATGATAGGGGTTTCACACTGACCTCATCGATTTAAAGTCTTTAAATCTGAGTTATTTGACAAATCTTTGAGAATTTTATTATATACATGGCGATAGATGGAAACGTCATTACTATATACAAATCCAAAACAGAGCTGAACACTGTAGTCCTACTTTACAATCGCTATCTTACCAAATACAGTAAAAAGCCGCTCTCTTCTCAGGATTGCTTTGCTTCCAGATGGAACATTAAAGATTGCCAATGTAACCAAACGGGATGCAGCTAGCTACACGTGTATCGCTAAGAATCAGTTTGGGACGGCAAGCACAACAGGAAGACTGATTGTCACTGGTAAGTCTGGCCTAAAAGTCGAATCGCTCTCAGTTAATTAACCTTTTCACTGTCTGCTCCATCCCTTCTTTGTCATCACACCTGACACGCTTCCCATTCAAGAACTTTGATTTGCCTCTCAAGGCTTGTGCTAATTTTTACAAACAATGGGTTCTTGATTTCAAAGAGAAGAAAAGAAACCAAAAAAACCCCGTAAAAAAACAGCTTTTCATTCATTCCTGATTTTGACAGCTGTTGTTAAAGATTTTAACTCGGAAAATTAACTCTCGGTTTTTAAATGGAATAAAGAAACAAGACAAACTCTGAAACCTTAGGAAATACATGCTTTCTTGGTGAGAGTTAAATAAGATAAGAGGCTATTATCATATGTGTGTACACTAATAATAAAGCTGATGCTGTTTCACTTTAACAAGTGCTGAATATGATTATGGTGGTTATTGAGCGTGCTGGTGGCCATGTTTAAATCGCTGCAAACATCAAAAATTAGATGACAAATAAAGTTGTCCTTTACCAGCCACAACAATGCTGCAATGCAGAATTGTGCTAGGAAAGATTGAGTTACAGCAACCATCTGAACACTTGTTTGGACCAAGAACACTGTTGGATTTTGATGGGTCATGATCTTGCCACACACGTGTACTCAAACACATGCCATGAAGTGCTGAGCCAAAAAATCCTGTAACTGCTGGCAGAAGTAGTGACTATCAGTCTCGTCTTTCAGCTCTTCTAACTGAAATTCTATGAAATATGCACTCATTGATATTTTTAAGGCAGCAGGCATTGTCAAGATTTCTATTGAGAGAAGGACTGAATAGTGAATCAGTGAGTTTGGTAAGTCCGCAACAAAACCAGGCAGGGCAGAATCCAGGGCTGATGTTATCCTGTACTATGGCGAGTTTTCTGCTCTCATATGCCAAATTTGATTTGATTGTTTTTGTTAAAGTAACTTCAAATACCGTATAGTTGATAAGACTTTAAAGGGAAATTTTCTTATTAGCAAATAGACCGTTTCCTTGAAGTATTTCCAAAATAAAAGTCAGCTCTTTCTTGTCCTTATTTTTATGTATTTGTTTCTTTCAGCTTATTGCGTGTGTTATCAAGTAAGGATATTGTAAAATTAATGGGCCTGGTAAATAACAGCTAAAATAACAGTTAAGTAAGCAACAAATGCTTATCATTGATTTAGTTAAAGGTCATTATTTATGAGTGCAATGACATAACACGTTCATGTAGTCCCCTATTTTTAATCTGTTGTGTGTGCAACTTTTTTTTTCTCATTACTTTCTATTCTTCTCATACGCTGACAGCTGAACCATTTAATGTCATGAAATTTAATTACTGTGACCTTTTGTCAACATATTCTGAGGCCCCCAATCCACAACAGTCACCAGTAAGAATGTGCTCCCATCTCAGTAATCCTGTTTCAAACAACTTTTTTTTTTTCGTCCAAATTGATCTAGGGGGATAAAATGTGAACCCGCAAAGTCATTAAATGTTACTAATGGACAAGCTTGGAATTTAAGTGCTTATTAAAATCAGAAAAAAAGCCACATTCATGAGTAATTTAATGACTGTTGCTCGGTTTAGCTGCGAATTGGAGTGAAATGGCAGTTGCAGGGGTCATGGTGGTGTTAGAGGTTTCAGTGGCAGAGATATTATCATGCTTGTGCTGTCATCTGTTGTCTGGCCAGAGCCCACCAGAATCACCATGAGGCCTACTAACATGGAGATTATTGTTGGCGAGAGCATCGTGTTACCCTGCCAGATTGCCTCCGATCCAGCTCTGGATGTCTCTTTCTCATGGGCATTCAACGGCCAGCTCATCGACTTCCAGCGAGACAGCGATCATTTTGAAAGAGTGGGTGGGGTGAGTCATGTCGAGCATTAAACTCAGATACTTTCTGGCTACTCTGGGATTAATTGGGACACAGTGTGTAACGCGCAAGGGTATGCTCCACAGCCCGGCTGAGGGCTTCATAAACCCTAATAATACTCAAACAAAGAGATTTAGGCGAAGATTTGAAGGTTTCTCTGTGGTCAGTTGTGAACAGAATTTCAAAAAGGTAGCGATATCAGTTACAGATATCGCAGTATCTGAATGGCGGTATCAGCTCTCTAAGTGGGATCCTTACCTTTTGAATTGCCTGTGCAAGCTGCCATGTGTTACACCTCTAAAAATATATCAGTGAAATGCCATTTTAGTCTTACAGAGGGCCCTCGTTAATAAAGTCTTTATACTTTTCATCCCTTCAACTTCTAATTCCTGTACCTCAAGGGAGAACATTTTCTTATCATCTCCCTGCGCTGTAATTGAATTTGCATACCTATTTATGAATCTAGAGTCCCGAAATAATTAAGTAATGAGCTGGCTGGCATTCACCAAGGGCAGGCCTGGCACCAGTAAATGTTCTTTTGAAATCCATATGCCTTGAAATATTGATAAGTGACGCCTTTTTATTATTTTTTTGTTGAATATTTGTTCCTTTTGATGAAGGGCAAAGTTAATTGTTCAAAGCTTGTCAGTTTCAAATTGCTATGCACACTCTTTTTGCTTCACATACCGCCGCTTATCATCCGAGGTTTTAGAGTCTGATCACTGCCATTCATGTGGTAATAGTTGACATCGTATCTCAATACGCTCACGGTTTTGTGGACACGGCGCACTCGTTTCTTCATGAAAGCAAATGGCAATTACTAATGACATTGAACTGTGCATAGGCATTTAATGAGAGATAGTTTTCACAGAGTCTGTTTCCCCTGTCCAGAGAGATTACCAACCCCCTGCTCAACAGCTTCTGATGAATTAATTAACATAATTAAAGCAAATCTGCCTCATCACTTCCTTCCTGCCAAGGCAGGAAGCCTGCGACGCATCGCAAGCTCTCGGGTCGGCCAGGTGGCGGCTGACATTGGAAGGAGAATCAGGCATGGCGCTTCAAAACTGTCAGGGAAGAGGAGAGAAGATGAAAGGAAGGGTAAAAGAGAAAAAAAGAGCGAGAAAGATAGTCACTTTATCCCTTGGGCGCATAGAAGTGCCATTCTGCTCAGCTCTGCTTTGTCAGTTGCCTTAGAGAGGTGAAGATCCATGGGTGTTCATGCCCAGTTGCGGCACAGTGGAACTATGATCACTAGCCTTTGGAGGTGATGAGATCTACTGTGACTGCAGTGAGTCTTACCTGGCTCTCCCCCAGGTGACTAGTTTCTAAAGCAGCACACTCTTTTTCTCTGGCTGACATGCTTTGTGACAGGCCACTTCAAGAGGTGACTTTCAAAAGGCCCGACTCCCATCAGCAGTCCAAATGAGAGCACAGTAATGTTGCCTGGATAAAGCGTATTAAGTCTGCTGACTTTCCAGACTTTTCTTATTGCCTTTGAGCACCCATCAGAAAACCCCCAAACAATCAATCAGTTGATCCCCCCCAAAGACCCATCTGATGCTGTACAGTAGCAAGTGTGTGTCACGCTGTGCAAGAGGCCTCTAATAATCTCGCTTTACAAGATGATTGAATGACGCAGACATGCTGAAGTGTAGCATGATAGCTTTTAGGTTAGGTTGTTTCATTGCGATGTGATGAATGCTCGGCTAATTGGAATGCACTGAAAGAATATTTAAGCGAGCTATGAAGAGCTAAATCATCTGCACAGTTTAGATTCGCCGCGTACGACTGATGAGTAATTTTGTGCCACGTTTTCCCACATGAATTTTAAAATGAACAAATACTTTCACGGATGCTGGAAAAAAAACTATTCTGATCGCTAACATATTCTGTCAGTACAGAGAAATGAGCTATGCACCGTACCTGCTAGTTGTTTTTAGAAGAGGTGTCTTTGTAGTCGAATGCACTAGAAGATGTTAGGAATAAAGAATGATTTCCATTCTTTTTGAAAACAAAGAAAAATGCAGAATTACAACCTCATTTTTAAGGTAATTCTACTTTATGTAGCCACACACAGTAACTCCCCTTTTCCAGATAAGAAAGTTAACATTTGCTGCTGTGTTTCGCTGCATGTTCCTCACGGCCATCACATGCATGCAGCCCATGTAAAATAATATTTATTCTTTGCACTGGGAGTTAGACTCATATCTTGCTTGAGCTTGTGTAATTAGAGAATAATTAGCATTGCTTTGCCAATTAGCTCAACTGTGTTTGTTTTGTGTGTCCTGTGTGTAGCTGGTAGTTGTTTACAAGGGGTTTGGAGGCCTGTTGGTTAGATAGTGCCTGAAGGACAGCCAATAGGGTTATTTGCTCTGAGTACATCTGCCATGTCAGTTGTTTGTGTTTGAAAGATGCAAAAATCAGCGACCCGGAGTCGCTGTGATTGTATTGGATGTTATGAAATGTAAAAGCATCCCAGAGCCACAGGCTGAAAGATTAATTAAAGCTACATCTCTTACTTAACCTTATTTCTCTCTTTCAGAGCATATCAGGGGATCTGATGATTCGTAACATCCAGCTGAACCACGGTGGGAAATATGTCTGTGTTATTGACACTGATGTGGAAAGCCTGTCCACCTCTGCCATTTTGGTCGTCAAAGGTAAGAGAAGGGCCAGATTTCGGTTGCTGTTGTGTGAGCGCCGTAGCACGGCTACCACAGAGCGTGTGTAAAAGTATTCAAAGCAAAAAAAAGTTTGACAGAAGGGTGCGAAACATCCCCGAGGCTCTCGCTAAAGATACACGATGGGGAAGCAAAAATGGATGCTGTCTCAGTCTGTAACGTCAGCTCCTGTTTACAATATATACTGTACTTGTTACTGAAATGCAGTAATGGTGTACACGCTCGCTCTGGTGTGTGAGGGTGCTGAGGTAGCTTTGTTGATATGTGCCTGGTGTATCTGGCTCCGTGTACAAGCGTATCTCTGGTGATTTACATTGGTATTCATGCCCTAAACAAACTCTAATAGCTGTCCCAGGTGCTTTGAGAAGGCAATGTTTATCACAGAAAATGACTGTAATTGGCTCATTTACACACCGGCAAAATATCATGGAAAGCATTTGAATAATGGAGCAGCAAAGCAAACGGCTATAACATGGTAAAGACTGAGCATGTTGTAGTCACAAACACTCGCTTTTCTATTCTTTCCTTTTTCTACTTACTGATGTCTCCTCCTCATGAAGCACCTATTTCCTTTTCTAATAAATGATCCCATTCACTTTATCTTTCCACAGCCGGTGAACTCATCACTTAAGAATCCCACACTCGCACACATACACACACATAAAGCGTGTACACACCAAGGGCGCAGCCCTTAATTAAAGCGAGTGTGATGGCCTTGATATGTAACAATGTGTACAAGTCTTTATGAGCTTGATGAGAGGAGGCTTTTTTAAATGGGTGCTCACCTTGGGTTCACCCTCGTCACTGTCTGATTGATGCAGGTCCCCCAGGTCCTCCGGACAAGGTATCAGTGGAGGAAATCACAGACAGTACAGCACAGTTATCCTGGACTCCCGGAAGGGACAACGGCAGCCCCATCACCGGCTACATCATCCAGGCTCGAACTCCTTTTACCGTGGGCTGGCAGGCTGTAGACACAGGTACGCTGAAAAGAGGCTTCTGTAGTATTTATTTTGCCTGGATATTTATTTGCTCATCATTCAGTTGGAGTCCAGTTGTTTAGCGTTCAATTTTTTTTCTATTAAAGAACTGAATTTCCACTTTGCAGTGCCAGAGGTGGTCAATGGTAACATGCTGACAGCCACGGTGGTGGGTCTGAATGCGTGGGTGGAGCACGAGTTCAGGGTGGTGGCACGCAATGCTGTAGGGCTTGGCGAGCCTAGCCCAGCCTCAGACAAGACCAGGACGGAGGATGCAAGTATGTACATCAAAAAAATTAAAGCTACACACATTAACAGATATAAGCACTGATGGATCAGCTTTACTTTAAAATGTTCACTTTCTGGGACTCTATGTCTTCGTTGGCAAAAAATGAGTTGAGATTATAGCACAACCACAGAACTGTGGAAAATCAATTCCAAAAGTGACGCTTATTTTATTTGTGTTGGCGGTTTTTGATGTTATTGCCAGTTTGCTTGACGGCGGAGCGCTTTTTTTTTTTACAAAAACACTTGCAATGGTGTGATAGTGAGCTAAAGTTAATATGTCCAAGAAAGTGACTGCTATGCTACAGATGATTTCACAGGAATGAATACCACATACTTCATTAGGTAGAAACGATAAATTGCTTGATAATTAAACATCAAATCACCCAATCACATAGTAGCAACTCAGTGCATTATAGCATTTTAGATATGGTAAAGATTACCTGCTGAAGATTAACCCAAGTATCAGGATGGAGAAGAAAGGTGAAACTGCTGATCTGCTGGATTTTCCCACACATCCATCTGTAGTAGATCCCAACCAATATAGGATTTGTTTTTTTTAGGATATCAATACCGATATTTGGTCATTTAAAAAATCTGATATTCCAATATATTCGATATATAACAAATTTCACCAGCATTGGTTATAGGGCTGGGTCATATCATACCGTTAAGGTTGGGCAATGATAAGAAAATGAAATATCGCAATAGAATATGCGCAGTGCCTTTGTTTTCATACGCACATGGCGGAAAAAGCATGGCGGTGACGGAGAAAGAGAAGGGCAAAAGCAGATCGTTGAATGAACCAGAATTGGTTTGTAAAAATGCTGCAACTTCAGTGGTGTGGAACTGGTTTAGCTTTCGTCCGTCAGATACACAACAAAGCGCTATTTTTGGTAGAGCATGCTAGCGGGCCATCATTATTACCGTGTTTTTTGGAAAATACGGCACACTTAAAATCAATCCTTTGATTTTTCTGAAAATCGACAGTGCCCCTTATGATCCCATGTGCCTTATGTATGAATTCTGGTTGTGTTTACTGACCTCGAAACGATTTTATGTGGTACACGGCGCTCGAAAATCTGTCAAATGTTTCAGTACGACTTTGCTAAGATACGAACCCGCACCGCTTGATGGATTGTCGGAGCATTACGGCTATCGTAGGCAGGCGCCTCGTGGAGTGATTCGTACTGTGCTTCAACATAATATTACCGTATTGTGTGTGGATAACCTCTTTTTAAGTTTTGTGGATATTATACATGGTTATGCTGAGGATATGTCGGCAAGTTTCCACTGAAAATGCCTTTTGGTTAAACTGTCAGCAAGGAATTTTCATTTGCACTGTTAAATTTTTATATAACTTTAATGCACATAAAAAACAGCTGCTTGTTTAAGTGAAAATACATTGATGGGTTTTTTTTGCAGTAATAAAGTTGTGGAGTTGTAAAGTATTTTGTCTAGTGTCAATTATATCGTCAGTTATATCGTTATCGCAAATTTTCAAATGTATATCGTGATAAATATTTTTGGTCATATCGCCATGCTCTAATTGGTTATGTTTAGTCATTTATTTACTCATTACCCTGCAGTGCTCGGATCAGCTGGTTAATGTTTTTGTGGCACTTCAAAGCTGTGTTGCCAACAGGGATGTTGCAGAATGCCCTCTAGTGGACAAAGTATGTAGTAAGAATGAACTGTGTTTCAACCCCCCTCTTCTTTACTTTTTACATTTTCATTTGTGGGAATTTATTGCGATTGATGATACCAACCGATAAGCAAATAGGTAATACTACCAATAGTATTCGCTCGTCTGTAAATTTGTCAGCCCACCAAACTGGACAGGAGTTTGGAAACGCGTTACCTGGTCTGAGGAGTCCGAGTTTCAGCTGCAGCATTCCAGTGGTATGGTCAGTTTGGTGTAAATAACATAGAAGAGTGGAGCCAGCCCTCCTTGCATCAATGGTGTAGGCGATGTTGGTAAAATAGGGTGTGGGACAGTTGTTCTGGCAGATCCTGATCTCCTTAGTAACAACTGAGCATCGTTTCAGCATCAGTTTTGTTGTTGACCATGTCCTTGTTTACCTCAAACTGATTTCTTGAACATGACAGGAAGTTCACAGTACTCAAATGTCATCAGATCTCGATCCAATGGGATCCAATGGGATGTGGTGAAACAGGAGATTCACATTCATGAATGTGCTACCAGCAAATCTGGAGCAACTATGTGATGCTATCGTGTAAACATGAATCAAAATCTCTGAGAAATGAATTAAGGCAAAGAATTAAGGCAGTTCTGAAGGCAGAAAGGGTTCCAAATCAGTACTAGCAGGGTGTAAATAATGAAGTAGCTTATTCTTCTGAAAAACCAAGAAACTCCATGGTGTTTCCATTTTAAATGTTTTGAAATTTAGAGAGATACACAAGTAAAAATGAACATAAGGTTTGCGATTTACAAGTATTTATAGTGGTTCCACATTTTGTTATGTTATAGCCTTATTCCAACACTGGTTAAATTCACACAAAATACCCCATACAGGGCTCGCAAAATTTCAAAATCCCTGGTAGCCCTTCGGGCAGGGACTCTTCAGTTTTTGGTAGCCCAAAATAAATTTAAGTAGCCCAAATAAAAAAGAGAGCAATTTTTTGATTGATGTTTTGTTTCCTGTTTTGTTTCCGTTACAATATTATACTTTAATGTATAATATTGTAACGGAAACAAAACATTAATCAAAAAATTCTTTAAACACAAATTACAACATTGTATAAAAATTACAATCATCAACTCAAATACTTGGTTCTAATTGAACAGAAATTTCTATGAACTTGTAAGAACTGTGTAGGACATGAATCAGTCTGTGTCAGATCCTGAATTTGAAATTTCCACTGAAGTCACAGGAAAGAGGCAAGTGGAACCAAGATCGAGGCCATTTGCTTTTTGAAGTTTGCAAAGACTGCTAAATTTTGCCAGTGGTAGTTCACTCTTTGCAACATAGTACGCTATTCTAAACTGATTTTCAGGTTTATTTTTAGTATGTTATTTGCAATTGGTGTTTGTTCTGGGAAAGATATTGCAGACTGAGCAATAATGCATTTCTTGCATTTCTCATGGGTTCTAATGGGGGCCTTTCTTAAAATGACTGGTCCCAGTAACAAAGGCGCTTGTCGACTCAGAAATCGAGGGAAAAGCAACAACACACCCGGCAGAACATTATGTTATTTACACGGGTGCACATAAGTGGTCCGCATGTGCGCATTCGCTGTCAAAATAAAAGACGCGCACCAGATAAGAAGTTGCAACGCGCGTTTGCGTCCATATAAAAGGCACTGTTTTTGTCCGCTAGAGTGGGATTTTCACGGCACATTCTGCACCACACCTCTGTGCGTTCATCATTTGTTTGAAGCCAGCTCACCTCCTGCAAACACTTTTCCGAGAATACGTGCTTCTTTTGTGGTTCGGACTCCTTCTGACATTTCTTTGGATG
Organism: Perissodus microlepis; assembly: GCF_051167445.1. NCBI lineage: Eukaryota > Metazoa > Chordata > Actinopteri > Cichliformes > Cichlidae > Perissodus > Perissodus microlepis. The sequence continues at coordinate 6,926,800 of NC_140465.1, forward strand.
TGGAGGAAAACCAAAGTAATTGCTTAAAGGAGCTTGCTTCTTCGACATCTTTAAGAGTTCTAAACAAATGTCTGTCCTCCTCCAGAAAATCTTATGTACGCAAACACGCGGTGCAACTTCTTATCTTGTGCGCGTTTTTTATTTTGACAGCGAATGCGCACCTGCGGACCACTTATGTGCAGCCCTGGTTATATAGCTCATCATATCGCAGCCACAGAAATTCTTTTGTCCATGAAACCATAAAGCTGCACTTTCTTTTTGCCTTATAGTCTGATTTGTCATAACTTTTCCGTTTTGTGGTAAGCTTTTCTTTGGCTGTCACTTCTTCACCCTGACCTGTCTTATTTGGCTCAGCAGAACTAAAATATATATCCTGCTGCTTTTACACACGCACTCACATAACGCTCAGCGATTCTCTGCGCGATCAACCTCTCACATGTTTAAGCTTGCTGCGGGAGATTTCACTTGTCATGTTTGCATAGTAAGCTAACGATTGATAAGACGATGTCAGAGGAATTGGTGCGCAAATTATCATCACTCACCAATCAGTGCTGTCGCTCCCTATAAAACAGTTCGCGCGATTGCAAAGTGAAAGCAAAAAACAAGCGCAAATTCAAACACGATTTCAATATGTCACATATTGACAGTGGCTCACCGATGCCAATGACATAATTACCCAGCTACATTTCCGAAAGAATGCAAAAGCATTGAAATATATTTTCCTATGATAGCCCGACGGGCAGGGCAGAGACAGATTTTGGTAGCCCGACTGGAAAAATCGCTAGCCCCGGGACGTCGGGCTAGCGATTTTGCGAGCCCTGCCATAATAAAAACATGACCACAGTAATGCTGCCACCACCATGCTTCACTGTAGGGTTGGCATTGGCCTGGTGATGAGCAGTCCCTGGTTTCCCCAGACATGGAGGCTTGACATTCAGACCAGCAGTTCAATCTTCATTTCATCAGACCAGAGGATTTTGCTTCTCATGGTTTGAGAGTCCTTCAGGTGCTTTTTGGCAAACTCCAGGCAGGCTGTGATGTGCCCTTTACTGAGGAGTTGCTTCTATCTGGCAACTCTACCATACAGGCCTGATCGGTGGAATGCTGCAGAAATAGGTGGCCTTCTGGAAGCTTCTCTTCTCTCCACAGTACAACGCTGGAACTTTATTAGAATGACTACTGGGTTCTTGGTCACCTCCCTGACTGAGGCCATTCTCCCTGATAACTCAGGGAAGAGTCCTGTTAGTTCAAAACTTTTTCTGTTTACAGATGATGGAGACCACTGTGCTCATTGGGACCTAAAGTGCTGCAGAAATGTTTCTGTGCCTCAGTGCAGTCCTGTCTTGGAGGTCTTCAGACAATTCTTGAGCTCAGTTTTATGTGTTAAAGGCTGTGAATACGTATGTACATGTTATAGTTTGGGCTTTGATTTTTTTTTTAAAAATTGCAAGAATTTCAAGCACATTATCACTTTGTTATTATGGGGTAAACTGTGAGGTTTATACTATTTTCTAAATATTATTTTGCATTTTTGCTACTGATTGGAGTAAAGTCTGACCTTGTCCTGTGTGTTTGCCCAACTAGGCCTGGTCAGAATAGAGGAGAACTATCTGGCTATGGTCCTTAGATTTTGTGTCAACTGGAAACGGATCCTTCACACTCTTGCTCTGTCACATTACTAAAAATGAAGCATTTATAGGCTAAATCACTCGCTTTAGAAGTTCACTTTGTAGAAGGAACTAAAACAGCTTATTTCAGACAGAGGATGAACTGAGGGGCCGCACCAAGAACAGAGGACTAGTCTGAACTGGGAATCATGGAAAGCTACTCTAGTAGAGTCAAAGAATATAGAGCATCAAATAAGCATAACAGGTACGCTTTAACAATTTTAAGGCTTCTTTGATGAGCCTGTCATTTTACTCTATCCTATGTTGCCCCGTCTCTTGAAAATAGCCCCTTTTTTAGCCCCTTTGCAGACCTGGCGTACGTAGCTTAAAACATGCATCTTCTTCTTCAGTAGAGTAGCATGCAAAGCCTTAAAGTGTTACAGAAACTCTCAAATATTTTCTAAATCATAACATTTTATATTTTTCATATAACTTTGTCTATATATAATGATTGTTTTATTGTAGTTAAAGTTGTAGGTATGGCAAAAAAAGAAGGATATCAAGTCTGGGTAGGGGAAAAAAAAGGAATCTCAATTCCAAGCATTCAACCACTCCTGGGCTTCAAACACAAACGCTGCTTACTAAATCAGGGCTCCACTTACGAAAGGATACTATGAGGACGTGCTTGAGTGCTCCTCCACCTACACTGTCGTTTTTTCCAGCACGCTGCAGTGCACAAACAGCCTAGTGGGAATTGGAAAGGAGTGGGTTGAGTCAAATGTCATTTGCAAAATATTACAAATCTTGGCTTGTGGTGTATGCACGCTGACATTTGGGCAAAGTCTGTAAGTCACTATTCTCTGCAATGCTTGTGTTTGCACAAAGTGGGGGATTGGTGGGGTGTAAAATGGAAGGCGAAGTATCTGCAGCTGGCATACTCGTCATAAGGTTACAAGTACAGTCGAGGCTTGTCGTTGAGCTTTGTAAACTGTGTTCTAATTGCTCCCCTTTGGGCTTTACCTCTCAGTTCCTGATACAGCTCCCACTGATGTTGGAGGTGGAGGCGGCACAAAGTCTGAATTAGTGATAACATGGGAGGTAAGTCATCTGTCACATTTTACTGTTCTCTCCATTGCCGGGTAATGGTTTTGCTTAATTGTGCAGAATTGAAAGGAGCAATTTTATGACCCCCATTAGAAGGAGACACCATTCATCTGGCTCAGCCCCCAAGTGCCATTTATTCCTCCAAAAGCAGGGATGGGGACACTTTCTTTAGAAAGAACTGTGCTCTTTAGCCACAATCACATATGAAAAGAAAAGATAAGGTAAAAGGCATTTGTGGAGGCTTCTAGGTGGTGGCAGCTGAGAAAGGGGCTGTGTCTATTCACGATATCCCTTAGTCGAGGCACAGTGCAGAGACGGGCCTGTCTGTTTTTTTGTCTGTATGCGTTTTAATATCACTATAGTTTTGTGTTTTGCTCCCAGCCTGTGCCCGAGGAACTGCAGAACGGAGAGGGCTTCGGCTACATCATCGCCTTCAGGCCTGTGGGCACGGTCACGTGGACGCGAGCGGTTATCTCCACACCCACGGCGCGTTACGTCTTCCGAAATGACACCATCCCACCCTTCTCGCCTTTTGACGTCAAAGTGGGGGCATACAACAACCGAGGCGAGGGGCCCTTCAGCTCTATCGCCGTCGTGTACTCGGCAGAGGAAGGTAGGGTACAGACTTCTCAGCCTGGCGGCAGAGAGTGACGCTTAAATAACCTATAATCTCCCTCCTTATAACCATGACCTTGAATAGTAATCATGAAATGAGCTGCTTTTTTTCCAGTGCTGTTATTTCCTTCCACTCTCAAGCTGGGAATGTCAACTTGATATTAGTTATCGTGCTGGTAGATTACAGGAAATCCTAGCAGACTCTTACCACACCGCACTGTCAGGGAGGTATCCTGTTAATTGAATTTGCCGGGCAGATAGTCTTCCCTTATGTCAGTCACAGATCCCATTAAAAGAGAGCGGGGGAAATAGCTTTTCAGTGAAACTACAGGTCTATTTTGTGCCTTACCTCTTATTGCTATTAGTGTGTGTGATGGTGTTGGATGAGTCTGTGGGATTCTTACCACATTTCTGCTCTATTTCTGCAGTCCCCAGTGTGGCTCCTAAGAGGGTTAGGGCTAGAAGTGTGTCTGCAGCACAAATTGAAGTGAGCTGGGAAACTCTTCCCACCATCCCTGAAAGAGTGCTTGGATATGAGGTACGAACTGCTACAAAATCATATTCTTTTCTCTCTTTTTTTATTTCCCTTTCAAATAACATGATAAGTGGGCCTTTCCCTGTGCCTTGTTTATCCGTCTTATCCATTGCTTGTTTTGTTTTTTTAAATGAGTCTCTCTCTTTAGCTTATGATATTCTCCGGTATCTTTGCATATATCTCAGAAGAGATTTTGTTTAATGTGTTACCATCACAAAGTGATCGCAATACTTTGGCACCCCAACACTGAACCCATGAGAGGAAAATAAAAATCCTTCATCGCTTCAAGAATGCAAAGAAGGCTTTGCTGTTTTTAGTCTCCCTCCTCCTGTGCTCTTTCAGTATCTGTCACCTCTGGCCCTTTGCACAAAGCTCTGCAGTTGCCATAGTGCTGGCCACATTGTGCTTTCAGAACAGAGCTCAATTCTCCAAATGTTGTTCTGAAGTGGATTTAGGCTGCTGAATCTCAATAGGCCACCAACAGTATGGAAACCAAGGACTACACGTGTGAGGCACTCAGCTTTTAAGGAGATGTTGTTGGGCTTGTAAATTCAGTCGACTTTCAGATTTAATGATCCTGCTGAAAAGATTTGATTTCTGATCTTTATTAAACATGACTTTAATTGTCAACAAATTGGAAATACAACAATTTATGGGCAATTGAAAAACAGGGGTATCCCGTAGGACAGGCTTCACATTTCAGTTTAATCACTTATTGACTCAAGTCTTGTCACTGAATTCGAGATACATGAATATTAAAGATGACCCACAGCAAGCGGCAAGTTTGCTTTATCAAACATCGCGTCACCTGCACCTCTAAGTGTTGGCTAAAAGCCTGAGGGAAAGTTAGCTCTGCATCTAGTTTTACAGACCTGATGCTTTGCTAAACTAAACTAAAGTATTCTTTTAAAAACAATATTCTCAATATTTATCCATAACCTCTTTTCTTTAAGATCCACTTTCCTTAGACTTAGAAAGACTTAAGGCAGAATTTGTGATCCTGGGTCAGTGATCATATGGCTCTCTAGTGCCCTCTGTATATAAGTAGGGCGGCTGAGAGGATGTGCATCAGGAACTGAGACTCAACTAGTGAAAAATGTATTATTCACCACCTCCTCCCCCTCCTTTTCTGTAATACAAACAGCATTTCAGATTTCACGATGGATTATGAATTTTAATAATGCAATGAAATGCACCACTTGAATCTTTGCACCTGGGAGCCTGACTTTTTTTTTTACCCTTCTTCTCCTACCAGGTCATGTACTGGGAAGATGACACCAAGCCTGACACTATTGGCAAAGTGCGCTTATCTGGAAACTACACGCTGGTTAATATCACAGGGCTGAAAGCAAATACGGCGTACTACCTGTCTGTGGCTGCTTTCAATACGGCTGGCCCTGGGCCACAGTCCGTGCCCATCAACAGCACCACAAAGAAACCACGTGAGTCCATCCCCAGACGCACATTGAAAGTATCTTTACATGGTAACCTTCAGTTTGGCATTGGACTGTCCTCACCATGCTGGGTGTTGCATTTGTTCAGCTTTACTTTTAGTGCTGAGACTGTTCCTTTTTCCAAACAGAAGTAGCCCTAACTGCCTCACGCCTGCAACAAATCCAGGAAGTCGTCTTTAGTTTGGCAAATCTAAACAGCCCCTGCAGGTTTAGACCACATTTGTGCTTATTTTTTCCTATCTTTGTATGCTCTTATGTTTTTTCCTTACACCTCTGAAACTGGTCATAGCCAAAAGCTGTCCCCCTCTGAGCTTGGCTCTGCTGGTGGTCTCTGCTTGTGGACAGTGGGGAGTCCCCACTCTCGCCAAGAGCTTGCTTATAGGAGATCTTTGTCTGATCTTTGGGGTTGTGTTCTATTATAAATAAGCTCCTCTGAGATGAACTGCCATTATAACAATATATAAAAATATATGAATGTATTTTGGAAATCTCAGAATGGAAAGAGCAGGAATTCACTATTCACTACACAAATATCGATAACATGGGGAAAAAAATAACAGAAAAGAAAATTGTATTCTCCTCATCAGATGAGCAGTATACAAAAGAGTAGTTTTCCAGTTTGCATTAGGACATCAAATTTGAAAAATCAAGCAGATTTCCCTTAAGAATCACTTTCTGATGGGTTGGTCAATTTTGTTTTATTCTTTTTACCCTCAAGCAAGTCGAGAGGATCGTTAGCCACTACCATGGATATGAAACTAACTCGTGGTATTCAAACTTGGATCCCGAGTCAGCAATTCATAGTCAATTGAAAAGTCAGTTCAAATATAAAGATAAATGTAATATATAAGGAACATTTATGCCAGTAAAAGAAGTGCAGTGTGTCCATTATTCTTTTTACTTTATCTTTGGGCCCCTGATACGACTGTGCCATATCACATTATGATTATTAGCCAGCTAGGTAAGCTGTCGAGCACCAAGAAATATTTGAAATAATGGCATTAAACTTAAACCCAGCGAAATCTCTGTTAAGTTTGTGACACGGTCCTTGTGTCTTATGTGAGGAATCCCCAGAGTGTCTGAGAACATCTGGCATAGGAATGTTGGTTGGTAATTTAGGGACCAACAAAGTCAGGTACATATTCAAAAATGTCTAAAACGGGATGAACAGTCAGGATGAGGTAGAGCTCGCCAGTAGGAGTTTCCAACAACATTTTCTCCTTTGTTAGGGCTAACCTGACTCACTGCTTCTGAGATAGGTACAGTCTGGCCTTCCACTAGCATTAGTTTTGGGACACCAACAGTTTTCTCATATTATCACTCAAGTGATCAAGTGCTGTCTACAGTGCAGTTTATTGACTTTGTTGGACATTCAACAAAAACCAAGAATTTGAATGTTGCTCCAGAAAGATGCTTTTAAAAAAAGGCAACCAGCATATCCTCTGTACACTTACTTCTGATTTCTTTTGTAGCTCCAGATCGGCCTCCGCTCAACATACAATGGAACATGATTGGCTCCACACTTACGCTGCACTGGAACCCTGTAGTAGCCATGGAGACAGAGTCAAAGGTCACTGGGTATTTGGTAAGTCCCACTATTTTGCAAAGCTGTGATTTATCTCCAGAAACAATAATGTTGGTGTTTGCATTAGCTCATTTTCCGGAGTCACTCCCCCTTGCCTCAGGTGATGCTGAAGAGACATCGCTACAATGACATCCTTACTGTGTTGACCAACCGAACCACTGCTGAGCTCAGCCTCTCAGCCAACGACAACTATCTCATTCAGATCAAAGCCGTGAGCGAGGGCGGCGAAGGTGTGGGAAGTGAGCCTATCCACATCCATAAATTAAGTGAGTTTCTTGTTTTTTCCTTTTTTTAACCACTGATAAATCTTACGGTCGAATTCATAATTTAGAGAGAGCATTTAATTTTTCTTCATTGCATCCTTTTCCAACCAGGTGTAATAGACAGTGCGAGAAAAGCGACCTTTTTAGAAATGCGTGCACGGTGTCATCCATCTCTGCCATTGGGTTATTATTCCTTGTTGACTGGCTGCTCAGCGCAGCAGCATATAAAGCAGTTCTGTGCTCCCATCCCGCTGCTGTGCAAAATTGTGAGGCAGCTCGATTTGGCGCTCTCCTCTTTTGATATGATACCAATTTTATCTTCTCGGGATACTTAGATAGCCTCTCCTGTTGAAAGGCACTAATAATGTAGATATAGGAAAGTGTCACGCTCGGTTTTTGATTTACGATGACTTGTCAGAAATTTAGAGGATAGCACAGCAGAGTGCGGGTTTTCTTCCTTTGAGTTGAGAGGTAGTTCTGGTTCTTAACGAGCTGCTCTGTGGGTTTTCGGTTGCAGGTATGGGAGCGCGGGGCTCGGGCGCGAGTCACCTCAGCCCGCTGTGTCACTCTGCAGTCCTCATCGTTGCTCTGCTCCATCTGGTGATCTTTAATCACAGCCGATGGAGTGCTCTCCCTCTCTCCCCCTCCATCCCTTCAGTCAGCCTGTCCTATGTTAACCCTCCACTGGACTGGCACAAGGCCCGGGTTTCAGCGGCTGGACTGGGGAAGGCTGGAAAAGACCGGACTGCGCCAAACTCTTAAAGAGACCGTGCCACTTCTTCTTAAAGGACCATCAGATAGAGATGTGATGATTTGCGTGCATGAAATCTTTTGGTATTTTTTCCAGTGTCATAAGTGCCACCGTGCTTTAGGTTTCATTTTAGAAGTTCTGATGTCTACATGACTTATCTTAGTATCTTTGGAGATACTAATGCCTTAAAACCGACTTTACATATATAGTCCATACCAAAGTAGGTAACAGAGGCTGCTTGTTTTACCCTATAAGAAAAAAATAAGTTATTGTCTCAGCAAATTGATATAATATAACGATAGATTGCATCCATACTTGATCATCTCACAAGTCATTAAAACCACACTTATCCAGTATTTGTGCAGCCTTTTCGAACAGAAACATCCATTGCAGGCTTAAAGTTCTACAAGGTTTTGTCAAATGTGTGAAAGATGAATAGCCAACTGATCAACTGTGTCCAAATCCCACTTAAGCTGTGCACTAAAATAAACTTAAGACTGTTCAAGAGTCATAGGCTCCTGAGCTAAGTTCCCCCTCCCAGTACTCTGATAGATCGTGGCATTTTGCTGTGTTTCATGCTCCTCTAAATAATAAATACCTATCCGCATTTTCAGTGTAGAAAAAAAAAAGCCCAGATTCCAGAGAATAGAAACGTTTGGTATTTCAATGTCGAGCAGATCCCATGTGTACTGTTCCTCCTCTACATTTAGACGACCTGTATACTAGATCAGTTCATCGTATCGAGAACATGTACCATCTACACCCCAGATGACCAGCTGGCCCGGTGCACAGTGGACTTTGGGATAACAGTGCCTTCGGTAGAGGTATATTAATTTTTTTTCCTCTTTCTTTCCTCTTCAGAGATCTTAGAAGAGAGATTCGTGTTGCAGTAGAGGTATTGTTTGCTTTTCTTTTCTGCAGAAATTAGTTAGAAAGGATAGGAAACTCGGCATGTAGAAGAACCCATTATCGGAAATGGTATGTTGATAAAATTTTCATTGACACACCGGAGCACCTACGACAAAAGGGGATTGGAAACTTTAGGAAAGCCGCAATGGATTGAGATATATGACGGAAATTCTGGTCTCAGTATTTATGGTCTGTGGTATAATAAATGTATGATTCCATCCGTAGCATAATTTATGGGCTATTAAGGTATCAGAATAATTGATGCGAATACTGTGGTGAAAGAGCCCTGACTGGAAATGGAGCAAAAGGCATGGCTGTCATTTTACCCCCACCTCATCGCTGTCAGTTGGACACATACCAAGCTGAACATTAACAAAGGAACATTGCTGCTCTGCTGAGGGAGCTACTTTTCACGCCTTTTTATCATGTGGATGAGTCTGTCAAAAGCCACCCAAGTAAAAGCCGAGGTGTGATTGCTGGGGTCCTGACAATGTTCACGTGGAAGGATACAGTCAACCCAACTGCTACACATTACTGTGCCTTTGCCGAACACGGGGCTGCGTACGGTTATTAGCTAGAGACTGTCATCATCTGCATTTTGCACTCTTTACTCCCCCTCCCTCCCTAAAGTCCCCACCTCAAAGTCGAATGAAAGCACAAGGAATTGATGCAAGGTGACTGGATGTCCTCACTTAAATGTCTGAGCAGGTGTGCGGACCCCAGCGGCCTCGTAAAAAAAGTCCGACATAATCAGGCTGTCCTATCCGCTCCTTGACTGGTTTCATAAAGCGCCGCGCTTGTTGATTAGACTGCTGCAGACCAGTCAATGGGATATTGATTTTCCTGCCCCATTATTACAGCTGTCACAATTCAGCTGCTTGATTGACTGATGGCCGTGTTCTTATTGCACTTGTTGTGTTACAGTCAGTGATGTTTCAGATGTCCTCCACTACTTTTCTCCCTATCGGAAGACTTCAAAGACATTCTTTTTATTTTCTGTTGTTGTTGTGTTTTGGTTTGACTAGAAATCACTGTATTTGCTCCGCTTGTAGTGTACTTGTAGATTGTGACTTTGAATTGGAGCAGTGACCTGAAATTGATTAGCTGGTTTATTCTTTTGAGTTGCACATCAAAACAAACCCTGTCGTGCTCCAGCAGCAGTGCTACTGTATCTTTCTTTCCAAGAGCAGAAAGGCCCGGTCACACCAGCATTTAAAACGGTGAAATTTCAGTTCCAGAGCAGTTCAGGCTTGCTTTGATCAGTGCAGTCACTTTTCTTGCCTTGAGTTAAACACGGGTGAATTTTTGGTGGCGCTGACATTGCTTACAGCATAAGAATCCAAATAGGGGGAGCTAGCCTGGCTAATTTACTCTGCTGCACTGTCAACTTTTATTTAACTGCAGTATGTTTAAGTGTATCCTGCTCAACAAAAGATCTGTTTCTGTGAGCTTCAGTGGTGCGAATCCTCTCTCTTGCATAAACTGTGTGTCCTTAATGTCCCATTATGACAGTACTAATGACCTGGCAGTTTGCAATCTAGCTAGCTATTTTTTTTCCCCCGGGTTGGAGCTAAATTGGATGAGCCAGCTAAATACGTTTGTGATTTTATCTGATTTAAAGCATAAATGGATTCAGCAGGCATATGCACCCACCAAGGCAAGGAATGGTTTGTAAAAATTGAGAAAATAGTCCAAGAACCCACAGTAAAACCGATGACAATGCCTGGTTCGGCCGGCCAACTATAAAAATATCACACCAACTGGAATGAAAAGTAATTAATTTTCATGTTAAAAAGAGCAGTAACCATGAAATATTGGTGTTTTCCAGATGTATTTCAGGTGAAATTCTATATACTGTTTAATCTATAAGTGCTGTACAGTATACAGATACATCTATCTGTATTCCAATACTTAAATATGATGGACAGTTTGCAGCTATGTACTAAAGTAAAATTTAAAATATTCTCCTATGAAAATGAGTTGGACCAAAGTATCTGAAATTATAGTTCACGTACAAGAAGAAAGTGAGAGTCGTGGCATTTTCCTTTGCACATTTCGTGTTTTTGCATATTATGCATTTTGTTGCATAAACTTTACATGTATATCACATGATTTTTACTTTTGAAGTGCTGACCTTTTTTTTTCATAGCTCTTCACTAGTCTGCTTTGATTGTCAGGCAAGTCTTTAATCATATGTCTCCCTCTGGAGCCAATGTAGTGCCAAACCTTTTCTACCATTTGGTAAGTCTTCACTGAGTGAAACCTCGGAACAAGATAACAGCGTGGAATAAAAAACCCAGTAGACAGAAAGCAGAAGGATTTAAGAGCCCTAGCTCGAGCGTGGTCCTAACTCCACAGTATGTCCAATAATTCACAAACTGGCCAGTCAAGCTGTGATGCCTGTTTTATGAATTTGGTGTGCAGTTTTCTGGTGTGACCGGGCCTCAAAGCAGCTTGCGTGTTTCTGAGTGGTGTTAATATTTCCATTAATATCCAAATAAGGTAACCTCATCGCCAGATTGCAGGCTAAAAGGTTATTAATTTACAGTACGTAATTATGTGGCAGTTTCTCAAACTGCCTTTTATTTACATAGACGTAGTTGAGCCTAATGTGTAACGTCTGCTAATGTTCTCATAAGAAAATTAAAGTATTGTTTCTGACCTTGTGCTATAAAAAATACTACAAAGTACAATCTGAAGAAAGTAAATAAAGGGATTATTGGAGTGGCTGAAATGTATTGAACACAGAGCAACAACGTATCTATTTATATCCATTCAGTCATTTCAGTCAGTTTGGTTTTTTGTGGTTGTTGCTAGAAGTGCACCAGGTCCAGTGTATATAGCTTGCATATAATTCTTTTTTAAATATGGCCATCAAAGACAACCTTACTGCTTTTCTATAGTGTGTTCTCTGACCTTAATACTGGTGTATTAATCATTGATCTCTGTGAGATACTGACATGTAGAATGGCATTTTCATATTGAAAAGTAACTGTACTGTCTTGTATACTAAAATTGTGCATGTTAATCATTGTTTGTGAATTTGTGTTGAGTTTTTTTCTAAAACTATAAGTTAATAAAAATGTTTATTCCAGCTGCTGGTGTTTTCTCTTGCTTTTAGCCAGTTACTAACATACAAGGAGCTTTCTTTAATTTGGAATCCAAAACAAGGACCCCAGGGGGCCCCAGAGCCCTAAAGTGCTAGTGACTGTTTGGTAATTTGATTGATTGCATATTTGTATGAGAATTTGCTACAACAAAGTACAATAACAACTAAAAGGTCTACGTTATTAGCTGAGCTATTCCTGAGTGTTATTATTGTTGTTTAAATTGTTCTCAGCTAAATTAAGTTTTAACAGAATTACCACAAACTGACTAACACCAGTAAAACCTGCATGGAGCCGGGATGTGTTATTCCAGCTGGGATATTGCTTAGTTTCTGAATCTCAGGGCAAATTATGCAGTTGCAGTTGTCACTATGTGCAATGTTCAATTTTGCACAACAGGGTGCTGTAAACACTGCAAAAAAAGGAAGCGCAAAAGGGGGTCAACAGGGACCACTGTGCAAATATTTGCCCCGAGCATCCTACCAGGTTAATCCAGCTAGGTTAAATGATATGTAAGAAATCCTTTTAACTGTGGAAAAAGGGATATTTTTCTAAATCAAAAATAGGCCTCCCCACAGAATTGGGATTTTGTCAGTAGAATTGAAGGAGGCCACATATAATGTCAGGCTGCCGTAAAGCTTTGTTGGATTAATGAGCCAGGGAGCACCTGTGTTGCCGTTGGCTGTTCAAATCAAACTCCTTTAGCTTCACTTTAAACAGTGTGTGCATATTAACGAAAAATATTAAATTTACAGCAGTTATGAAATAACTCGCACCTCATCTGAGCGAGACTTGCCAGTTTCTAATGTTATAGCGATATTTGCTGTTTGTAAAACATTCTGTAGTTTGTGCTGACCGTTTGTAGTTATATTTCTTTTTGGTTGCTAAAGCATTTATTTTGCCGATGGTAAGTTTTACTGTTCAGCCCAAGTGTGCACTGATAAGTGGTGTGTGGTAAAGTTTTTCTTTTTTTCCTTCCAGCAAACCGTACACGTTTGGACACCTGTTACACTGAAACGAAATTGTATCCAAATGCTTTATAGCTGATTAAAGTAGCTTGATCATTGCTATCACCGTGCACTTCACATTGCCTTCAGCTGCTTGTAATGTTCTTATATGCTCTGGTTGCTACAACACTGGACCTACATCACGCAGGTTCCTTAGGGGGAAAGGGTCAGCTGATAACAAGAACAGGCTGTCAGAACAAACCACATTTGAGCTTTACTCTTCAATCATCAGTTGTGATATCCATAAACAAGCCTGCACTCTCCCATAGGTCAAAGCTGTTATTATGAGCTACAGTCACATTCTGAAGTTAATCGACTTCTCACTGTCGTGTGAAGGAGTGCACCTCTGGCGTCAGACTCGTATAAGTTGTTTCAGGAACTCTTCCATGGGTCAGTTCAGACTGAATGGCTAATATGATCACTTAGTTGAAGACTTGTCGAGACAAAGCGACAAGCTCGCCATGAAGAATCCGAGGCGTTCGATTGAGGTGTCAAGACTTTGACTTACAGGGGTCGGCCCTAATCAATACTTATCACAATATGGCAAATTAATCCTTGATAACAGCATTTCAGCTAAAAGGCTAATGATTTAGTGCCATGCAAAACAGACATTTGGAAATACAATGAAAAAATGGTTGACTTTCTAAAACACAAGAACTCCAACTAAATTTACTCTAAAACTAAAGATATGTTATTAAATGCAACGAAATTAAAGAGAGTTACACATTAGGAATCTTTATAGTCATAAAATAAAATTTTATGACCCAGTTTTAATCCCAGGATCCTACATTTGTAGCACAAAAAGACATATAGATGCTGCTGTTGATAATTCACAGAGGGACTTTGCAAATATCAAGCACAATGTAACGAGTAATAAGGCGTTTTAACTTTACATAAATGGCAACATCATAGTAGTGCTTGATTAAACTAAAAAAAACTCCTTACATAATCCAAAGCAAGACGAGGAGAGAGCTTCTGCTTTTGGGATTCACACATCGCTGGCAAGCAGGTCTTTTTAGTCAGTGAGATCTAAACAGGATTACTTTGTGCTACAGCAGTTTGTAGAGCAAAGGAGTGTTTCAGAACATAATCACCCGATTCATCAAAGCCCAGCTTTGCACTGCCTTCTCCACTGTGCATTTTCCCCATCATTAGCCCGGCACAGGCACAGTATCTGTGAAGAATAGAAGTTCCTTTATTTTTGACCTGGGGTTGTCTCTAAGTAATAGACAAGCTGTGGGATTTGAACTCGTGTTTTTTCTTCAGAAAAGGTGCCTCATTTGCTTTCACCCTTTGTTGACCTCCATGTTTGAGTTTTACACTATTTATGAGGAACTGCAAATTATTATGCATATAAATGATCGCCACTGAAAATCCAGTTGTAATGAGATATATATGAATGCTTCTTTAGAGCAACACCGCTCGCGCTCTCATGGCTCCCTTTACTATTTCCTCCAAATTTCTTCCTTTCTGTTTTTTGTACACGTGACACAGCATCAACCAGAGGGCTGTTTCAGATTCATAAAAAATATTATTAAAGCAAAGGGTTTCTGAAACAAAATTAAAGTTCGCTTAACTTTTTTCCTAAATTAGCACCAGCAGTAACACCATTGCACTGTAAGCATTGTTAGTTTTGGCAGAACGCATTTATTCTAGCTGAGATGTTTATGAATAACTTAAGGTCACTTCATACTTTCAAATCTATCCCCGATTCAGTGTGTGTGCATCGGGATTTTATAATTAAAGTGCTCTGGTCTTTCACACAGAATCACTCATGTGTTATTCATGGCAAATGATTACAAAATTCAATATAAGTGTGCTTTCAAGTGACAGAAAGACAGCAATTTTCAGTGGTATGTTATCTCTTCTCTTCCCCAAAAATGCTTCATGTTTCTGAAAATGAAAAGAGTCCGACCTTCCTCCCACGTGACCTCTGCTTTATTTCAAAGAATCAGAGCGACTGATTGGTTAAAAATAAAAATAAAACAACTGCGCTTTGACGCAAGCTGCAAAGAGTCTCAAGCGTCCTTTTTTTGACAGGAGACAAAAGTTGCTAAATGAGATTTGTTTCATAGAGAGACAGATAGATCTATCCATCCATCCACGCCACGTATTCAAGGCTGTGAGTGCCAATGGGTATCTTATTAATTAAACAAAGCGAAATGTCAGCTTGATCACATATTCATCAAACAGGTTTTTGAGGGAAGTGCTAATTATATATATGTTTTTCTTATGGCAATTAACACAGCGGACATTGTTAAGGCTAAATGGCCATTAGCATAAAAGATTCTAAAATGATCCCATGCATTTACAGATAAAGACTTCAGCCACAGTGAGTATTTATGGATTTCTTTTTAGCACCAGCACTGCCTTGTCCCTGGTCATTATAGACGCTCCATCAGTGTTCACTAATTAGGAGGGCGCCTTTCTTTACAGACGACAAGGGAAGGGACACAAGAGGGAGGTTTGGAAATTAATCATTGAGGTTTATTAATGAGGGGGTATCGGCCCTGTGTGGCCCAAGAACAATATGAAAAGGAGCGATCAGAGGCTAGCTCCATCCATCACTCTGGGAAGTGCGTGGAAGCCACCAGCAGAGTAAAGCTTTCAGAGGCTTTCAGAGGCAATCTTTAATGCGGGCACAAGTGAAGAAAGGAAAATCATTAACTGAAATAGCATATTAGCTGGACCTGATCCAATATTAACATTTGCTATTGTTTCTGTTTGAAAGCTCCGGCTTTTCATCACCGCTTCCTACAAATTTGATGGCGCTGCTTTACTTCGACTAGCAAATTAAGGAGAGATTCACCGATCGACCAGGAACAGCAAATGGAAGGTTTTCAGCAGGGTGATTGTTCAGTTATCTGTTGAATTTATAAACATACTGGAAAATGATGAAAGTGCCTGACATTTGTTTTGCTATATGGATCTGTTCCGCCTGCTTTTGTTTAACAAGGTAAAACATTTCAGCTAAAGGTGCGTGCACAGATCTCACTTCTATTTCATTGTTTGTAGCTCTTTCCAATAGCGGTGCACTTTATTTTCAGGTGTTTTTCTAAGAGAAGGTTGTGTAAATTACTGCAATTTAGAGAAAGAAACAATTGAAGGGATGGGCAATAGAAATTTTGCTACTGTCAGGGGGACTGTGGCTCAAGAGGTAGAGTGGGCTGTCTACTAATCAGCATGTCAGTGGTTTGTTCCCAAGCTTCTCCAGTCAGCATTTCAAAATATCCTTGGGCCGTTGATACTGAACCCTGAGTTGCCTTTGATGCATCCATCAGAGTACAAGCAAACCTTACACGAAGGTATAAAAAAAGTGCTTATACGTGTATGAATGGGTGAATGATGCTTGTAGAGTGTTTTGCGTGCTCAGTTAGAGCAAGAAAGCATTCTATGAGTATCATTCACAATACGTTTTTATACACACTGCAGTATAATGTGACATAAACATAAGTCCCAGTTGTTGTGGATTTTTATAGGTGATGCACGATGATTTAGAATTACACTAAAATTCATCCCAGTCAGGCATGTGTGCCAACTGTAAATTCCCACTCTAATTATTATTGGTCAACATCAGCATGTATCCTCCTGGGATTTAAATGCCACTGAATTAGCTCAGTGTGTAATTCCACAATTCAGAAAGGATAGAAGGACGGTGACAGCACTAAAACCAGTGTGACCACTTCAAAAAACATAAAGCCATTAGGGAAGAAAGATGGTATAAATGCAAATTTAAAGTTTTGGATTGTATTTAAGTTCTTAAAAGCAGCTTAGCTGCAGATTACTAGTAATGGAAAATGTTCCAAATAGGGGGAAAAAGGAAAAACTGGAACACAGTCCCCTCTGACATTTCAGTGAGGTCAAGCGAACCCAACATGGGAACGATGACTCATAGTGGGCTTCAGCCAAACCGCCTTGACCAGCTCCCAGATTTTACTCAGAGGATAAAGTCAAGGAAGCAGCTAGTAAAACCAGGAGACAGTGGTTGTGTGTTGGAGGTGTCTGTGGATACAGTCATCAGCACTGGCAAGTCCTGCATGATGCTCACAGGGCCAAATAGGTCACTGGTTATTATGTTAGCACGAAGGTTTTACAGCACTAATCTTAGGGCTGTGTAGCAAAAACTGTAACAAATCTTTTTTAAAAAAGCATTTTTATATTTTATACTTAAGCTGTGGAGCGGGCCAACACTGGTATTTCTCTGATTTTTCAAGGTCAGATTGGACAAGCAGATTTCTAGCTGGAAGGTTTCCATTTCAAACCCCTGACCAACAGGAACAATCTTAGCAGGGAAAGTGGATGTTTTTCCTCCCTCCCCCAGTGACTACCCTCAAACTGCCCTTTACATAGACACTTAACCCCAGTTTGCCCCTGTGATGCAGCCCTGTGGCCAACAGCAGAGGACTGTGACTATGCCGGGCTGCTCCCAGCTGTGAAAGCTGTCGAATGAGTGGGCATGTAGCCTCTCTCCATAGATAAGGTACAACAAATTAGAAAACAAGGTTAGCAGATGCCTCTGAATGCTAACCACGTTCTGTTTTCAAAGGGTGACCTAGATCACCCTAGATGGGTTTTTATAAGCTCAAAATGGGACTGAGCAAAGACTTGGATTTTCAAAGGATGAAAAAAACAGTCACTTTAATCTTCTATAATGAATTTCTAAAGGAATAGCAATATCAAGAGAATTCAAAATCAGAAAGAGAATCTGACATTTAACCTCTACTTTCATTTTAGAGCATAATTCAACTTTTTGTGAAGCAGGTCTTGTGAGAGAAAAGCTGATACTTGAGCTGGAAATAGTAGTCAACAATGGCAATCTAACCGTACAGTTGTGAACAGTTTACTTCAAGTGAAGTTGTCCAATAGCTTTATCAAAATGAAATGTGCAGATTGTACATTTTAAATCATTGGGATTTGTGGGTCTTAAAAAAACATCTTTTCATGCAAAGATAATAAAGTAGTGCAACATGTCCTGACTCGTTTTGTAAAGTGAAAAACTTCAACCTTTAAAAGATTTCATGTCTCATTCAATAACCACTTGCAGTGCAAAGTGGAAACTTTGGATTTGATTTAAAGAAGTTTCTAGCACTTTCTTCTTGTATTAGTGAAGATCATTCGTGTATGTCTTATTGTAGGGTCTACCTTACAATATAAAGTGCCTTGAGGCGACTGCTGTTGTGATTTGGCGCTGTATAAATAAGACTTGAATAGAATTTAATTGAATTGCAATGGGGAGAAATGTTGGGCAATCTGGTGCAAAAGTCTTGGAAAGGAAAATGGGGGGAAAGGTGCAGCAACTTACTGAAATGTGCAAATATAAAAGGAAACAGCATATAAGGCAAAATCAGAGTTTGTACAGTTCTGGACAGTCAGTGTCTGGTATGGCCAGCTTTGTTCTTTAACACAGCCTGTGCTGTCCTGGGAAAACTTTCTTGTCATTTTGTTTAATTAGTCTAGAGTAACAGTTAGACTTTCACTGTCTTTTGTTCTGTTCAGTCAAGATCTTAGACTATTTCATTAATGTTGAGGTCCAGACTCTGGGGAGGCCGACCTGTGACTGTTGTACCTCTTTTCTGACCTCCTCTATACATACTGAAAACAATTTGAAACAAACATTTTAAATTGTTGGATTAAATTTTAAATTTGAAAACATCACCTGATCAGACCTGTTGCCACTGATTTTCAGTCCATTTAAAAAATATATATAATTTAGCACACCTCAGCCTTTTCTTCTTGTTGTGCTCCTATAAGAACAGTTTGATAGAAGACCTTCTATTGAAACCTTTTCTGCCAGATGCAGAAAGGCCATTGTTTCATCTCACTCCACTTGTCCGGTTTCCTCAAAAGTTTCAAAGACATGCTGTACACCATGCAGAGATGTGCCAAGTTTAGTTGTTTGGGAATTACCTTATTGATATAAAAATACTATTTTATCAAGCTGTTATCTTTTAGCTAGAGAAATTTGTTCACGTGTCTTTAGTAGATTCAGCCAAAGAAATGGGAGCAATGATGTGTATTTGTGGCAGGCTCCTAGCTGGAAAGCATCTAAACATACATTTTCTATATTAAATAATCTGTTATGTGTCGACCCAACACAATTTTTACATTTTTAAGATGTGCCTTTCAGTTTACATCAGTTTGGTTTAGCCAGACTTTATCCAGTTCAGATTATGGCGTGGATAATAACTCACCTCCTGAGGTTTGGATAGAGTTTTGATACTGGTGTGAAGCATCATTACTTTACCCAAACATTGTGGAGGTTCGTTTGTTTTTCTAATTAATTCATTTTTTTCTGCAGAACATCCAGGTGTTCTTTCTCTTTTTTAGGAGAGCAATGGTCTCATTTGTTGTTTCGTTCCATTAACACCATCAGTTTTCTGCTAGTAGTGTGGACAGATATAATCAAAGTCCAGGGAGTTACCCTTGGGTTCTTTTTCTTTCTCTTTCTGACTGAGGTGTGCTTTTTTTGTGCGATTTCTGCAGGACACCCACTCCTAGGGCAAGCAGCAGTAGTTCTGAGTTTGATCAGCTTGTGGACATTCTGTCAACAAAACAAATGAGAGAATCAATAAATACCTTTGGAAATGCTTCTGTTGCCATTACCAGCTTCATGCATCTCTAAAGTCCTTCTCCTCAAGGTCCTACGAAAGTTGTTGTGAGGTATGGGTTCACCCCCAATCAGTCTTTGGAAGAAAAGCAAACTTTAACACTAACCACACACTTTGTATGCCTTTACTTACAGAGGGCACCTCTACAAACCACACTTGCAGTCTCATTTCCCTAATTTTAACTTCTGGGGAAGAGTTAACATGGTGGGCTTTTTGTAGTCTGATTGCTCAGCTTGCTCATGCGTAGTCAAGTACAACGGTTCTGTTTTCTTAGTCAGATTGTGTTTGTAATGACTAAGATGAAGCTCAGCAACAGTGTATGAGATATGCTGGTAATTCTAAAGGGTTCACAAACCTTTTTCTTTTTTTGAACTTGACTCAGAAATATAGAAAGATTTAAATTAGAGGAGTTTTGCACAGTGTGAGACATGATGCAAACTGTGGTCTTTAAGGCCCAAGAATTCAACCTAATCACTCTCCAGCCTCTTCTTTCAGAGCTTTTGCAGTATATAACAGCTTCACGCTACATGCACCCCCACAAGAGATCCTTGTCAGGAAATGTAAACAGTCCTTGTCCTGCCTTTGTTCGAAGCTGTTCTCACATCACGACTTGTCTGCAATTACCTGCTTCATCCTGAGCGAACATCTCTTCATCTCTTCTCTCCTCCGTGTCTGTTTGAATGGCGTCCTTGTCCTTTCGCTGCGATGGTGTCAAGTCTTTCCTTTCATTTGCAGTCTGTTGGATTTTCAGGTTTGCTTTGAGGAAGCGTGTGTGTAACTAAGACATATCTGTTTCATGTTGTTAATATGCATTATTACATTGGTTCTCCTTTGTGTCATTTGTCTCTGTCTGTACATAAAAAGGACCTAGAGAAGGCTTGTCTATCTTTGGCTGTTTAAAGGTGTTTCCTCTGACTGGGCATCCATGGATGGGGCGCCGTCTTTTGCATTGGCGCTTAAGAGGTAAGAGGTCAATTTGGGATATAACGCGAAAACCAAACACTATCTGTGAAATAAATATCACAAATAATATCCAGGATATACACTGGGCCTGTCTGTAATTTAATGTGTTTCATCAGAGTTCATTGTTTCCAAGTCTTTCCAATCAGTAGCTACCTGAGGAAACTTATAAGTAATCAGCCATAGCTGCCGTATGTGTTGAGTCTGGATTCATCATTAGCCTGCAGTGGATGAACAGAAGCAGCTGTCATTAATGACTGTTCAAACACCTTAGTTAAACATGATATTTAATATGTAACAAGCAGCCATATGCCTGGATTCTCTCAGATTATATGTTATAGGTTAGTGGGAGAACACTTTTTGCTCTTCTGTGGGAAACTTCAGTCTTTTGAACATAATATCAGTGTAGAAGTAAATGTGTGCATCTGAAAAAAGGAAAGGTTTGAACTAAAGTATTGGATATTTATTAAATATATACCCACGGCTTTTATTTCTGAACTTGTCTAATGACATCTTGGTGAATCTTTTTTCATTATTGTTTCCACTGCCGGCTTTATTGCAGCGCACTGCATGGCAACAAATTATTACCAGTGCGCACACCTTGGTGATCAAGACAGTGATAGATGATTTTTTTTCATGCTTTATAATTTTTTTCTGGTAGCGTGAATTATTTCCTGCTAATACAGCTTTTAAAGAAAGGACTATGTTAAAGTTCAAATAATAAACCTTAATTAGAGATCTTCCTCTGGATCCTGAAACTAAATTACAAATAGACTTGACATACAGAAGACACGTTATGCTTTTTTCTGTATATTTAAGTGGAATTTCCAAAGCAAACATGTACGTTTATTACACGAAAGCAGGACAAATGTATACAAATTTCTCTTTTCCACTTGAATATAACATCCATCCTACATTACTGCCCCACCCTAATCAAACCAACCTTAGTGTTGGACACTTTTACAAAGAAAGTACTTTTCACAATCATTTTTAAATTGATGTATTGTGATGTATTAGAATATGTTGGAATAGCAGCTCCTCTGCACAATCTTCAGCAGAAAACGTTATAAGCAACTTTTCACCTTCGTCATGTCTGTCCTAAAGGGATTACTGGTGTTTTATTTGAAGAAAACTTGCAAAGCCACATCCTCTAGGTTTAGCTTCATTTTTTCTTTTGCAAGTGATAATAACAGTAACACCTCATCTAGAATTATAAATTAGGTGAGGTGGCATGTGACAGTCCTTGTCTGCTGCTTAGTGCTTGGAAATGTATAATTAGTGTAAAAGCTTTGATCTGCTTTTGAGCTTTCAATCTGCTTACTGTTGGAAATGTACTGTAGCTGTTATATCTAATTTACAGGTGGATACAAGTATAAAATTGGCACAAATACTTTTCTATAATGACTTTTCTGATGAAGCCCATTAGTCATTTGAAAACTCAAGGTGGTAGCCATTTTCTCATGGCTGTAGACAAAGGCAACAAGAGTTTCTTCACACAGAGTAAAGATGAAGTAGTCGTTACCATGCTGAATGATCTTAGTGTTAAATAATACACGTTCAGTCTGAAAGTACTTTTTTTTTTCATTTTGTTTAATAATTTGCAAAGGGGGTTGTGGGGAGCAGGAAAACATGTCATTTAAAAAATATCTACATTTTGCTTTAGTCATGTCTCTTCTATGGATTCCTTACACTCAAAAAACCCATGAAATCCCAAAGGTGTTCTAAGGTTGAGGTCACAATTCTGTGCAGGGTAGTTTAAGTTCTTTCACATCAAACTCGCTCCACCGTGTCTTTATCGACTTTGTTTTTTGCACTGGTGTGTAGTTATGTTAGAACAGGAGAGGACATTCCCAAACTGTTCCTGCAAAATGCTGAAGCATTAATACTTTCTCGCTCTGGAACTAAGGGGTTGAACTCCTCAAAAACAACCCCATACCATAAGCCCCTCTCCACCAAACTTTAAACTTTGCAAACTGCAGTTAGAAAAGTGCTGTTCTCCTGGCAACCACCAAACCAGACTCATCCATCGGGTTGCCAGAGAGCACATCTCCACTGCTCTAGAGTCGAGAGGCAGTGTGCTTTACAGCGTTGAATCTGACACTTTACGTTGCACTTGGTGATATAAGGCTTGGATGCAGCTGGTTGGCCATGGAAACCAATTTTTTTTTTTTTATTATTATTAATCCTTTATTTATCCAGGTAAAAAATCTCATTGAGATTAAAAATCTCATTTCCAAGGGAGACCTGGCATCATGGCAACAAAAGTCACATACCACATAGGTATATAACATTTAAAACAATTCTATGAAGCTCTGTAATCTGAAGGCCACAGCTGAGTTTCTGTTGTCCAGAATCACTTTCAATTGTTATAATACCACTAACAGCTAACAGTAGAATATTTAGTAGTGAGTAAATTTAACACCTGGACTTGTTGCACAGGTGGCATCTTACCACCATACTAGGCGACCCATTCTTTCACAAATGTTTGTAGAAGTCTACATGCCCAGCTGTTTGATTTTATACATCTGCGAGTGTGGAAGTGACTGGAACACCTGAAATCAATGATTTGGATGGATGAGTGAATACTTTTGGCAATCTCATATATTTCAGCTGCATTTTATTCAAAATTATTGCTTTGTGCTTACTGAGAATGAAGAATCTTTTTTTTTTTTTTTTTTTTTAACATATAATACAACAATACAATCTTAGAATAGCATGCCTATTATTCAGAAGTGGTTTCATCCCCAGCACTTGCGTTCCTATGCTGAAGTCTTCTTAGCAAGATACTGAACCACAAATACCCCTGATGCACCCATCTGGAATTTGCAAATGTGCATACATTTTTAAAAATATATCTGTGGATGCAGCTTGCCGGATAAGAAGTACTATCAGTGCTAGGCAAGAATAAAAGAGGTGCTATGTAAATTAGAGTCTGTTTCTCATTGCACTGAACTGAAAGAGGGCGGAACACAGAGAACGCTAACTAACTTTACAAACTCAGTTAACAAGTTTAACAAATAACAGAGTGGTGAATCTGAGAGAGTAATCATTGCATCAAATTCATTAAATACACCAAGCACTTGAAATTAATTTAATTGAACTGGAAGAAATATGACTGTGCATGAATGTTACATGTTTGAACCTTGGTATATGTATCATAGTGCTGTAAAAGGATAGTCTCTCAACCACTATTCAGCTGGAATTGTCATCAGGCCATTGGTGCACATGAAACGCACAGTATGTTTCGATGCAGTTGTTTTGAGGTTTTTTGTTATAAATGAATGACCAAAAGTATTTAAGACTAAAGTAAAACCTCTTAAACGTATCCTGGGATTTAAATTTTTTAATAAAAAGATAAAAATGGTGGTCAAACTAGAAAATAATAATAATAACTGAAATGGTCAAAATTTGGCTGCACAATGTAATTTGTCCAATTAATAACTCCAGAAGGATATAACATTTGGTGCCTGTGGCCACATTTACAGCTACAGCTGCATTTAAAGAAATCAAAAATCAAAGAAAAGCAATGAGAATCATCAATTATGTAAAAGAGAAGGAAAGAAAAGAAGCTAAACGAAAACCAAGGAGCTAAAAGACACTGAAATGTGACCTGTATCTACATAGATCAGATGTAGACCATGAGAGTCAAACATTTACACAGTGGTTATCAGTACAGCTGTAATATTCGTACACGCTGCGGAACTGTGAGAGAATGGCAATAACTGCCAGCTGAAGTGATCATGTGTACATGATTAGATTAACAATGCCTTTCTTCTTCTGTCACTGTCTGTTATCACTGCTAACGTTGTAGAGAGCAGTCTTCACATGCTATTACATTCTTGAGGAGCTGCAGTAAAACAGCAGATTACAGTGGGTACATGCTAGTTTGCGGCACTATTAAATGCCTCACAATGTACACAAGACAAAAACAAGAACGTTGATTCATTAATAAGAAATGCGACTTGTTTATTTATATTTATACAGGGAGTGCAGAATTATTAGGCAAGTTGTATTTTTGAGGAATAATTTTATTATTGAACAACAACCATGTTCTCAATGAACCCAAAAAACTCATTAATATCAAAGCTGAATGTTTTTGGAAGTAGTTTTTAGTTTGTTTTTAGTTTTAGCTATTTTAGGGGGATATCTGTGTGTGCAGGTGACTATTACTGTGCATAATTATTAGGCAACTCAACAAAAAACAAATATATACCCATTTCAATTATTTATTTTCACCAGTGAAACCAATATAACATCTCCACATTCACAAATATACATTTCTGACATTCAAAAACAAAACAAAAACAAATCAGCGACCAATATAGCCACCTTTCTTTGCAAGGACACTCAAAAGCCTGCCATCCATGGATTCTGTCAGTGTTTTGATCTGTTCACCATCAACATTGGGTGCAGCAGCAACCACAGCCTCCCAGACACTGTTCAGAGAGGTGTACTGTTTTCCCTCCTTGTAAATCTCACATTTGATGATGGACCACAGGTTCTCAATGGGGTTCAGATCAGGTGAACAAGGTGGCCATGTCATTAGTTTTTCTTCTTTTATACCCTTTCTTGCCAGCCACGCTGTGGAGTACTTGGACGCGTGTGATGGAGCATTGTCCTGCATGAAAATCATGTTTTTCTTGAAGGATGCAGACTTCTTCCTGTACCACTGCTTGAAGAAGGTGTCATCCAGAAACTGGCAGTAGGACTGGGAGTTGAGCTTGACTCCATCCTCAACCCGAAAAGGCCCCACAAGCTCATCTTTGATGATACCAGCCCAAACCAGTACTCCACCTCCACCTTGCTGGCGTCTGAGTCGGACTGGAGCTCTCTGCCCTTTAGCAATCCAGCCACGGGCCCATCCATCTGGCCCATCAAGACTCACTCTCATTTCATCAGTCCATAAAACCTTAGAAAAATCAGTCTTGAGATATTTCTTGGTCCAGTCTTGACGTTTCAGCTTGTGTGTCTTGTTCAGTGGTGGTCGTCTTTCAGCCTTTCTTACCTTGGCCATGTCTCTGAGTATTGCACACCTTGTGCTTTTGGGCACCCCAGTGATGTTGCAGCTCTGAAATATGGCCAAACTGGTGGCAAGTGGCATCTTGGCAGCTGCACGCTTGACTTTTCTCAGTTCATGGGCAGTTATTTTGCGCCTTGGTTTTTCCACACGCTTCTTGCGACCCTGTTGACTATTTTGAATGAAACGCTTGATTGTTCGATGATCACGCTTCAGAAACTTTGCAATTTTGAGACTGCTGCATCCCTCTGCAAGATATCTCACTATTTTTCACTTTTCTGAGCCTGTCAAGTCCTTCTTTTGACCCATTTTGCCAAAGGAAAGGACGTTGCCTAATAATTATGCACACCTGATATAGGGTGTTGATGTCATTAGACCACACCCCTTCTCATTACAGAGATGCACATCACCTAATATGCTTAATTGGTAGTAGGCTTTCGAGCCTATACAGCTTGGAGTAAGACAACATGCATGAAGAGGATGATGTGGACAAAATACTCATTTGCCTAATAATTCTGCACTCCCTGTACATATTCTGATGCACTGACTGAATTTTCAGTGCTCCGGGTGTGCTTTAAAATAACTGATCCTCAACATCGGTATCCTTGGGTACTTCTGTATTTGCAGATCACTTATCATCAAAACCCTCGTAAAATCGAAATAAATAAACAAATAAACCTGCATCTCCATCATGTCACTGTGACAATAAGCCAAACAGACACACTTCACTATCACTGTATCTGGATTCCGGCATTGGAACAGCAAGACCGCAACATCACCGAGAAGTGATGTCTGACATTAGAGCATTGCTCTGTGATGAAGTGAGTGATGTCCTCATTGAAAAATAATAATGATAATAATAATAAAACATGTTGAAGAAAAATAGTTCAGAATGCTCTCCTGTCACTAATGACTCATATTCACTGCTGATGGATCAGCTCGGCAAATATGCGGGAATATGAATTATGAGTCAGCGCAACACGTGTTCATGCGTGTTCATGAATTTATGCAGCACATACAGTGTCATGCGATGATGCTGCATGCATCATAGGAAGCCCTTTGCACAGCCTGTTACTGTATAACTTATGTGGATGTCAGCTCTCAGAAATGCGCACGGAAAATGTGAAAAGGCATTTAATTGAGCAGCTAGCATAAAAGCAGAATTTGGCAGATGACATATGTTAATGTGTCAGTTGTTTTTCTGCTTTGTCATTTGTTCTCTTGCACACAAGCCCGGAGCAAATTAAATATGTATTTGAATTATTTGAATTATACATTTGTATCTGCGGAATGCTAAAGCAATGGATGGCGTGGGGATTACCATTCCTAAACTAGTGTTATGTTGAATCAGTTTCATCTAGATACTCTTGAATGATCATGATAATAAATATCTTCCAGGGAAACTCCCACGTCGTAGTGCAATAGTCTTGTTTTAGGTCACTGGATCTCAGTCTCCAGTGTCTCATGATTTTGTCTATAACTTGGAGTGGTGTTGCAGATAATATCTTCAGTGTGTTTCCTGCGTTCATACTGCCCTCTGGTTTGCTAAAGAGCGGGGTGTCAATCACAGAGCCTGATGGTATAAATGAGGTCTGACACTGGGCACCAAAAATGCCTGAGCTCCGTGTAGCTCATACACACTTCTTCATTACAGCTTAATTAAGACACTCAAACACAGATGTGGACTCTGTGGGCTGATGCTGTGAAAATGCTCTGTTAAATATACTCAGAGGAATTATTTTGCTGTAAGAGGGACACGGCGGCTTTGTCCCTTTTGTATGCATCTGCCAAAACGTGTATATCAGAACAAATAGAAGGCTGCTGCAGCTGATAATTGTGAGATTCAGCTACACCGGGTCTGATGATCTCTCACGTCTCTAGGTTGTGGCAAAAGGACGCTGCAGTGTGATGTTGCGTATCATTACACTAATCTAATCCCCAACCACCCCTTGGAGTTTAATTTTGATAGAGCTGAAATATAATTTGCGCAAGAAAAAAAAAGAAGAAGAAAACAGGTTATTATATGTGTCCCACACATCTAATGCATCCTAAATAAGGCATGAACTGAAAAGATATGTCTTAATTTTCTTTTGCACAGTGTGAGAATTCATGCGCAGGCACATACTGAGCCGCTGTGGAAAGCAACATACCAATTATTGGTGCCGATATCATGCGACGGGGAGGCAAGGGTGAGTCGATCATAGCTAATCTAGTTCATCACAAGGGGGCTCCTCTGCGGGGCTTCCTTGATCAGATGCGAGTGCTTCGTGGCAGGACCTGGATTTAGTGAGGCCTGTCGGGGCAGGAGAATGTGAATTACGGCTCAATGTTCCTCGACAGTGCTGAGCCGGTGGCTTCATCTGTTCTGACAGGCTCTTGACTGTGTGTGATGATGAGAGACAGCTCCGGGTTGGTGCTCTGCACCGGCTCTTCAGCTGACAATGTGAATTATGGAGACCCAAAGGAGCAAGAGCATGCATCAGCAGACCCCCACTCCTATTAATCCTTCCCCCAAAGGTTTCGCTGCAGAGACCCCAGAAATATCGCACACACACATACACAATAGGTACGAGTGCATTTTAAATACCCCCCCACCACCACCTCCTCCTATGCATTTTTTAATAGATTCTATGTTTTTATTTATGTCTTATTTGCAATAGAAATATGTAAGCACATAATCATGGACTACATATAAAAGATGTAATCCACTGGTTAGTGAAGTGCTACTGAAGCCTCGAACTGAACGTTTTCACCATCGGCGTCTTGTAGTTTTGAAGCTGGATGTGACAAGAAAAGGCAGACCTGACTGAGAAAATCAGTGGCACAGTAGCTCATACTGTATGCTACTGTCCTGTCAACGTAAGTATATAAATGGGTCTTTTTGACTGAATCATGAGACTAGACTTACCAGAATTACCATCATGTTGTATTCAGTAAGACTGAAACTGTTGACTAAGACCATGAATGGTTTGCTCAGGTCACAACCCAGCAGAGCTGAGGGCCATTTTCTAACAGGAATCTATAAAGAGTACTGTGCAGAAGTCTTGAGCCACCATGTACTTCTAGATATTTTGCTTCCAAGGAGCCAAAAATGTTTACAATTTTAAAGTGGTCTAGAGCAACAATTATCCAGGTTTTCTGAAAACCTTTCAAAGTTCTTCTTTGGACGTTGGCTGCTTTTTCACTCATTTTCACTTCTGTCCTTGCACCTGAGCATTTTCAGAAGAATGTTGTTGTTTTTTAGCTACATACACGAATGTTTCATAACATTTCATAACATCACCTGACTCAAAAATCAAACATATAAATTGACAAAGAAGCAGTTTCAAACTGCATATTTAGTTACTTTTGCAGCCTGTTGCAAAACTTGCATAATTTTATTAGTTGTATCCATTGGTTCAAAATCTCTGCACACCTGAATGGATGACAGGTACGTATGAGAAAGAAGAAGAAAATGTGAAGTCTCCACACACTTTGTAACTTCTTGCTTAACCCTATTTTACTGAGTCACAGTGTTTTACTCTAACTGAACTTCATCAGGTATAACACATATTTATTATTATTATTATTCATTATTTTATTTTTTTATAAATTAATTGGATGTATGAAAAAAGCCAACATAACACAGTTTGCCTAGCAAAAATTAGCTTTTCTTTTAACCAATCGGCTAATTCCCAAAGAGCTACAGGCTGAAAACACAGCAAATGTTGGCATGGTGTGCAGTGTGTCCTTAAAAAATCTGAGGAAACTGAACAAGTGGAGCATAAAATATGTGGCAGGCCTAAAAACCAGTACAGCAGATGACTAGTATCCCAGTCATAGTCATAATTGAGCTTCAGTTAAGGCAATTCAAGTTGCTCATATTCAGCTTAATTTATATAACACTAGATCACAACAACAGTTGCCTCAAGGCTCATTACAATTGTGTTTTTGCTTATATGCTGTATTTGCATTATCTTTGCATGTTTCAATAAATCTGCTCCTTTTTCCCATTTTCTTAGCAAAACATAAAGAAATAAGGAGCGACTCAAGTACTGTAACGCAACACGTTCTCACTCTCGAGGCGTAGGCTAGGTGACAAATCATCAACATATTACGCTTCCGGGCACTCAACACAAATGACGAGATCGGAAAAAAAGGAGGAAACATGAGAACTGTTTGGAGTCAATCTACACATGTTCGTGGATTTAAGAAGTGGGTAGAACTCATATTTTGAGTTAGCTTTTCTTTTATAGTGGAATTTAACCCAGTGACTTTTCTTAAAGTCTTCATACTTGAAGATTATTGATACTTGGAGCAACTCTCAAACTCTCACATCAGCGTTTTCTTTAAGACACATGCTGAAATGGAAAACTGTCAGAAACTAAAACATGTTGCCTTTCAAATGAAGGCCTACACACTCTTCCTGACATTTTGTTTTAACAGCATTTCTATTTGGCTGTTGGGGTGGATACTAACTCCACACTAATGCCACTCTTAGATGTTTCACTGGTGACCTGGTGGATGTTGAGAAGCCCAGCTCCTGCCACCAGATTTTAACTCACCACAGAAATTGATGGTACAGTATCTGTAGCCTAGTCTTATTTAACAGTGTACATCATGTGTTTCAGTTTATTTCAAAATCCATTAAAGCAGCAGTCTCGTGGTTCTGTCCATTCCCAGAACCCTAAATTGAGCCTCTGTTGAAGGAGATATGAAAATTGAGCCATTTGAGAGAAAAGCTCAAATCCTGTTGCGTGTTCAGTGCTAATCCTCCCTTTGGACTGTAAATGCACCATAGAGCTTAGAAAAACACCACCCAGGCTGAACCGTGATGTACAATCTCCAGGAGACAATGGAACTGGTGAGTGTGTTTTCTCATCTCATGTCTCTGCCAAGTTCACATACCCACACACACAGACACAGACACACACACACACACACACTCTCTCTCTGTTGCCAACTGCATCCCTTCCCCCGCCCCCAGCCCTCACAACCCACCCACCATTGCAAATAACTGTTATATGATAGATTTCGATGCTGGAAGGTATTGGTAAGAACATATAGAAAACAAACACACTTTATAGGAAGCATCTTGCACTCGGGAACTGCTGAGTGAGGCGCTGAGTAATTGTGGCCAAGATGATGTTTGCTCTTATCGGATATAAAATAGATCCATTGTATATATTGAAATGAAAGTTAATTGAAAGATAATGTGAAAGTTAATGGATGCTGTATTACAATACTGGGAACCCTTTAGCAGCTTGCAACAGTAAATCTGACCAGCACTGCAACTGAGACTATCCTGTTGCACACATGCTGGCGGCTAATCTTATTACTTAGAAAGAGCAGTCTCCACTGTTGGCATGTTGTCTAAGGTTACCCCCTCCCTCCTCTTCTTCATCCTCCTCCTCCTCAGAGCACACACAGAATGTGTTACTGTTGAATATATCCATTTCACTTTCAGTACATTTGTACGTGTCGATAGAGATCTTTGCTCGACTCTAATGAAGGCTGCCATTGATTTTATATTCCGGGCATGCTGTGTTTTCCAAGATGTCAGATCAGGATGTTCCAGCATTAAAATGGATATTGTTGCACTAATCAGAGCAACAACAATTTTGTGTGAACAATTGCTAGCTGACTGGAATTTGTAAAGTCTGTGGATTTTCTTATGCTGGCTTTCACACTGGCTACATGATAGTTTAAAAGTTGGAGTGAAGCTTTTTGACCCCCCCAAACATTACAAATATGCATATCTCCATTTTTTCCTCTCATCCTCTCATTGTTTTGTTGTGTGTTGTTCCGAGGCAGTATTTGCTTAGTGTCGGGCACAATAAATTTCCTGCAGGAGAATTGTGTAGTCATATCATCGGGTTTAACCTCTGCTCAATCGAATAAGTTTCTGCACCAGGATGGACACATTATTGAATTGACAGCTTTGCATCACTTCCAGCCAAACTTCCTACTTTTATACACCATTATATGCATTTGATTCCAACAAAATTTCATTACTTTAATATCACTCACATATCTTCCACTCAGTGTTTTCACACAACATCAGCATCATTTTTCATTATCCACCACTACTTGGAGGTCCTCCACCCGACTCATAAATACTGCCGAGTATTCAATTGCTGTCAGTCCGTCCGCTGCCTTATAAATATACTGCCACTACAGCACAGGGTCACACGATTCAGAGGGAGTGCTCAGAATCTCAGGTGGATTTCCCTGTGAGCGAGGAAGAGTGTGATTGCTGCGGCTCCTGATACACCGACACAGGATTCTCTTGCTCTGGGGTGATCTGTGCAGTAGTCTCACAGATGCCACCCACCAGCCTTAAACATGTAACTCGGATGAATTATTAAGACTTTAGCAAAAGCAGAGGGGGGATACAAGCAATGTGCAGTCACAACAGGTCTGGCTAGTGAGCCAGTTTGGTTTGACAGAGGAGCAACAACACAGGTGTCCCTTGAGCCCTGGCATTTAAAAACTGTGTGTAAACTACATATAAATGGCTTATTTCGCACCCACAGAATAGGGCAAATAAAAGACAATTTGAAATATGCATTTAATATTTTCTGTGGTGCACAACAAAGCCCAACCCAGTATACTCCTTTCCAGCTCCATACTTTTACATATGGGCTCTGCTGATTTGTCATTCTCACACTGGGATTTGTGCAGCCCATCGGTTCATGTTCTGTACATGAAATTAGCTCCCTTCATTTTATGACCTCTTTTCCCTCAAGCCAAGTTTCTTCTGATTGGCGGCTCAGTGTAAGCAGCAGGTTTAAACAGCAGGTGAGTGACCCTATGATGTTGCGTCTTTGACACGGTTTTGTTCCGTCCTTCTCATGGCTTCAAAT
This sequence comes from Perissodus microlepis, assembly GCF_051167445.1. NCBI lineage: Eukaryota > Metazoa > Chordata > Actinopteri > Cichliformes > Cichlidae > Perissodus > Perissodus microlepis. Next base: position 6,959,167 of record NC_140465.1, read on the forward strand.
TAAACCAAAACCAGGAGCAGTTCAGAGGCAGAGGGAGTAGTCTGCAGAGGGTCTACACTCCCTGTAGACTGATTCACTCTGATGTCTGACTTCCTGCCTTTCTTATCAGCCATGCGGAGCTTGACGGCTTCTATAGGAAACAGGACTGATGCTGTATTAAGTGACATGGGGCAGAGAGCTTCTTCAGGTGCACTTCTAAAAGGGCTGTAATGCATTTGTTGGAATTGCCAGCATTTCCTTAAATGCGTGTGATCAGCTCTGGTGGTTGAGGAGGAGAGCTTACAAAAAGATCTGTGTGCATGGGACTACCATCTCAGGAATATCCCATCACTGAGATCACACAGATCCAACAGTAGAAAAAGAATGAATGAAGCTGAGTGTGCAGAACACTTTAAACCTCTGGGGGGGGGGGGGGGGGGGTTGTGCCATAGAGACTCACTGGTACAAATACTGACTTAATTATGCAATGCAATAAAGCATATATTTAACAATACTACCATGATAAAGCATAGATCTTATAGGGATTTTTTTATCTTCATGCAGTCAAAGCTGCATATGCAAACTTTAGAACCATGAGCTAAATGTAGACTAGCTCTGCATCTCCTAGGCATGCTGATTACGGTTTTAGCTAAACTTGTACACATATATCTCTTTATAACCAGCATTCTTAATGACCAACTTGAACGGTACTCGTGGTAGTAAGAAAATTGTGATGCAGGTGTTTCCAAACTTCAGTCTTTATTAGGGAATATGCAAGAAACTCTAAGGAGAACATAAAAGCTGTTTAAGTTCATTTATTACCATCAAAAAGCAGCAAAATATGACACGAAAATATTCACTGGTGAGTGATTGAGACTGAAAATTAGTCATCATAAATTACATTACTTAAGCTGAGATTTCCACCAACTAAAGGAAAGGCAGGAAGAAGGAAGTGTGTAAAAGTGTTAAAAAGCATTGCAGTTTATATGTTTTCATTCAGTATGGATGCAAGATAATTTTATGGAGAAAGGCAGCTGTATCTACACCAGCAGACTGGGTCTCAAGTTGTGTTTAGCAACCAATGAATGTATCAGAAAAATTGGATAATGCGCCCGAAAACTGCTTTCTATTCACTGAGATGAAAGTTGCTCGTTGGATGCTCAAAAATCTTCCTCACACTTTTGCATTTTGGGGCATGCAGATCATTAATCACACTCCAGCTGGCTTTTAGCTGGCTGACCTCCTGCTGGCTTTTGCATGCCCATGAATGGGATAAAATAATTTAATCAGGCAGTTCTGGCATGGTCCACTGTGAGTCACATGATGAGCAAGGAAGTTCCAAAGCACCCAACAGCCACTACACTAAAATCATTTCATATTCTAGCTCCGTTCTTAGGGACTTGATTAGCATTTAGGTAGCAAGTAACTTTCCTAGTGTGAAAGACAGCACTCCACACTCCTCAGTGTCATGATTCCACACTGAAAACATGGCAAGGTGTGTGAATGTTAATGCTGACACATTTAAATGTTGTGCCCAAATTAATCCAAGAGAGGGCCAAATGCAGTGCAGTTGCCTCTCTCTGGTGCCCCAAATGGAAGCTGTGTAATCAAGTGAAGACCAAAGACAAAGAGGTCCAGATATCGCCTTTTTTTTCCAGAGACAAAAAAGTGTTGTCCTCCTCAACGCATCATTGCGAATATAGCCATAAAATGACAAATCTCAACATCCACCAGAAGCTTACATGCAAATTACAGACGCTAAACCATATTTCTTTTTGCCTCACTTTCTACCATCCCAACTTTTTTACTTTGCAAACTTAAAACAAATAATGTGCGATACATTGTTCTTTACTTCAACCACACAAAAGAACAAAACATATTTACGATTGTAACCAGACTGCATTTTGTTAGCTCCATTACCTCGCTACTGAATCTTGTGCTTCAGTGCAGCTGCCATATTGTTACGGGGTGGCCATGTCTTGGAATGCATATTTAAGGAGGCAGGAGGTCTGTTCACAACATAACTCGCTGAATTTTCAACCAAGCTCGCCCTTAAAAAAAAAAGAAGATGCTTAACAGTCAGTGCTTTGGTGTGCTTTGGTACAGTAAGTAAAAAAAAGAAAAAGGAATTGCCAGAATATGTTTGATGATGAACCCAAGAGAATAAAACTTTTACTTACTCACATTCTGTCCCGCTGAGTATTTTTTACAAGCACATTTTCACCTAGAAGGCAAATACGATCAAACAGCATTACTAGTACATGCCATGATGATGCAAAGCTTGCAGTGTAAACACCTAAAACCAGTGTACAGCACTGTGCAAAAGTCTTGCAGCATCCCTCATTTCGTTATATTTGCTTCCAAGGAGCTTTCTAGCACCTAGGCATGCAGACTGCTTCTACAAACATTTGTGAAAGAATGGGTCGCTCTCAGGAGCTCAGTGGTACCGTGATAGGATGCCACCTGTGTGACCAGACGTGAAATTTCCTCACTACTAAGTATTTCACAGTCGGCTGTTAGTGGTAGGCCATGTAAAATCACAGAGCGGGATCAGCAGATAATGAGTCACATAGTGTGCAGAGGTTTCCAACTTTCTGCAGTCAGTCGTTGCAGGCCTCCAAACCTCTTGTGGCCTTCAGATTAATTTAAGAACAGTGCGTAGAGAGCTTCAGGGAATGGGTTCCATGGGTGAGCAGCTGCATCCAAGCCTTTGAACAATTTCGTCCTCCCAACTTTGTGGGAACAGTTTGGAGATGGCTCCTTCCCATTACAACATGACTGTGCACCAGTTCACAAAGCAAGGTCCATAAAGACATGGATGGGTGAGTTTGCTGAGGAAGAACTTGACTGGCCTGCACAGAGTCCTGACCTCAACCTGCTTGCACGCCTTTGGGATGATTTAGTCCGTAGACTGTGAGCTAGGATTATGGTGTCTGACATCAGTGTATTAGCAGCCTGACACAAAAACACATAATATGTTCCAATTTCTTTAGCTGGCTCTATGAAAAAAGCTAAAGATAACACAATTTGACAGACATAAAACTGCAACGCACTATTAACGCACTATTAGCCAAAACTTGGCGTGTAATGTGTCCTACAAAATGAGGACACTCAACAAGAGGTGAACAGAAGAAGAAGCAGCAGGCTTTAAAACTAATCCATAGGAGATGAAGTGTATGTGAAAGTCATATCCTTAAGAAATGGCAAAAAGAGATGCATGTGGCCCTTCAGCTCATCCAACTACTGTTCATTGAAGCCTCATCAGGGAGGAGAAAAGGCTGCGATTTGCTAACATGTGAACTGGACTGAAAATCAGTGACATCAGACCTGATGAAATGAATGCAAATATGAAATTTTTAGTTCAAATTGTCATAAATATGATCAACACAAGCAATGACAATCTGCAAAAAAAAAAAAAAAAGTGTCTGAGGCTCTGTAATGGTTTGGGGCTGCATTTCAGGCAGCTGTGTTGAGGATTTTGTCAAAACTGATGGAGTTATGAACAAAGAAAGTTGCATACCCATTTTTTCCACCGTGCAATACCATCTGGGAAGCATCTAATTGGCACTGGCTTCATGTTTCAGAGTGGCAATGATCCCAAATGTACTGCTTTGCAGAAAAAGATCACATGGATAGAAAAACGCACAGTGGAACACTATCAGTCATGGATCGGCCTTCCCAGAGCTCAGACATCAACATTATTGAAGCAGTGTGGGATCATGTTGGCAGAGAACAGAACAAAAGGCAGCCAACATCCAAAGAAGAGCTTTGGAATATCCTTTAAGAAGCCTTGCGAAATAATCCTGAAGAAGCCTGAATTCAACTCTGAACTTGTAATTTCTTTAAGCGGTGCTGAGGAATAAAGGGGGTCAAACCACATATTGACTGTTAAGCTCTGCTTTTAATGTATACACTGTATTTCCACGTATATTTCAACATTTCTAGAAATCGATTCATCCATTTCCCATTTTCCCAGCAAAATATTAAGAAACGAGGGGTGACTCAAGACATTTGCACTGTACTGTATGCATTTGAATGCTATCCAAAATATTCTAAAACCCCAATGCAATTTTTCTCCTCAAAGTGTGTCAGCCAAACAGATTTTATCTGCATAGTAAGTGCTGGTAAAATCAGCAGTATCATCACCACATTTCTTTGCTCAACGCAACAGGAACTCTGAATATCTCAGCATGAAAACGTTGCAGAAACTTGTATTGTATAATATTCATGCTGGATGAGAGTCTTACCTTTCTCTTTGAACTGTTAGTTGATAAACCCCCACAGAGAGCATGCACAACACTGTGTGAAACTTGCTTCCTGGCATATGCAATTTTTTTTTGTAACTATTAAAAAAAGTACAACATAATGTGGAAGCGTCTTGTTGAGAAAGTAAACAGTTCATCAGCAGGTCAGTTTTGGGAACTGAGCTGCGGTACAGTTTGTGTTCTTACACTTGCCGATCAATTGCCTTTTTCACTGAAGAAATTCAAAGGTCAAGCAAAATAGACACAAAAGATTGTTCCAAACTATATTGTACTGCCGTCTGAGTGATTTGGTACCACTTAGTTTTCTCCTATATGTTAGGAGTGTCAAAAGTCAATAATTGTGCCTGCAGACATTCCAAATAAGGTCTACTTTACAACAATACATTTCCAAAAAGCATATCTACAGTTTTTTTGAGACCGAGCTGAGGGCTTTGGCAAACTGAACCGAAACAGACTTTTCCCCAAAAGTCAATCAGCATTTATTTTGTCATGGCTTTCCCCCCTTTTGGCAAACACTGCTATTGTCGCACAGGACTCCCGAACCTCACTGAGCTGTGAATACAGACGTGGCCTGTCTATCAGAATGGCTCAGTCAGCATTATTCCTGCAGTGCAAAGAGACCTCGTCCTTAGACACCAGCCCCCACCGCACCTCACCCCAAGTATTCCCTAATGGCACTCCACTTGATGTGTGAGAAGCACAGCTTGTGGTAGACCACAAAGCATTGAATCATTGTTTGCTGATAAAACACTCAACACAGTGAATGCGTACAGGGAGTCCATCTCCAGAGTGCCAGCAATGACTGCAGATGAGACCGAGTGGCCTGTGCTGGTCGATTTCATTACAGGCAGATATAATGGCATTGTGTTTACTTGAGAGAACGGCATCTTCACTGGATAGTATTCCCCAGGTTTCATTTCAGATTTCTTAAGCCGGCACAGCCAGGGTTATCAACAAATAGGATTTTAGGGAGGGGGGGTTGGAGGTGGGGATTTGGGTTCATAACTATAAAAGGATAATCGGATGACTTCTGCAAGAGTTGCTGGTGAAGGCCTCGGGTGTAGTAATTGGACTGGCTTCCCAAATAAGGTGCAGAAATCCCGTATGGGGAGTAACGGTTTGATGTGCGGCCTCGCTTCTGTTTCAATTTTCTCCATGTCTTGAAACACCATTCCCTACCACATTCAAACTCATAATACAGTAAATAAAGCCCATTGCTGTGACCTTGTTTTATTTTACCGCACAATGCCAGGCTCCCAGACTCTGATGAGACAAGGGTTTTCAACAATTACCTATCAACAAGAGATGTGCACTCAGATAAAAATAGCACGCGGTACAGCCGGCGCTTGTTCTGCTGACTGAGGAGCTACAGGCAAAACAGGCTGAAGTGAAGACTGTCAAATTAGGCACCAAATTATGCATTAGATAGCAAAAGCATGGCTGGTGACTGGTGTGCTGTAGAGCAGCACGAGTGCTCCGAGAGGTGAGGCTGGAAGGTTGTCTCCTGCTGTAATGGAGCTTGACAACCCTGTAAAAGAGCAGAGAGAAGAAAAGCAAATCTTTTTTTACCTTTTATCTACCGCTTGGCACTAAATTAGAGTAGTGTAGCTTATATAATCCCTTATATTTCAAAGTTAGAACCTAAAATACTGCGTAGTGCTGTGTATGGGTGCATTTGGCTCTTTAAGGTACAAGAAGCTCCAGCTACACTGCTTAGATGTGCGATAGTTTAACTAATAAACTATATATGGCTTAATATATGTCGACCGCCCTAATAAGCAGAACTTAAAGGCTCAAACTGCCCCCCCACCCAAAAATAAATAAATCTTGAAACTTAATCTACACATTTTTACATTTATTTTTAGAATCCACCCACTCCAATTAAGTATTCATGACTGCTCCCTACTCACCAAACTCCATTTCTGAACAAGGTTCTTGGGGGAAAAGCAACTGATTAGTTACCCTTTTGGCAATAATAGTCTCTATAGGAATTTCAATCTGCCTTCCTCGTACCTCATAGCAGCGAGGCAGTTCCGCTCAAGGTGATGAATGACTTGCTTTTAGTAACTAAGGTGGAAAATCCTGTTTTAGTTCCCCTAGATCTTGGTGCAGGTTTTGACACAGACGATCATTCACTCCTACTCTCTGGGCCAGTGCATCAGTGCCACTGCTTTAGGCTGCTTTCCATCTGCCGCACAGAACTTTATCTGATGCAGTTGAAGAGTTCAGGTCAGCTCTGTGGCTTCCTCCATGGGTCCATTCTTGGGTCAGCTATTTTCCCGATATATACTCCACACTTACTTCAGGTCACATGGTATGAAAGAAGAAGCAGTGTGTATTGACAGCGCTCTCCACTCAAACAAACATGTTGTCTTTTTGTTTTCTTGAAAATGTGAATTTGTGGGTTTGTTATAAGGATGTGTAACTATTGCTAATTGAGTTGCTGCCTACCTTGGCCAGCGAACAAAATTATTAATTTAAAGAGTTATAATTTCCTGGTGTAACAAGTGAGATGGCTGAAGGCATCCTTGTATCATTTAGACATGGTTCAAACCACTTAAAACTGGTTGTGATATTGCAATCGCGCTGTAGATGTACAGACAGTGGTCCAATCCGACTATCATGTGCAATACATGTTTGTTTGTTTTTATTTAAACAACGGCCGTGCATAAAATCCGTATAATTGGTTGCATGATGCATGGTTGCATCATTCTGTGATTGCAAACAGAATGATGACATGCACGCACGCCAAAAACATAACCTCTTGGTAGAGGTACCAAATGATGCAGTTGAATCGGTGTATGGATCAGTAAAATAAGAAATGGCATACAGATTGAGAGATCAAAAATCTATTTTTTCTTCCCTTTCTTACTCATCATGATTCTGTTTTCTTTATTTCATTTCAATCTAAAACAATGACGGTGTGTTCCAAGTCCAACAAGGACATCCAGGCAACAGATGTTGAAGTTATGCATCCAAAATCAGTGCAACTTTTATTTTGGAAATATTTTTCAGCCAAGACTAGATATGAAGAAAAGATGTGCGTTTTACATCATTGATGTTCCCATTTTGAGTCCTGGACTACAATGGAAAAGTAACCAGTATAGTTCAGCATTAAAATGCTTCAGACCTGGACTGACAAACTTCATGTTAGATGTCTTACATAGAAAAAGTACTTACTCCCTTTGAAAACAGAAAAGAAATCATTGTTCAATCTCCCAGACTGTCCACAGACCATTAAGACGATATCTGTACTTATGTTGCTTCTGCTACCTTTAAAGTGCCGTTCGATTCATTACACGGGACAGCTCTCAGACTCACCCCTGTGAGTGATATGAAAAGGTTGGATGGTCATCACTTGCCTCTTGAAGGCATCGGCATGTCGTCATTTTTCAGCCTTTGCTGTCCACGTTTCTAAGATGTCTTTAGTTTAGTCCAGAGCTTATAATCATAACATCACATCACAGGATAGCCTAGCTTTGAAAACTCCCTTTCGGCAACAGTGAATATGGGAAAAAAATGGTTTCCAGCGCTTTGTATTAGAGGCATTCATTGCTCCAAGAGTCTTGTGTGCTCATTTCTAATGAGAGAGAGAAGAAAGAGAGAGAGACTGTTTTAATTACAGTGGTTTTGTTTGTGTGTATAAAGGCTGTTTTGAGAGAGAATGATTTCATTGTTATGGACTCCCTGAATAATTAGACCGTAGTCCATCTTGACCATTTTACCTCGCTAAACATCTACAAATACACACAAAGATAAGAGAAGCCCCATTTTAATCTTACTTCACTGCACTTTGACTGGACTTTGAAGTATTAAAATGCATTGTACATTTGACTGGCAGCTCGCCATATCTCAGTGATTTTACCTACTTTTGGGCAATGATATTCTCAGACAGCACACTGCTGGAGGCAGATGCATAATACATTTGTGTTTACACAAAGAGATAAATAAGCACAGGCACTTTTTTTATGAGCTTTAGAAAGATAACGATATGGGTATGTTTGGCTGCATTTTTATAAATCTCAATCATTGTGGGAATGAGACCTTGTGCATCATTCCAATTTTTCACTTAGGTGAATAGTTATAAATTGATGTGGCTTATTTCAGATCTCATTATAAACTCCTATTATGCATAGCTGTGGCTATTTGCAAGCATCTGTATTAGCATTGAATCAAAATGCTGTCAATCTTTTATTGAAAGAGATATGAAATATAAATTTATAAAATAAATTATTTAGTTAAAACCTTGTCACAGGATAACTGTGATAACTGAAATGTACTGGCTCGAGCTAATTAGAGCTAATTAGCTTAATAGACAATAAGTCACTGGGTATAAAAAGAGCATCTTTGAGAGGCAGAGTCTGTCACTGATTTGTGAAATTCAGAATCATTGCAAATTCATATTTCTCATGTAAAATTCTGAAGACTTTGAATATCTCATCATCTAGGTTTGGTCCTAATGTAGCACTATATAAAAATAGACATGGTTCTGTCGTGGAAATTGTTGCATGTTCTCAGGAACAAAGGGACGTACTGTTTGTGGACACCGCTCACCATGTCCTTCCTCAAATGTAGGTTAAAGCTCTGTCATGAAAAAAGAAGCAGCTAAGTGTGAACAGGATCCAGAAATGCCATTTTCCATGGGCTAAAGCTCATTTAAAATGGACTGAGGCAAAGTTAGAAACTGTTCTGGGCCCAGACCAATTTATAATTTTAATTATTTCTGGAAAACATGGTTACTGTGTTCTCCAGACCAAAGAGGGGAGAGACCATTCTGCTTGCTATCGGGTTCAGTTTAAACATCTGCGGCTCTGATGCCTATGGAGTTGGAAGCTTGCACATCTGAAAAGACTGTGGTGATAGGAATATATAGGTTATACAGCAACATACGCTCACATCCAAATGCCTTGCACAATTTAGCAAGACAATGCTGAACTGCATCAGTTACATATGCATAGCTTTATGGTAGAAGTGCTGAACTGGTCTGTTTGCAGTCCAGACCTTTCTCCAACCGAAAACATCTGAATTTGATGAAATACAAAATATGACAAAGAAGAACGGACAGAATTCCAATATCAGGCTCCCAAAAGTCCAACAACTCTTCTCCTCAGTTCCCAGATGTTTATAGGCTGTTGTTGAAAGAAGAGGGGAAGCTATACAGTTGTAAACATTGCCTTGGCCCAATTTTTTTTTCGATGTCTTGCTTCATATGAGCCTGTACATGTGCATTCTTGAGCAGGGGGACCTTGCAGGCAGTGCGAGTTTTCAGGCCATTGTGATGTAGAGCGCTGTTCTTGGTAACGATACTTCCGACTGCCATCAGATCAATTACAAGCTCCTCCTTTCATTTTTAAGCTGATCCATCACCTTTCCATTGATAATTCTCACCCCCTGAGGCAAGATTTTCCATGGTGCTCCTGATTGAGAGTGATTTATCCTTCTCTCATTTCCAAATAATCGCATCAACAGCACCAAGCTTCTTTCTGACTGTCTTGTAGCCCATTCTAGACTCAACAGGTATACAATCTTGCTCCTGACGTCCTTTGACAGCTCTTCGGTCTTGCTGATGATAGTGAAGAGGTTGGAATGGAAGAAACTGATTCTGTGGACAGGTGTGCTTTATACACATGATGAGGTGAGATCAGGAGTATCTGTGATTGACGGACTGAATGATTGATTGTATGCTGTCAGCTGAGAGATATAATCTCTCCAGCATGTCCTGGATCTGCCTCGAGGCCTCCACCTGGTGGGACATGCCCGGAACACCTACCCAAAGCTCATGACCATAGATAAGCATAGTGACATAGATCAACTGGTTAATCGAGAGCTTCGCTTTTACGCTCAGCTCTTTCTTCACCATGACGGACCAGTACAGCGTCCGCATCACTGCAGCCATAGCGCAAATCCGTCTGGCAACCTGTCGCTCCCTTCCACCCTCACTCACGAACAACACCCCGAAATACTCTTCCACTTGGGGCAGATACTCGTCCCTGACCTTGGACAGAATCTCTTCGAGACCTGGCTCTGAGATGGGGGGGGGGGGCCCTTGGCAGCCCTATCCCGGGCAAGGTGAACTGTACTCATATGGGTTTTTGAATTGCTCTCTGTCTGGTCCCTCACCCAGGACCATGGGAGACCATACCAGGGGCAACCCCCCAATATATACAAACCTCTCCATCACAATAAGGTAGCAATTCACAGAGGGGATTTCACTCAATATATTCAAATCAATTTATACATTTTATGTGTTTTTTGTGTTGATATCTGTTCATTAAAATTAGAGACTTAATTTCTTTGGAAGTGAGCAAACCTGCAAATTTGGCAGGGGATCAAATTATTATGTCCCCCACTGTATGCCTGTTTAAGAAAGATGAAATCACTGTAAAAATGACTTACAATGAAGTCACATGTAAATTCTGCACATACTGAAGGTTATTTAAACAGAGTGCACTGAAACACAATTTAAAGATAATATTCTTTTCCCTTGTAACCTTTAATTACAAAGATAGTCTCAACAGGTTTTCAGTATGTCCACATCATTAAACAAGAAATGAGAGTGATAAATTACCTCCATGGTTCATTACTGTTCTGACTTTGACTGAGTTTCTGACCAAAGACAATGGAAAAAAAGGAGGATTGTGTTCTGAAAAAAAAAAAACAGTTTTCCTAATAAAACAATGTCACAGTGTAGCCTGTGCAAGAAATCAAAACGTATGGACGCTTTCCAAGGACTCCCATCACAAATCTGACTCTCTAGGACACACACACGAAACACAGTAGATCCTTTGACTTGTAAAGCAATTTATATAAGGGTCAGCTTAACGATTCCCAATCATTGTCTTTTTCTGTGTATGGAAATTGACATTGCAATGGAGATGGAGGGCCGCTGTATAATAATTGCATCACTCTGACTCAAATCAATACTTGGATTTATGAGCAAGTCTGCGACATATTTTTACTCTCACCTCGAGTCTGGAGGGCACTTTAATTGGTGAAATCTATTCCTCTGATTAGACATAATTCACATTGGGCATTGTTTAATTCACTTGTAATTAAGGAGCCGAGTAAAGAGACAGGGCTGTTTAATTAATTAACACTTGGATGCCTCACATGTAGATAAAATCTGCAGCACGTTCCTCCATTTATAATTCAGAGGCAAAAGTGAAAAATTTTCTGCTTGTCCCAAAAGTGAAAACGTTTATTCAGACGAGTTGCAGTGTCTTAGACTGAAGATCATATTTGATCTTGACAAGTAAAATAAGTCATGTTAAGAACCAGCTGAAACAGGGTTATAATTAAAGTTTAATGCTAAACTGCATCTTCATGGCTAGACTGCTTAACGCAGCAATCTAGCCATGAAATCTGCCTCATGTAATGACCCTGGCCACACCCGGTAACAGCATGTGATCCGTGCTATATGTGCAGATGATAAATGGAATGGAATTCATGTGCAAATGCAAATGTAGCTGGGAGAAAAATCTAAATGTGATGTGACAATCACAGCTGGGCGTTATTCTTGGTAGTGTGAATATTGTTAGTACAATTAGCAAGGTCACCAAAAATATCCCATGGATGCCATGCTGTGCCTGTGTCACTTGACTTGCATGTTGTTGCCAAGCTCCCAGGAACTGTGCTGGACTGTGAGAACACAGTTAGGATTACAGAACCATGGGCCCAATAGACTTTTCCTTAAATGTAAAAATTAAAATGTTTTATGAATGCTCACCAGAAAAGTGCTGTAACTGCCTGCCTTCCCCTCATATGAAAAAAGATGAAGAGATACTGCAAAAAATACTACTCCATGATTAATCCTCAGTCACCGAGCTGACCCCCTGAGCTTTACATTGAAATTCTGACCTACATTTGTGTCCAAATAGGACACAAATTTTAACCAAACTGAGTGTCTGATGATGACCATCAATATTAACATTTATATATAACATGTTGCAGGTAGCCATCGTGCCATTTAAGAGTATTTAAAAGTACTACAGCATTAACCTGGAGTAACCGTGCATTAAAAAAATCTAAATGTTGATGATGACTATTTGAAAAAGTAACCAAATAGCAGGTTATTGAGCAGCAAATTTAATACATTGTGTTATCCATGACAACAGAACAGTAACCTGAGTACTTTAATGACTTACCTTGTTAAGCGTTACCCCGTAAATGAAATTAATGAACAGTTGCACAACTCTATAAACAGCTGGTGGGACCAACAGTCCATACTGGTGCCTCTGAAGAGGAAAACAATGAGTGTGATGAGTCATTCAAAGAGCACCTGTCTATCCACAAGACATTGAAAAGAATCTGTAGAAAATGGGATATGTTGATGTCATTTTTCCATTTGAGAAATTAACAGTGTCAAGAAGTACACCATTACTTTGATGATGTTTTCAGCTCTTGTGCAAAAAAAGCTCATGTGCATTATTAAATAACAGTAACAACACAGTCCCAGAGAAAACCCCAGTGAACCCAGATGCTCCTGTGAACAATCACTTGGTGACAGTGGGGAGGAAAAACTCCTTTTCCACAGAAAGATCTCTGACACAACCAGACTGAGGTAACGGCAGTTATATTCCACGACTGGTTGGGGGATGAGAGGAACAAGAAGACAGAAAAACAGAAAAATAAATGATTCCAAAATTCATCCATTTCCTTCTTTTTATTTATTTTGTGGTCGCAGGAGGGTCCCACAGTGTTATACTGAATGCTGTTTGTTGAACATGAATATAAATAGCCCACTCTATTTATATTCATGTTCAACAAAATACATCTCTCTAGGTACTGCAATATAAACTGCAGCCTCTAAAATGATAAATTAGATCAACACTTCCTTGAGACATTCACAACTAAAACAGAACACTGGTTTTAGCCAGATGTGCCCAATAAAAATGTCCAACGCCAATAATAAAATGATGCTCTTTAATATTAAAATATCCTGATTCTATTCATTCACTGTTGTGGCTGTTGGATGATATTCTCACATCTATGTATGTTAAAGGTATTTGAAGGTCCTGTAATAATGGCTGTAATCTCAGGCCTCCAGATCAGGGAAGTCGAGAGCTTGAGACAATACACAGCGATATCCTTGTAACCGTGTACAACAATTCAAAAGAGTGATACAAATATTCTGAAATCAGGTCCAAAAATACTTGAATAACTCATTAATATTTGTATGCTTGCCTGTCATCCTCTCATATGAAAATGCTACTCAGTAATAAATCCTCAGTCAGTGAGCCTGTACCCTGGGGATGATACACCCTCCATATATAGACTTACATAGACTGACAGAGGAGTCCCACTATGACAGCAGTATAAACTCAGCAATCTGCAATGTTGCTAAATACCTCCCCATGATCCTAGCTCCATTTCTGGGAAATGCTCCTTCTTCACAATGAAAAACTCCACTGTCTTCACCAACAGCGTCTGCAAACTTAGACTGGGTCCAAGTAAAACCATTAGTGCGTTTTGATGGCATTTGTCACTTTGTTGTGTGGCAGGTTGTGGACCCAAATGCAGAATTCACGACAGTGGAGTGGAACATGAAGCAAGTCTTTATTGTTGACTATTCAAAATAAAGGGCACGACTAATTCAGGAGGTAAACTCTAACAGGGGAAAAGGTACATCAAAGAAAACAGAAACTAAAGTACCAGTGACTACAGAAAAGAGTGAAACACACAGCATTGATGGACACAACAAAGGGCAAAGGGGAGAGTCGGACAGGGAAAACAGCTGAAAATCTCAGCGGGAATAAATCAGGGATAATGAGACAAAGGAAATTAAACTCAGTACAAGGCACACAAGATAAGAGACTATCAAAATAAAACAGGAAGTAACTACCATGGAGAGAAGACTTAACAGGAGACTCAGGGAACACACGGATAAAGTGAAACTCAAGGAATCAACAACTAAAAAAGACAAAATGCAAAAGTACAAGAACTAAAACTGACCTTGAAGACATAATAAGAAAAAGCCCAGAAGCTCTAAAGTTATCTTCAAGATTTTTGGAGAAACTCCAAGAGCAAGCATAATATCCCACTGCACTTCAGACCGAGCGATACCCTCAGAAAAATATGGTTTATCCGAAGGATAAAACACCCTAATACAAGCTTAACAACACAGTATATGCTGTGCGGGTCAGTAAGGAGGGTGATGACCCCAACCTAGGAAAAACCAAACCACACAACAAACGCATGACACAACATATTGAAAGAACATTTGAACATTTGGTTTGAGAGGAGTATGGAGGGGTGCATCTAGAATTATGGCTTACACCAGCTAACACCAACTATGATGTTCAGTTGATTTCATCTACTGCACTGAGTCTAGAATTGAGCCTACAATGTGCCTTACTTAGGGTCGATGTCGTTGCCAGCATTAACAGTTCTGGCACGCATTATGTATTAATTGCTGTCGTGTCCCAGCGTTTTAAATGCAGTCCCAGCCATAATGGAAACAAATAAAATGCTGTGACTTTTTTTCCTTTGTTGTGGTCAGTTTTTCCCATATTTACCCCTTGAGTTTTTTCCACATCTTTGTACATTCCCTCAGGTCCATTCTCAGGACTCACACCTCTGCCTCAGGTAACCCCAATAGCTCAAATGATGGTGGGGTGAGGCAATGTCTTCCAGAGATGCAAATGAGCCACACATTTCCTCACACCATTTGTGTCCCATTAATTTAACTACCACTAGGGGTTAAATACATGAGACTCTCCATCATCCTCCAACAATCTCCATTGTTTTAGAACTGAAGAAGCCTTTTTTAACCACCCAAGAAAAGAAAATCAAATACCAAATCCAAGCAGAATACATTTAAATATGATGTTACATCATTATGTTATGATACCATGAAGTCATGGTAAAAGAGAAGAATTTGACTTTGATAGAGAAAATCAGAGTGCTACCATTTTGTCCCTGATCTCTGCACATGAGCTCCATTTTTTTTTTCAAATTGGTACTGATTTATATTTATGTGATTTTGAAAAGGTTCTGACAGTGTGCCAAAAACACAAGACGGGGCTGTACTTCAGAGGGCAGAAAAAGAGATTCTCCATTACCGTTGAAAACTACATTTCTTTTTGCTTGTAAATAATTTAATGTGAGATAAGCTTCTGGGTTTGAAGCTTGCCTCTGCCAGGTCTCGCGCTCCCCTTGGCCCACTGAAAGACTCGGCTTGGCCCAGTGCAGTATGACACATTTCCCATCCCATTAAAATGCTCGCTGAGAGTTTAAAGCTAGATAAAAACAGCAAAAATCAATCTTCAGATGATTAACTACTAACCATTTTCAGCTGCAGTGAACCAAGTAATGTGCACATTTTTTTAAAATTGCATGCAAATGTCGATTCATACTGTTTAAGCATCGTGTGAACATTTACCCTCGTTAAAGGATGAATCAACAGAACGATGGCTGTTGGCTGGTGGGATCAAATGCTGAGCAAAGAAGGGGTTAACAGGGCAGAGTGCAGCTGTTATGCGGCTGTGACCTACTAATGATGTTAGTCAGTGGAAATGACTGTCCATGTTAAAGCAATATTCATCACTGCTGCTTTAAATGATAACTGTCAAACATGGTCAATCTTTTTTTCCCCTGGTTTCATCCCAAATGCTGCATCTCTATTAAGACTGCATAATTCTCCAGGGATTGCTTTTTCTAATCATTCCCATTACCAACACCCGCACATATTTGTCATGCAGGCTGCAGCATAAGCCCAATGTTTAGGCATTACGCTGCTAGCTCTAGCATGCATTAGGATAACTGGTATTCCGTAAATATTAGTCTCGCAACACATTTTCAGCTTGAGTGACTCTGTTCATATTAAGAGGTGACAAACAGATGGGATGTGCGAGCTGCAGAATCAGACAGGCTTAAGGCTGTCAAATCAAGTCTGGGAAAAGTTGTAATGCTGCAGCCTACTCTAAACGATCCCTTAATCAAATAGAAGGAGTGATGCAGCTCCATCTTTTCTGCTTAGAGCAGTGGAGGAGAATCCCCACTGTTCAATAATCTCCTTATTATCAACAATAAACAAACTGTGTTAGATAATTTAAATTGAATTTCTCTCAACCCGCAATTCAAAATTGCCAAAGTAAGTGTATCAGCATGAAAATGACTTCTGATAGTTCCATTCTTAAGGATGTGCAATTTTATAACTATGACAACTCGAGTTCCAAGTGATGACAATAATACAAGTAGTAATGATAATAATAATGGCTGCATTTATTTTTTAAAGAAGGAGCAGGGGAAATTAAGCACAGCTGCAAATTGTGAAGTACCATAGGGTTTATTTATTTTTATTATTTTATTTTTTGAGGCACAAAAGAAGACAAAACAACTTCAAATACAAAGAAAAGGCAATGAAAAAAACCCAATAATGAAAGTAGTAAAAGCAAAACCAACACATGGATGTGACAAGATGATTAAACTGTAATGCGACAACAAAGCAGCCATTAGACAGAAAGGCAAATGTAGAAAAACTCAGTGCTTCTCAACTTTAACCAGAAAGTGAATTAAACCAGCAGACCTGAGAGCTTTTTTCAGAATGAAAACATTGATTGGTTGGTTGGTTGGTTGATTGATTGAAAAGATAAAAATGTATTCTTTAACCAGTCTCAAAATGAAACAATGTGAGTTTAACATCAACAAAAATCTTTCTGACTGTTGAATGATGGACCTTCTCAGATTAATGGGCAATAACAATCCTCTTTTTTCCACCATCATTACTCATGTCTTCCCTTCTTGGCATTGGTAACACACACCTGGATGCCCCTGAACAGCAAACTGCTAAAACCTCTTCTTTTATAGACTTGCTGATGATCACTTAATCAGTTGTATTATATATAATACATATATGAGACACATACACACACTCATATATATTATATCTTATACAGACTACCAAAAATTCAGCTAAGATTGTCTATTCCACAAAGCTGTAGCACACAAAGAATGCTCACTTCATTATTTTTGCTTCCCCTGCTGTGACACATCACAGTATCTAAGGGCAAATAGGTAAATAGCTGCGCTTCCATCCTCCTTCACCCATTTATAAACAGAAACACAGTAGCTTGCTCAGTACTTAGCAGTAAACTGAGATTTCACAGATTTGCATCATCATTTCAATTGTAAAAAAAAACTATAATTATAAGTAGACCAACTGTTCAACTGTGATCCTCTGCACTCAAGCCTTGCAGATTTTAATTGGAAACCTCTAATCAGCAACTATTGTGCACCTGGGACCCCAGGTGAATGCAGTTAAGTAGATGATAGGATATAAAAGCCTGCGCTGTGAGTCATGTTGAAAGAAGTATAACCAACTTACAAAAATGCAACTAACGTCTGCTGAGGTTTGTTTTTGCACCCTTTGAGGTTTAGAAATAATTATTTAGCACGTGGGTCTTCCAGAAAATTAGACATATGCATTCCTCTGAATCTAACTTGTAATTGGATGTAAGATTAGAGTTGGCTTTGTGACAGTTAAAAAAAAAATCACCACCTGAGCTTCAGTACTGTGAGAGATATTCCCTTTGCAATTGCTACAGTTTTTCAAATTATTAGAATTTTTCATGCCAAATTTGAGGTAATTACCATTCGAGGTGCATAAATGCTGTACATCTCTCAGTCTGCTACACTCACACACACATACATCATCGGGCTGGCAACATGTTACTGACCACTGTTACTGATACCCTCCACAAGAAGGGCAAGCCACAGAAGGTCATTGCTGAAAAGGCTAGCTGTTCACAGAGTGCAGTAATGAAGAATGTTATGGACAGTTGACTGGAAGGATAATGTGTGGGAGGAAAGGATGCACATGCAACAGGGATGACCGCAGCCTTGACAGGAATCGAAAAGCCAATTCAAGAAGGGAGACATTTACAACGGAGAGCTTTACGGGGACCTGACGGTGTCAGTAATGTGACAGTCGCAGATCCTTAGCTGAACACATGCTTGTGTGGTGATGTGGATGCACTAATAACTCAGGAAGCCATGATGAGACAAAAGTGCCTGGGCTAAGGAGAAAAAGAACTGGACTGTTCAGTGAGGATGATTTGAGGTACTTTGTATTAGTCCACTGTGTTTTATCAAGTCCAAAGTCAACGCAGCCATCCTGCAGAAGATTTCAGAGCACTTCATGCATCAGTCTGCTGACAAGAACTAGTTGTCGTTTTCAACATGCCTACTATCAAATGGTTTGCTGACCCTTCTAAACAAATTTGGAAATCAGAAGACAAACAGAAAGCCACTATCAAAGCAATTAAAATTAAACCCAAAAGTTGAATTAAATTATATTAAACTGCACTCGTTCTGGTTTATTCAAGTAATAAAGTTTGTAATAAACATTACAATGAGCTGTTCAAAGTGCAACGGACGATCATAGACAAGTCAGATTAAATATTATATTATAATTTTGGTCATTTTCAGAAAATCTTTAAAAAATTTAGTGTTACCTGTACACTGCTTGTAGATACCTCAGAATGGCTTGTGACATGCTGTTGCTTGAAGATTCATGCCAGACTTTTGTGCTGCCTCTGGGTGTCTAAACAAAGATGTGCCAAAACAAAGAAACTGAGAAAACTAAGATGAGAAGGTTCTAAATATGCAGAATTTTATACAATGCATCAAAAGATCCCTCTTTAGCTATAGACAGCACCATGCTGAGTTAATGTCATTATCAGAAATACAATGTATAGTGTGGTTATTAAAGTAATATTCTAAATATCAGTGATACATATCTGACATTTTACATGGACCAAACAGGAAACTTGATACATATGCATCAGGAAGTCCAGACTTCCTTACCAATATGCTAGGTTCTTTGCCACATAGCTGTAGCCAATGTGGCATGTATACTCATGTGAAGAAAGTTTTTCACTGGACTGGAAAAACTAGTAAATCCTTCATCTTGATGCATGCTCAACAATCCAAGTAAGGAAATCCCAGGAAGTTGATTCTGTTCATCTGGACACAAAGTTTTCTTTGGGAGAAATGTTTCTCAGCAGATTTCTCCAACCTTTCGACTATGACAAAACTCGGTCCGTCCCAAGGATCTGGTACCCAGGACAAGACAGCAATACACTGTACACAGTTAAGATTCAGAGGATTGCACTGAATCATACATTGGGAATGTATGGACCAAACAGCCTGAATAAGTGGATGGCACAACACAAAAGAGCTTCCTCATCAGGCCAGGACTCTGTCATCTATTTACACCTAGAGGCTAATGGACACTTTTTCCATTCAGGATGTGCACATTCTGGACAGTAAGGATTGGAGTTTGGAGTCAAGGAGGTCAACTGACCATCACTGAAAAGAGGAGAGGGCCTAAGAGTACACCTTTAACCATCTTACGATGCTCTAATTGCAGGCATTCCCAAACTCTGAGTGAAGAGTACTCATGGCCGTTGACTAATGGTCATCACAATTTGCATCTTAACAACCATGACACCGAGGTCATGATTCATTGTTACGTAGTGGTACTGTTAACAAGGTTGGGGAAACCTGCAGTCAAATGACACTGAAGAAGCCACTTGGATGAGTGATGAAACATTTCTCCCACTGTGGCACCAGCAGAGATGGGCAGTAACGCGTTACTTGTAAGTAACGAGTAAAGTAATGGATTACTATTGCAAAAACGGCAATTAGATTACCGTTACTTTCCCGTAGGAACGCTGCGTTACTAAAGCCGTGATTTTTTTGCGAGAATGTCTCATGACAGTGACGTAAGCGAGTGCGACGTTCGTGACAACAGCTGTGTGCAGATCAACAATGGATAATATATCGAGTGCGGGAGAGAGTATGAGCGTGCAGCGTTTAAAGCGTGGAAGTACTGACCTTACTTTGAGTTTTATTCCGTAAAAAGTGACGAAAACATTAGTGTCCGTTGTGCGAAAAAAAAAACCCTAAACTTCCAAGCAAGCACCGAGTGCGCTACGACGTAATGGGAAACTCACAGAGAAACTCGCAGATTCTTCAACTGACCGCTGCGGCACACCTGCACCAGGGTAAACCTCGGCCTACGCCACTCCTGCTTTACAGGTGAAAATAGAGCAACAGGACCGGTAGTCTTTGACTTTATTTATTTTCTGCTGTGTTTTACTTGCATCTATTTGAAAGAGTGAGTGTAAACACAAAAAATATTTTATTTTATGTGCTGGAATGTGCAGAAAATAGGTTTAAATATTAAACAAATTTCTTCCAGTCAGAGAATGTTGCATATAATTAATTTTTTTTGCTTGATGCATAAAGTTAAAAGATTAAAACTAATAAAACACGTTTTAAAAAGACACTTTTCCATTTGATTACATTTTGTATGATGGATTATGCAGAAAAAGTAGAATTGGGCTAAAAGATCTATCGCTTTATTACCTATTCAGGTTGTAAATCATGTTTTTAAAAAGTAACTAAGTAACTAAGTAATTAATTACTTTTGAAAATAAGTAATCAGTAAAGTAACGGGATTACTTTTTTGGGGGCAAGTAATTACTGATTACTTTTTTCACGTGGCACCAGTGGTACTGGTATTGATTTAACTGGATTAAAATTAGAGTAAAACACCACTTAGATTAAGTCTCCTTGAATAAAGTACAATGAAAACATGTAAGTTCAAGATTCTAAATGTTTTGTATGTGAACAAATCAGTGGTGAAGTGTTATAATGGGCATTTACAAGTAAAAGCCCCTAATTAGTCTTGTAAGAAACAAGCTAGGAGTACAAGAATGAATGGAGTGCTGAATGAACACAATGTAACCCAGGGTGTTACACTTCTATTTACAAATATAACCACTTGCTGAAAAATGTAAAACACATTTAGGGCTTGCATTCCTTAAAACAGGCACCAAGGTCCAAATATGTGAGATAAATGACAGAATTCTCCTAATTTTCTAACTACCTCCAGTCTGCCTTCTTCTTAGTCAACTGAAATTCACTAGCAGATGTCTGATAGATAAATATATAAATGAAAGGGAGGTGTGAAGGCCGTGCTTTGGTTCTGTCATCGCAGATGTATCCTCATTCATGCACGGGGATCTATTTTGGCAGCACGGATGCAGAGCTCGCAGGGCTTTGGAAGCAGGAGTTCTAGAGTCTGATGAGAGACTATAGAGAGAAACTGAAGAAAGGAGGGCTCTTATCGCTGGGCTGGCAATTAATCCTTGTGTGCTGCACTCCCACATATACAGTACACTGCTCCTGTGTTTCACCCTCTAATTTACAGGCTGAGAGACAGCAGGTGTTCAGGACAAAGTAAACAGAGGGGAAGTTGGTGGGAGGGTTCATTCGACCTGCTCCAGCCTGCTATTATGTGGCTCCCTGCTGGACTGAAAACAAGGAGCCACCTCTCTTGGTATGCAAAACCTGCTTAGCCTTTCCCGTTTAAGTACTAGGCCGGGGCCCAAGGTCACACTTCCAGGGTAGGCTTCGCAAATGTTGTTCTACCCCTGAGGCATCAGCAAGCAAGAAAATTAGAAGACACTTTGTGTTTTTCACTGTGTTCCTGTGGGAGAGATGGGTGACTGCCATGCTGATCTTATCTTGATCTCCTCGGCCAAAATCACTCCATTACTTCAAACAATAGCTCACCCTCTCCCTAAGTTATGGTGCAGCACCTTGTTTTCTAATTAAAACTCTAAGTGTCAGCTGGGCTTAGTATTTTATTTTATTTTTTAATTTAATAAAGAATAAACAAGAGTGTGCTGAAAACAAACACGACGAACAATTAATATTTTAGTCATCTTTTAGCATTTCTGTTCATTACGAGCAAAGAAAAGCATAAATGATGTTACAGTACGTTACAAGACTTTAACTTGGTGAATAATTTGCAGTTTCATGATCTAATTAAATTCTAATGAAACCCATTTTTTGCCACCAGTTTTATGCATTTGTTGTTTTGCATGTGTTATGTTTCTGGAGTGTGTGCAGAGATCTGTAACACAATAATCATTTTCATGTTTAAAAAAGTCACTACTATTAATGAGGTTGTTACAAAGATTATATATTACATGTCTAAATCTTTTGACGTAACTAAAAGCAATCAACTAAAAAACTTTCCTATATTCATGGCAAGAAGAGAGCGCTGAGGTTTAAAGAGCATATTTTAAACCCCTAAATTACAGCGGTTCCATTGTAAGCTGTGCTAGAACAGGCCATTAGAGTTGCAGCATCAGCTGCAGAAGCTGTATATTTAGCATACTGTCAGATATCATCCCATTGGACTCCTTACAGCTCCTTGCAATGGCCTTTAGCACTGTTTGAACTTTCTCTCCATATGCATATTCTACATCATTGCATGTTCTTGTTTCTTTAGACTCATTCTGGCTGACATTTCTACAAGAGTCACTCTGATGGCCAGTATTTTTAGCATGTTGTTCCCAGAAAAACTCAATAGTTGGCAGTTTATTTCCATGCTGCAGTTACAGTGTTTCCACTCAAAGACTTTGCTCTAATCAGTCCTTTAACTTTGTCATTTGGATGACAATGTTGGCATGCTAGTGAAATGTCAGACTGACCCACATTATTGAATCACTTGTGTTTAATTACTGCTAGAATCTGATTCATCTGACTTGTTTTCTTTTAAATGATGAATGTATAATGACCAAGCCTTTGCTCAAAAGTCCAGGTAAGCCATCCATGCTCATTAGGACTGATTGTCTGGCAGATGTCCAGAAAATGACATAAAACCTTCGTTTGACACAAAGCTTTGGTTGTAAGCGCAATCTCAAAAGATTTTCATTACTGTAGTGATTTGGATAGTGATATGGTTTTTGTTTTGGGTGGTTTTTTTGCCTTTTTTCAGTAGCTGTTGAATAGTATACCATTAATTCTTACACATATGCATGTTAACCAGTATTTTATGTCCCCGTACTTGTCACAGTTTTCACTCATCTAGCAAAATAAGATCTACAACAGCGGTCCCAAACCTTTTTTGCACCACGGACCAGTTTATGTCCGACAATATTTTCATAGACCGGCCTTTAAGGTGTTGCGGATAAATACAACAAAATAAAATCATCGGTATCGGTACCAAAAAAAGAAGATTTATTCATAACACACGGGAAAAGACCCAGGGAAACCGAGTTAACGATAAAAACGATAAAAAAACAACAATAAAAAACGATAAAAACCCTGAAAACCATAAATTTCACACCCGAGCCTCAACTTTACCAAACGGCCCGGGGGTTGGAGACCGCTGATCTACAAGATGGGTTAGAAAGCTTTTTAAGCTAAACTGTGTTCATTTTTCCAGGTTAGATTTTTCCCATTACTGTGAAGCAGAACCAAAAAAAGCTAACGAAACACATACGCCTCTGCTGTATTCATTGTTTTTATATTCAATTAGAAACTATTAGCAGGCTAATTATTTGCCAATACATGCTAATGTTAGCATGCTAATACAATTGTTTGCCAACATATCTTGCTGCGTAGCAATGTGTTATCATAAGTATAAGCATGTTAGCATGCAAATATGCCTCACCATGCCTGTGAACATTTGGGTCCCAAAGTAGAAATCATTTCAAGTACTAGTGCTGTCTGCCATGGACTGCCTGAAGAGGCTGGCCTGGGCGTGGCTCAGTACTCAGGACTATTACTGTAGTCTTTACCTTACAATTTAAAGTGCCTTGACATTGTTGTGATTTGGTGCCAAATAACTAAAATTAAATTGAACTGAATTAAATTGAGCACGCATGTAGTGTGACTGCCAATAATGCCCACGCATGTAACTCCAACGTGTCCTCAATTATGGTGGCCTCTGTGGGCTTTGCTGTGTTAATAACAAATCTATATGGCGTCAAGAAATCCTAATAAGGCTGCAGAATGCAGAAAATCATGAACCTCATTGTGCTTGTACATGTTTTTGTACAGCACATCTGTAAAAGGGAGTGAGATAGAGCATAAGAAAGGAGTGGAGATGCTAAGACAAACTGATGTGTATCGTTAAGTGCAGGCCAGCAGGGGCATAGGGAGGGGGGGAGGATAATCACGCTCGGACACAGTACGAGGCAACCTTGCCTGGTGTGAGTACACCCTTAGTCTGTTGTAATCTTGCAAAGGCACGCATGTGTTCTTGTACACCGATGTGAATGTCGCGTTGTCCTCAGATTAAAATGCGTGGATCGTATAAGCCAAACATCTATATTTTATTTCTGCCTCATGTTTGACCAGACATGTCAAATCAGATTACACCGCACCAAGAGTGCTTCCCAGACCAGCAGCTCTTCTTGTCCAGTCAACAGTGGCATCATTGTCATTTCTAGCCCTTGCTGTTGAGGCAATTCAGTGTCCAAAAGGATCTTCTGTAAGCCATGGAAATAACAACGGCTAAATAGGAGCATGGGGTTGAACATGGCTACAGGGGCAACAGGCCATAGTAGTATAGCAAATACAAGGGTAGCAGAGAGCTGTGTATGTTGTTAGCAGTATATGGATAAGTTAATAAACGCTTGAGTGCGGCTGTCAAAAATGATTTGATGTGGCATTCAACCGTTTGTGAAATATGGAGGAAAAAATGTGATGTGATAACCAAAGACAGTGCTATCTGTTCTGTGGCACTGAGCAGGAAGAAAAATCTGATCTTAAAGTGCGGATTTGTCAGGAATAATGGCTTTCACAGGGATCTCAGATAAAGCATCTCATTTTGTAGATGTCATATGGTGTGATCAGTGGAGACTTCTGGATGGTATTTCCAACCAGAGATGCCTTTGAGATATGAAAGCCTGCCAAAACTCTGCTCTCAAGGATCGGCGTACCTCCTCTTACGCAAACATTTGCATTCGCCACACATCTGTTATTGTATCAATTCACCCTCGTGCAAAGTGCACTTCTCAGGAAAAAAAAAAAGAGGAAGATCTTCTGGCTCAAGGTTAAAAAAAACAAATCCTGCTCTGACCTCAGTCCATTTAAAATAAAGTTTTACTCGACCATCAATTTATCTAGTGTGCTGTGTACTTAGAGTGCCTGGGATTTTATCAATTATCATCTCATAAGTGCTCATACAAACATGCCTCACCAGTATAAATCGGAGCATTAGGGATATGAAAATTCATGTTTAATGATCTTCATTCTTTCTAGGGCTGTGCTGTAATCTTAAAATTGTGTGCTATGCAAATCATGGAAAAAACAACACTTTTCAAGGTCATTTAAATGCTAGGTTTGGTTAATGCGTGTTGTATGACAGCAGAATATTAAGCATAAATTTGCTCTCGCAGGAGGTGGCTTTTTTAAGACCAGAGGATGACATGTTGTAAAAATGACAGGGTTGCTATGAACCAGCATGACCTTAAAATCTAGCGAAAAAAGAAAGGAAGAAGGGGGAAGAAGCTATAGTTTTGGTGTCCAGAGTCTCGGCACTTGTCTCTTTGTCTGTGAGTTAATTGGATGTCGAGGCCTTTGGACGAAAGATTTATGTTCTTTCAGGCTAATGCTTCATCTGGAGCATGACTCTGGATCTAAAAATGTGCCGCCTGTACACTGACATGGCCTCGCCTCGTGTGTCACCACCTCCAGTCTCATCATGCTAAGCAGCTCTGCCTTCCCCCCCAGCACCGTGAGCCACAAACATGCGCTCAGGTCCATCCCCACAGAGCAGACCTAAAGTACTTTCCGGGCTCTTTTTTTCCCCCCACTGAGATGCATTTAAATCAGGTGTGTGACAGTTATGCGTATATGCATGCTATGAATATAAACACAGAGAGCGAGGCTGCTGAGGAGTGGATGAAAAAGAAACGAGCCATAGATAGAATGAGATGCAACGGAGAAGGGCGGGCTTTAGAAATGCTGCTGGAGCTGTAGCATCTGAGAAATGCTCGTAGCTCAACAGAGGCTGATAAATATAAATTGATTGGAAGTGAACTCCCATAGTGCAATGTGCCACAGTGTTTATAGGCAGGTGGAGATGCAGAGTAAAGTGCTGTGGGCTTTAGAGAAAAGAGGTTCTCCACACAGTAACACAGAAACTCAAGAGAGGAACCGTTCAGCAGTGCTTTGGATTGCCTCCTTATAGAACAATAAAAAAAAAATCAAAGTGGCAATGGCCTGTCACTTTCAACAGAACCACAAGTATCTGAAATAGTAAACAGCTTGCAGTAGTAGGGAAGGCCAGCTCTTTGACAGTGCACTGTAAAATGTCCACTGCAAAGTTCACTGAAAATGTTGACCGATAATGAAATGTTATACTTTCATAATATAACAGTAATGGGCTTTAATCAAGGGGAGTCTCAGAAGTGGGAATCATGCTGGACGCGGGACAAAAGCCCCAGATCGCTTGTTTTAATGGCAGAAGCAGGGGTCATACACAGGTAGGCAGTCACAAAGCACATAATCTCCAAAATAGAAAATCCAATCAATCCACAGAACAGGCAAAAGCAGTGCTCGTACACAATGACCGTAGTCACGGATCATACATTAGAGACAAAATAGCACAAGAACAAAATGCTGGGTGGGTAATTAGCTGATTGGACGCAGGTCTGGCAGAAAAGCAGATGAAGAACTAACAGAAATGAGAAGCAGTATACAAATAATAAAAGAAATATAAAAGAAATACAATGAAATAATTAAACTCTCGCTGTCAAACAATGGGTTTTTATGTAGTTTTGCAATCATGCTACTTGATCCATGTCGGTCTGTATGTGCAGCCTATTTTAGCCTGCTAGTAGCACATCTGAAGCTTGAGTTATTCAGCGTTAATCTGCAAAGATGCACAAATGCATCTGCATATTAAGTGTTTATTTAACATTTAGTCTAATTCAGTGCTGTTTATATATAGCACCGGTTTACAGCAGTCCTCAAAGTGCTTCTTTAGAGAAAGAAGCTTAATGATCACACGAGCAAGCACTTGGCAGTGGTGAGGAACAAAAAGTCTCTTTTACAAAACCAGTCACAGGGAGGGGCCGCAACCTGCCATAACCCATTTTGGGGTGATGGGATCTGCTTATAAGCTATGGATAAGAAGCACCGACCAGCTGCATTTGTGTATGTGCTGTGGATAGAGGTCTAAAGGTACAAATAAATACTTAATCACTTAAAAAGACATAAGCTGTGTTCCTGGAACAGAACCTTTTATTATGTGAAAAGAAATCACTGAAGATTTTGGAAAGTTTCCTGCTTCTGAGAGAGACGATCAGTCCCTTTGCTTGGCTCAGTATAAAAAATAAAAAAAACAACAACAACAACAAAAGGATCTGGCTTTGCTCCCAAAAATCCCACAGCTTCATGTTCATTGCTCGCATTAATGTCGATACGTGGATGCCTGTCAGAGGTCAGCGCTGATTGCTTTCTCATTGCATACTGTTCATGACAGAAGTAAGGTAAATGTCATTCCTTGACCCCAATTAACTCCTCGTGTAAATTGGAATTAAAATTAATCACGACGCCCGAGAGTGTCGTAAAATGTCCAAACTCGCTATAAAGGTTCAAACTTGTTTTTAAACAGCGAGGTTTTAAAAAGCAGCCTCGCTGATGACTTATACCTGCCACGCCGCTGCTGTTTTAAATAGTTTTGTTACACTTCATTATGCCACGCAAGGAAAGAGCGCCTTGTGTCCCCCTTTATTCACTACAAAAGTATTTCCAATTAGATTTCAAATGCCATCGCAACTCTTGGCTCCCCAGGCATTATGTGAACAGAAGTCTCCCAGGGCTGCACTTACTATATCTCATTACTGACAGCACCGGTCACCTGGGACTCCAATCAGAATATCTGAACACTTAAGCAATTGGCTTCTCTGTTACAGCCTGAAATTGATTGGGTTTGGGCTCCCTAAGCACCACTTTAATGTCAAACACATAATGCACTGGCTAGACTTTAGGTAGAAAACATTCAATCTTTTCACAGCTAATAATATATATTTTTTAAATGTAAGTAGGATGCAAATTGAACTTCTCTTCCTGATGTTTTTTTTTTTTTCATTTGTATTCTTAAATGGTTTAAAAATAACTCTCTGCAACACAGCACAGCACACCAGATGGTTTCTTAATTTGGATAATCTTATCATATGTAGCTGGGATATATCTCAGTAGTGTGACCAGAGCTTTGAATAAAAAAGAAGAAACATGGGTTGCTGTGTTAATGATCTAAAAGGAGGAAGCTTAAAAATCCCAACTGGAGCTTAATACAAACGATTAGTTATCTGGTTAAAATTTAAAAAGACATTCAATATTCTTTAATGGGGGGGGGTATTTTTTTCTAAAGGGTGGCCAAAACATTGCTTTCTTAGGCGCTGCCATAAACGGGTAGAGTTAAAAGGAGTATAAAAGGCTGGCAGAGGGCTCAAAGGTTGGCTGCGTTATCCAAGTTGGCTGAAAACATCGAAGCTGTCCTAGTTCTGATACAGTCTGCTATCGCTGTCTCCGATTTTTCCTTCATAAGACAGAGTATGACTCCAAGTTGTGTGCTATATAAAGGTATTTTAAAGTTTGCTAGCTAAGAAACGCTCAAATTTTGCTGCTTGAAATGTGCACGTTGAGGGTTTTTTTCAAAATACTGCATCCAATTTGCAGCATGTGATATTTTTACAGTTTAATTATGACCTCTTTTCACTTTTGTTTGAGCTGAAAATCATTCAAGGATGTTTCCTTTTCAGATTGTTTAGTTAAAGAAATTTTCAGTTTAACCTCTTCAGCATTCAAAGGGGGAAAAACTGGAATATTCTGAAGTATGTCAAGGTTTGTTTTTTTCTTGTTGTTTTTTTTTCTTTTTTTACTATTTTATCAGTTTTTTTCTGCCATGTTGTGTTCTTCCAATGATGAAAGTCACATATTGCACCCTGTGAGCATGTATGTTTTCACAGTTGTGCCACTGTCAATTAGTGCAGGCAAAAAGCCAAAGGGTACTTTCACACCTAACTTCTTTGGTGTGCTTCACTGTAAATTGACTCTGGTGCTCTTGCTTGTCTCCTTTTTTATCGTGTGAAAACATGTCATTTCAGAATTCATAAACATGAAAACATGCGGACGCTAAGTTAATTCTGGTGTGACTAATGGGTGCTGGGAAAGCAAAACAAAGCACTGAATTTCAGAAGACATTATTTATTCATCTGAATTGTGAAATGCGAAGACAGCAATCTCACAAGCAACTTGATCATGCAAGCTGACCATAGCAACACTTGTGCATGGCAGCACATTGGTGTTGTGTAAATAAGTCATTAATTATTGAGTGAAATGGCAGCCACGAAGTATTTCAAGAACAGCAGCATCAGTTGTTTCAGCAGGCGCCCTAAAGCAGTTGGCTTCATTTCATTCCCCCGAAAAACAAACAGATAAAATTGTGTATATTAAAACCTCCCTCTCAGCCCCTGGGGGGCAGTTTGTGTGATCCTCAAAGTCTGGAGACCGAGGAGTTAGAGGGGTTTGTGCAGTATCTTAGCTGTTCCTAGGACTGCGCTCTTGTGGACAGATAATTCTGATGTTGTGCCCGGAATCCTGATGTTCCTGTTACCACTGGGATGACTTTGGACTTTAACTTCCATATGTGCTTCAGATGTCCTTCAGCCCCTGGAATTTCTTGTGCTTGCTCTTTAAGATTTTGCCATCTGCTGGGATTGCCGCATCTATAACGACTGCATCTTTATGCTCTAGCCACAACTATGTCTGGTTTGTTGGCCAGCAGCTTTCTGTCTAAATGGAACTCACAGTCCTACAGGACCTTAGCCCTCTTTATTCATTGTTTTCCATTGACACTTGTGCTCCTCAGTGCATGTTGTCCCAGCTTGCATCTTATACAATGCTGCTATGTGTTGGATAGTTTCTTTGCACAGTATACAACTTGGTTCCTGTAAGCTCTGGTAGACTCCTACTCTGTGCTCTGATGCTTGCTCTTGGAATATTCCACACTTGATTGACTTGAACTTGTGCGATTTCCTTGGAATTGGATTCTAGTGTTATCTTCCATAATCCCATTAAGTTCCCGATTAATGTTACTGGCACACTATTTGTCTTGAGTAGTGCCAGTCACTGCAGTATCCATGTGTGCGGTACTGTGTCAAAGATTTTCTTGCAGTCCATCCAGTGCTTATGTTGGTCTGGCAGGTCTTAAAGTCCTGGTGTATTTCCTTATCAACCAGGAGCTTGTGCGTTGCTGAGCTGTGGCTCATGTGCCTGAGAGAGGAATTTCTTTGAAGAGGCATGTAATCGGGTGATGGTTTGATGGTATCGTCCTATTGTGGGTCACATTAATGATCAGGATTGTTCTGCCTTGTGTTAGCCAGTCTGGATGAGTGCCTGCTGTTAGCAGCCTTCTTATTTGTGGTTCCAGGCATCCATAGCATGTCATTACCTTCTTGCGTGATGTCTCTTTCTCTCAAATCTTCTTCCAGTATTGCTCAGTTTGAGCTCTTGGTTGGTCCTCTTTTGTATTATTGTTCCCATGTAGTTGAGAATATACCACTGATGGGTCTTTGGAGAACAGGACATTTATTCTCCTGGCCTCTGCTTCTCTGAGCTGTGAGCCTCCGTTTGGCTTGACCCTCAGTTCTTGACTCTTAGTTATGCATATCTTGTCATACTTCTTGTACATCCAAAACCTGTCTGTCTTGACATCCTATTAAACCTCAGTTAACCGACTGGGTTTTTCTGATTTTGGCTTCCTGTCTTTTTGTCCATGGGAGGGAAAGAAGACTGTGCATCCTTGACTTTATGCCCATTGCTTCTTGGATTACTGTCAGAGTGGCTCATGTGAGCTCACTGGTTCTAGTGGTACTGGTAGTGGAGATGGTGTGCACTTGTGTTCACATCTGTAAGCCTCTCCTCTAATGGGACTTTGTGAGTGAGAGAAGGAGTCATGCTCTCAGCTGGATGTCTACCTTGAGTCTGGTCACATTCATCTGTCATAGCAGGTGGCTGGGCATCACAAAAAGAGCAGTGTAACTAATTTCAGTTACACTGCTCTCTTCTACCCAGGTGGGTTCATTAAATCATTCCTGCTCACTGTTGTTCTGATTCTGGCTCACTAGCTTTGATAGTGTAGTAGCTGTCTTCTATTGATGTAATTGCAATGAACTACCAAGTGCTTCTTAATCAGTGTTGATGTCAGTGACTTTTCAAAATCAGTAATTGCCAAATAATGTTTTTCTAATTTTGACTGGAACATATGACACCTTTAGGTATCGACAACAAATGGGGTTTAAAGCTACAGTTTACAGTGTTATGTGGGCCACAAAACAAACCATCATTCTTATTTTTTTTTTTTAAGAATCAGACAGTACTTGTCCATTTTCCATCATTCTGTGAGTACCTGCCAAGCTGCCAAGTGCGTGAGTCTGTGAACAGAAGTGAAAATGAAGTTTGGAGGTGTGCTGCATGCCACACAGCTCTTCATCTAGCAGCTCAGGGGGATTCTAATTCTTGTTCCATTACGCCACATTTTTGAGAAACAATATTGGTAAAAACGAGACTCACATTAGCCGTGATTACTTCATAATAAAAGTCACAACATGTTCAACAAAGCGCCTTGAGGCAACTGTTGTTGTGATTTGGTGCTATATAAATAAAACTGCATTGAATTGAAAAGGTTTAGCAATGAATAAGTGGTTTAATTTGATTGTTGCAGCAGTAGGACGTGGTTTATTTAGTATTAGTTTTTTTCTAGGAATTAATAAGAAGTTTATAAGACAGCACACTGCAGTACTTTCATCACTGAGCAATAGTGTGAATCTTTTTTTTACCCCAATCTGTTAAATGATCAACCTCTAAATACTACAAAATATTTTCTTGTCAGCAGCATAGTGTGGCGGTAAAGCCCACAGTAAAGCTATACCTGAGCATTTTCTGACATCCAGCTTGCAGCCTAGCA
The DNA here is from genome assembly GCF_051167445.1 of Perissodus microlepis. NCBI lineage: Eukaryota > Metazoa > Chordata > Actinopteri > Cichliformes > Cichlidae > Perissodus > Perissodus microlepis. The sequence continues at coordinate 6,991,195 of NC_140465.1, forward strand.
CAGTGGTGGTTTGCTTAAAATAGAAAGCTCCTCTTAAAAATATAGCTACGGGGCCTTGGAGGAACTGCAGTCACTATCTTGCTGTGCACACTTGCTCCTGAGGCATCTCTGCCTTGGGAGAACAAAACGCTTTTGGGTTTCCGTGGAGGCAACTGCCAAAAATGTTTCATTATTTTCATCAGTTCGTCGTGGTTGCATAGCTGACAGGCAGCGTGTGGCTGCTAAACTTGTGAAGATTTCACCAGGCTATCTCTGATGTGTATTTTATACCAAGAGGGATATTAATTTTCCCAATTTCAAATAATATCTTGCAGTCAATCCATTTTAACCTTTTTTTTTCCCAGTATGGATCCATACAGTATATCCGAGAGATACATCCTCTGTTTTTGCCGCAGTCATGTTGTGAATTTCTCCAACAAAGAAGCCTTTATTTTCTCCCCCAAAATCCAAGGTTACTGCTCTGGTATGTGACCCACATTCTAAGCACTTTACACAATAATGGCTTATGTCAGAGCTCAGAGTGTGAGATGCAGTGCTTGAAAACAAATAAATGAAATTATGCAACGAATTATTGGTAATAGCAGGACCCAGATTATGCTTTTCTAATGTTAGAGAGATTTGTTCACACTCTCATTGTCTCTCTGTGACTCTCATGCTGTGTTACCGCCACTAATTAGTGCAGCATGGACATTATGCAGACGCCCCTACAGGAGGTGAAGATGAGACCACTCCAGCCTTATTAAATATGTATATTTGCCTTTAATTAGGAGGTATTTGTTTGCAAGTACAACATCCCCCCTCCTGCTCTGATTTTACAGTGCACCTGCTTTCAGAGGTTGAATGGGGACCTGCTGACTGGGATGAAGCAAATAGACTGTCAACACTCCTCACAGGGACCTTCCATTAGGCTGTCTCTTTCAGTGGCGCACACCCCCGAGGCTATGAAGCATTTTGCTCTCTTACTGCCGCACACTGCCTCTTCTTCTTTGTCCATCGAACGGAACAGCCACTTCACCTTCTGCAGTTCTGTCTCTGTCTTTTTACTGCGCCAGCTTTCCTTTCTTTCCTGAAAGACCTTATTTCCAGGCTGTCCTTATAAAAATGTCAATAAATTACAATGTATTGAAATAGCGGACGGGCCACCATCAACCGAATATGATTACTACAGTCAGAACCTGGGGACTGAAACGGTCTAATATCAGCTTCTGGGTGAGATATTCGATGCTATTTGTTCAGTGTAAACAGAGATAGGCAAAATAAATGAAAGAATGCAGGATGCTTCACGCTACATTCTGACGGTTTGACGGTCAAGACGCTCCCAAAAGTAAACATAAAGATAGGCTTTACTAGTAGAAAAAGCAGAATTCTACAACAAAAATCATATTTTTTTTCTTTTCCTTTTGAATTGCTTTGTAATTTTCTCCCTGCAGGCTCTTCAAAATCATTCAAATAAATCAAGGAAAAGAAATCATTGTTTGATTGAACTGGACCCTGTAACCCTACCTCTTAAAAGGAATGTTAACAATGTACTAAATTGCTGCTAGAATTATTTTCACTGGCACTGGCACAAAAAAATGGACCATATTATTTCCCTATATAAAGCACAAGTATTTTACATTGTATTTGTATTATTAACATTGAGATACAGTCAGCGGTGTCTTAATTAGCTGCTTTGTGCTGCTCTGCCTTTGTGCACGTCACCTTCAACAAAATCTTTGCTCTTAAATTTGCTTTTTTATATGTTGCAACAACTTTAGGGGCATTTTCTTGATTGTGACACTGAAGAATATAAACAATTGATGACATCATATATTAGATTATCATGTAATATATGCATTGTTTTCCCAGCATAATGCTGTTGGTCAGTTGTCAATAACTGAAGCAGTTTGTTCGTTTGTAACATTCAGTGACGTTCACTAAAAGAATGCTGTGCCTCACAAAGGGCTGTAACCTACCAAAGGGTGACAGGACTTGAATAAATCAGAGATGTAACTAAGCAACAGCTAACTTTGGAATCAGTGATATACAATACTAAGCTACAGTCTTTAGCTGCATCTCACTTCTTTATATTTTTTTACTTCCAAGAAGCCAGACTTATTTTTTTTAAAGTGGTCTTGAGCAACCGTTCTCCAGGCTTTCTGACAGCCAAACCTTTTCTCTGGACACTGGCAGATTTTTCACTCATTTCCAGGAATGTTTTTTTATTTATTTGTTAGGCAACTTAACAATGACCTATGACAGACTTGGGAAAGATCCAGAACAGTGTTTTTCACGATTTCTTTAGTTGAATTTACAAAAAATGACACAAATAACAGTTTGACAGGAATTAACTGTGTTTCTGCATCAACAAGATCATTTGAAAAGGGCCACTTGCCAAAAGCTTGTTTGCAATGTGCCCTTACAAAATTTGAGGAAAGTGGACAAGTGGAGGACAAAATAAGTCTCTCATCTAAGAAAACTATCTACATTAAATGAGCACTATCTGTGGGACGTTTTGAGGTCAGAGAACATCCAAAGAAGAACTTAAAATGTCCTTCAAGAAGCCCCGAGAACTATTCCTGAAGACTTTTTAAAGAAATTATAAGAAAGCTGCCTCCAACACTTCAGGCTGTGTTGAAAAATAAAGATGATTATCAACTATTGACATTCAAGCTGCTTGAAATTAAACAAACTTTGTTTTGGCTTTTATGTTTGCACATTTACAATCACACAAATCTGCCCATATTTCCCACATTCCTCACAAAATATGAAGAACTTTTACACAATCATATATGTCAGCGAAATAGCTGACAAGTATTTACTTTCTCATTCAAACTGTTAACCAATCAAATAACAATGCAATTGTTATAACAATGCTGTCTCTTAGGTCAGCTACTGTTGTGTGCCTCAGGTTATGTTCACACATGCATGCGTATTTTTTAAACTGTGTTTTTTTCCAAATTCATTATGAAACATTTCTGTCCACATGAAAATGCAAAAAATGACCTCAAGCGCTGTCAAGACCATGCCAAAGCAACAGGTGGTAATATTCATGAAGAAATTTTGATTTCAATCAAAATCCCACAAACAAACAAAAAAAAAAAATCTAAGAAATCAGAAAGGGGCCAAATACTTGTTGCAGTTGTGGTTCATTTGGAACCAGTAATAGCTTTACCTACAGCCCAGTTTCAACACATTTCTTGTAATTTACTTTAAAAGGCATACAACTATAATTAAACCCAAGCAGATGCCAAAGAACAGCCATGCACTTACCCAGCTGTCCAAACAGTTCAATTGGAGCAGTTTTTATCCTTTAACTTGCTGTTACTTGCTTATGAATCACATTTACAGCCTCTCTAAAAACAGGTATCAATAATAAAAGCACCTTCATCTTGGCTGCTGATCAATATCTATATGACCAGCGCCCAGCAAAACATTGCACTGCAATTGTTCCTGACTTCTCTCGGCTATATCTAATGGACAGTCAGCAATGCTCACACAGCCTTTCAATCACAACAGAAACACAGCGAACAAATGCGCCCCTGAAACTCAAAGCTCCAAGTAGAAATCTTTCTGCTGTGCTGCTTTAAATTTGTCCTCCTTTGACTTTCAAGCACTGTTCCTGGTTATATATCTTAAGGCACAGCCAGCTTAATCCTCTCCTCTTTGAGACAAAATCAGATAATGAGTAAATCACATAATGCGAAACATACGAGTAGAGCAGGAACGCAATTATATGACAACACAGTGCAGTAACCTTTTCTGAGAGCTCGCTAACTACATGAAAACAGCAAGATCAGGATATTTTCTTAATTGTTAAATGTGCGTCGCTGGACCTTTTTGTGCAGTTATCTCAGAAATCAAATGAATTATTGAGAGAGAAAAAAGGTCAAGTTTTACTACACTGATCACACAAACGGATACTGCACGTCCATGAATGACTCATTTTGATTAATTCATTTGCACCTTTTGATTAATTGGTGCCAACATTCATGCATTAGGTCTAAAAACTGACAGAGCTAAAAGCCTGCAATGAAATGTAAGACTTAAAGCAGCTCACTTAGGCTTATAACTCAACTTTTACACGTTTAGATTTTCTTTTTTTTTTAGTGTTATATCCACAAATAAAATTTTAAAAATCTGGGTGGTGGAAGAAAAATCCTGAGGGAGTTTGCTTTCAGCTGCCCAAATCACAGCGCTGTTTGATGTGTGAAATATGATGAAACTTGTGTTATCTTTTAAATCAATGCATTAATTATTACATGACTTCAGAAATAGACAGCGATGCCAACCTCTGTGATTTTATTTATTTCAAGGCCAGAATAATTTGTACTTGAGTTAGTTTCTTTGGCTAAGTTTAATCTTCACTCACCCTGAAATGCCAAGCTGGATTTATGTAAACAATCACAGTAAGAGCTTCATTTTACATCCAGAGCACCCGGACTTTAGAGAATCGAGTAAATCAAAATAATCGACTGTAACGGAACCCGTCCGGCCGTACTACGGTTTCCTTCTCTATTCCTCATTTTCTCCGTTTGTCCTCCTAACTTGTGTCATGTCAGATCTATCTTTTTCTCTCCATAGCGAGAGTTCTCAATTCAGGGCACGTCCAACAAGAGGTGGGTCGGGCTGAAACGACTCCTGAAATATCCATCACCTCAAATTACATCTTTGGTAGCGCTGATTCCCTCTTTTGGGCTAATCAAGTTATATGCCCCTGCACAACTACCAAGATGCCTGCTAATGTCTTTTAATTTGCAAAGATAATTACAACAAGGTTCCACTTGAAAATCCATACAAGCTGGCAAACTGAGCCAAAATCGAGCAATCCACTAAGGTAATTACTTCTCCCTTAGCCTTAATGTATAGATATGTCTCAAGGGGCTAATGGCACTGATCAAAATGATTTCTGCAAAAACAAATCAGTCAGGGTTGACATGACATGTGTACAGGAAATAAAATATGCATTTGGCTGCAATTGCCTATGAATACTAATGCGCTTAGCATCTCTGCTATTCGGTGCGTAGGAAATACCGAAATTTGCATTTGGTGCCTAAAGGTTCTTGAAAGCCAGCCTAGGCTGTGCCCAACATTATACACTGTGCAAACAGCCCGTGTAACACAGGCAGAACAGGTTGTGGGTGTTGCTATCTTAAGGTGAAAGGCACATGCGTACGCATGCTCGCTCATATGCATGCAAGGCGAGTGAGAGAAACAATAGAGGAGCAGGTTGAGGGAGTCTTAGTGGCAAGGAGAGTCTAGACATAATGAGTTTAATAACGTACAATGTTCATTAAAACATAGCTCACAGCCTCTCCGGAGGTGTCATTCCTGTCAGCTTAGTGGTGCTGAGATATGGCTGGTGCTGAGCGGAAGCAGCCCATATGGTCTGTCTGCTTGACAACACTGTGACCCACAACAGATGTGTTGTTTTTCTCTCCCCTGGTGTTAGACTCAGCTTCTTTGACACACCTGTGTTTCCTCCCAAGCTGCACAATAACATCCAACAAATGAGACTTTTGGAATCACCCTCTGAGTTAACTGAGGATTCTGGGCAGCCTCAAAACACATTTTGGCTTTAGTGGGAAAGCTGGCTTCCTTGTGGGCATTATTAAAATTTTTGATAACCTAAAAAAAATTAACAGAAAAAAAAGAAAATTAATCTGGTGCAGTGTTTGCATGCTGATGTTTTTAAAATGAGGATAAAGATATGGCTTTTTTTCTCTCATTATACATTTTTGGAATTGCTGTTTTTCCAGTCAAAGAAGTTCTTAATTAACTTATGTAACTTATATTATATGAGTTCTGTTCAGTTCATTTAGAAGAGATTTGTTTTTAACACAAAGAACAAATTAACAATCAAGCAATCCTCTGAGAAAGCACACTGCAATGACAGGAAGGGAAAACTCCTTTTTTACAGGAAGAGACCTCTGACAGAACCAGGCTCAGGGAGGGGCAGCTCCCCACTGTGACAGGTTGGGGCGTGAGAGGAAAGAGAAAAGAAAAAGTAGGGAATAGGGAGACAGGATAGAACACACACTCCAGGAGACAAACCAAATTTAATGAGATGATGCAGTGGTATATAAACACCTGGAGAGTGTAAAGAGGTGAGTGAAGAATAACAGCTAAGAGCATCACAGTGCATCGCAGGAATAAATGCAGCAATCTGAGCCTATAGCAGCATAATCAAGCAAACCAATATTACGACAAAGCGTGTTTCAGACACAGCAGTCCAGCATGTCCATTTCACGCTTTCCCTCTCACGTGAAATGTAAACACATGGAGAAGTTGCAGTTATCTGCAGTAACAGCAGATATTTTATTTCAAGCCAACGTATATGCAATTTCTGCATGCAATAATGCAACATCTGCATGCATGTCCATTTCACGTCTATTGGAATAATATTATAGTATGAGGTATTTAAGATATTTAAGGGCCTGATTTTTCAAGGCATTTTTCAAGGATTTTAAATTTGAATCTGGATTTAACAGGGACCCAGTGAAGAGACACTAATATGGGAAAAATCTTATTTTGCTTTCTTATTCCTATTCGTACTGATTCACAGCAGTTTGGATCAACTGAAGGCTTTTCAGGGAACTTGTAGAACAACCTGACAATACATTACAATAGTCCGATTTTAGGAAAATTTTGCAAATAGAAGAAGCCAGTCCTTCATATGTTTATTCTGCATTCCGAAGGAAATATCCTGATCAAAAATGACTCCAATATTCTTCACAGTGTTACTGGAGGCCAAGGTAATGACATCAAGAATAAGCATCTGATGTGATACCAGGTTCCTAAGACTTTTACAGCTGAGTGCAATACCATCATTTTTTTCTGAATTTGGGAGAAAAACCTATGGTCCAACCAGGTCTTCATTTCTTTTAAGACATGCCTGTAGTTTAACTATTAACTTGACAGGTAAATATAACTGAATATCGTCTGCATAGCAATGAGAATGTTTTCAGTATTTTATGATAATCTTGCATAAGGGTAGTGTGCATGTACCTTTTGAGGGATTTGTAATACAGTTACATGGCAAATTCTAGAATTTTATCAGTCTGTTACTTAGCACTAGTTTGCAGCTGCTTTTTTTGTGCAAAGCACTCACAGAATCCAAGGATATACCTTGTACAATGTAATTTGCATAATAACTAAACTCTCTCCACCTATCCAAAAATTGAGGGAAAAAAGTATAGCCGTCTTTGCATCATCTTTGGCTCAGGAAGTAGAGCACTCATGCACTTGTTAGCTATGAATCTATTGGACTGCACACACTCTCTTCAGAAAGTACTTTCATCAGTGTGCATGTATCTGACACATACATTTTTTCCATTTGGTGTGTGCAACAAGTGAGAAAGGAAAACCATAATCAATGAGTCACTCAGATACACATTGCTATCCTAAAATAGACCTTTTCTATCAAGCTAGAACATTTTCTATCAAAAATTTCATCATATGACAAAGATGATCACTCCAAAAAACTTTGTATTGATTTGCAGTGACCCTTACCTCTACTGGGACAAGAGGACAAAAACCATGTGAGAAAAATACTCCCACAGCATCACAAAGTCAATCAGTCTCCTCTTCCTTTTATTCAGACAACCTCTGTGCATGTGCATTCACATTTTTAATGTCTATTTGGAACAATATTCATGTATTCTCGTATTAACCTAAAAAGAAAATGATTTTTCTTTGATCATTGTTCCAACTCATTCTGGCCACTGAAAGGTCCAAGCTTAAATGAGGACTGTGGAAACAGTAATGGCCAGCATACAGAGGATAATCAAAGGAATGCCATTTTCAAATGTTATACAGGCATGTTTGTTTTGCATTGACCAGAAAACACAGAGAAGATGCTTTTGCCCTTTTGATGCCAGCATGTCATTATGTTCTAACCACAAAAGATAAGAAAAAGTTTGTGGTTTTGGTCAAATAAGTTAAGCAAACATGTCCTGTCTTGTCCTTCAAGTCAGCATTGACTTCTTCAATATTTAAACAAGACCTTAAAGGTACACTCATTAAAATTTCAGAGCCTTCAGTCAGTGGTGGTAACTCCAAGAACATTTCAATGATACAAGCCCCAGAGTTAGGTTTGAAATAACTAGCCTATCAATCACTCAAGGTAGGAAACATGATTTGAGCTGCTGCTTCTTCAAAAATACTGATGAGCAAGTTTCTGGATTTCTGGATTTGTTGCTGTCCAGCAATCATCATCTGAAACTGTTTTCCCCCTTTGTTTTTCAAGCAGCACAAAGTCTCCCCAACTTATACTTTCTTTTCCGGTAGATTGTTCACTACATCTCGGAGAACTTGCCACAGTTCTTTTGTGGATTTAAGCTCCCTGTGAGTTTTCTGCCTCTTCATGTAATCTCAGACTGACACCACAATGTTCAGATGGGGACTCTGTGGGGGCCACACCATCTGTTGTATGACTCCTTGTTCTTCTTGTGGCTGAAGAGATTTCTTCATGACGCCAACTGTATATTTCGACTTGTCTCGCTGCAGAGTCAGTGTGAACTCGATCAGATGCCTCCCGGATGGTGTCGTGTGATGGAAACATCTTTAATGCCTAAATCTTTTGCATAGTGCTGTGATTCATTTTTCAGGGGAGCCCAAGTGTATCACAGATTTTCCATATAATTGTATATTTGTGGATAGAGGGCCCGTTTTCAGGCATAAGCCGCCATCTGGAGGGCCCAAAGAGAAAAAAGGAATATTTTTTAACTGCTCCCAATCTGCAGTTGAAAGTCTGTCACTATAATCCAGGGCAATCCTTACACGGGTTAAAAGACACCTGCGCTAAAAACCTGATGCTGAAAGAAGGAGGGACACTGCTGGGGGCTGAATCACACTCTAATATAATCTGCTAGCTGCTGCTTTGGCATCAGCCTTAGTTCATTCACTCCGGCTGATGCAGTGCAACCCTCCACCATGCCAGTCTTTTCAGGGAGTAGTGCAGTATTTTTGTTTTCTCTCTTCTCTTTAAACTTACTTTAAGAAAGTAGTACTGTAGTAAAAATAAGATAAGGGTAGCATGACAGATGCTCACTTTGATTACACACATGTAGTAGTAGTTAATGGATAGTATGTACTGATTTGTAAATAACTGCATATGAATAACCTGAGCTTGTTGTGAGGTCAGAGGTTAAATGTGACACGATATTTGGATGCAAACTATAATGTCATACTTAGAATCTCCATACAATTCCTGAAATGTTACCAAAGGCAGGAGAATTGTAAGCAGAGTTTTAAAGATAAAAACCATTTTATGAAAGTTTGACCTTATATTACCTTGAAGAAGGGATCAGAGGGTCCAAAGTAATGTGATATTTAGAATCTCTGTTCTAAATATGTTGTCAATACAAACAACAGCAGCAAGAAACATAGCTTTAATAAACAGCTCTCTATGGCATTATTTGTCTGACATTTAGATCAATCAATTGAGTGTGGAGGAGGTCACTTCAAATATTTATACAGTACTTTCTATATGTTGAAAATATTCACCATACTTGTAAGAATGATTGTTTCTATGTTAAAAGGCTTTTTTGTCAATTTTCCACCAATGAATTGTTAAGTTGACCTTAAAGACCCTGATGGATGTGCCAAATTTGATTGGATTGTTAAAATGACTCCACTAATACTCTGACAAAGTTCATTCAAAACCTTTTGTCATCAGGTTTACAGACAGAATGACACACACACACACACACACACACACACACACACACACACACACACATACGCGCCACCAAAAACACAATCTCCTTTATGGAGGTAATTAGGTCATCGGTATGTTTCATGAAAACATTATTATATGATTCATACAGGGACATGTTTGCAGGTGTGTCCAGCTTGAGTCAGTGTTGAGCTCCATGTGTATTGTACATAACATGCTGTCCAAACAAAGACAGTTACAAGGAGTTGAAATCCTGTCTGCTACTATGAGAAATGTTTTTTTTTTTTTATATAGTATGTTGTTGCAATATTTGCACCTATACAGCTGATCCAGTTTTCCATGTCACATCCATGCTCTTTCCTATGAATGTGAAGATGAGTGGTTGATTCCCCATCGGTGTAAATGCGAGGTGCATTCAAACACTTGTGGGAACTGGCCTTTATTAGGTCAGAAACAATACCTGATTTAAATTTCCTCTTCAAGGTCATCTTCTCATGCACTTCCAGGCTGCTTTCAGCAAGACTGTTTATTTTTACTTGCTCCCTGGAACTCCCCTTGCACTTGCACTCGCATCTCTGCAGTTTCCCTTTAGATCTCAAGCTATGAGCAGAGAAAAAACATCAATGTCTCCTTCAAACTGACCCGACTTTTCTAGGTGGTATCATCGCTGGGTGATGACAGCCGGCTTTCTGGCAGTTTTCTGTTGAAGAGTTCACACTTTCTAGGCCCGAAGGCAGGAGCAGGACCAGGGGCATGCTTTTCCCTTCTTTCGACATTCACGAGGTTGTGCGCCATGATTTCAGCCCCCGGGATGACACTGACAGTACAGAGTTCTACTGTAATATCCTGAGTCAACTGGGGGAGAAAATACTGCAAAAAGAACCTGAACTTTTGTGCAACTGTGCCACAATGACCCAAAGTTTTATGGGAAAAAAAAGACACAATCTTCATTTGCTACCAGCTGTACAAGCCAGATTTGCCTCTGTGCAATTTCATCCTTTTTTCCTGAAACAAAAATCTAATTGAAAAATGATCACTTTGACACAGTGAAGGGCTTCCAGGGGAGTGTTAAATAAAATAGCAGTAGCACTGGAAGCCGTCCAGGCATGCACGAGATGATGATTCTGAAGGGAAAGTATAACAAATTTAAGTCACACCACTCTCGGTAATGTCAAAAAAAAAACAAAAAAAAACAAAAAAAAAAACATGTTTGATATGATTAAAACTTAAGGATTGTAACTACATTCAGCTTTATAATTTCCCCAGTCAGATGATGTGGGCAGCCACTGAAAATGTCTTGATGGCTCAGGCTCATTACTGAGGGATATCCAGTCCAGGATTTCTTATTATTATGTACAAATGAAAATAAATTTTTAGAGAAACAAAATCATCATGAGAGGATAGCCAGTTGTTTTGAGATTGCCTTTGAGCTTTTCTTCTTTTGCTTTTCTTGTGGACTGTTTGTCTGCCAACCAAAACCAATACTTCTTGAACTGGATATTAATTACTAACAGAATTTCGGAAGCTTCGGGTACTAAATTTATTTTTCTTGTGTCTACACATGCTCAGGTTTTTTATGCAGATATCGGTTTATACAGATTACCCCCAATCGTAGCCACAAGGACAGTAAACACGCCTTAGTTAGAGATGTATTGGATACATTATCAGATGTTTTTTTGCTTTGTTCAGTTATTTGTGACTTTTAGTCAAGTTCAATAGAACAGTTTTCTTACTATTTTAATGAATAAATAATGCAAGCTTCTGTGGAGCCAGGTATTTGCATAAACTGGTTGCAAATTAGTATTATATGGGGGGGGGGGGTTACCAGACGGTTTGCTTCCAACAAAAATCTGACTTTGTCAACTAGACAAATTACGGGCGAGCTTTTTCGCTATTAAACTGTGCCTAAGTTCTGAATTATAGGGTCATCCACACACTTCTGCCAACACTATATGAAGTATGCACCTGATAAGCAGTTTGTAATTTCAGCTGGCTGGAAGGCAATTTCGTCGGAACATGCAAAGCGCTGGTGATCAGGCTCAGAATGGACCCTCCTGTGACGAATGCCACTCTGCTTAGTGGCGCCCACACGGCATGAATACTGGGACATGTGCTACCTATGAATATTTTCCCCTTCCATCACATTGTATCACTCACTCCTTCGTGTGTGTGTGTGCACGTCAAGGAAAATGGGCATTATGTGAAGCATGACTCACAGCGGGGATTCTACAACTGACACCCTTCAGAGGTGTAGATTCCAGTCCTAGCCCTGAACTCTAAAACACATCTAGTTTTTATGGATATAAGTGCCTATCTTAAGTAGCAGCTGTCTGCTCTCACTAATCCTTCTGCTTGATTTAAATGTCAATACCTTCTTCATATGTGCACAGGCATAAATCTGTATCGATGGAGTGGGCAGTCGTGACATCACGGGGGCACGGGGTGAATGGATCTCTATGAGCGCTTGCTGCTACACGCATCCCACAGATAGGCTGGTGGGGAGGTCCGTGGAGTTTAATGTACAGCCCCCTGGTGAAATGCCATTTGGAAGAAGTGGCACGCATATGGATTAATCATCGCAAGGTTCATTCGGAGCGAACCATCCTGCATTTGCATCATCTCTGGTGGTCCCGGGAATCAAAAAGAACCTTGGAACTACAAGGCTGTGCTGACTGCCTGTCAGGCCTGCCAGCATGGTTTTTCTGTAAATGTTGGAGGCAGAAACTAGGACAGCTAATGGATGACCCACGGTGCACACAGATAGATTAATATGAGGGGAGGAGGGGAGCGCCAAGGAGGATGCCACTCTTTTGGGGTGTTGTGTTGTGAAGCAGCTAAGAGGTTTTTTTCTTTTCTTTTTTTTTTTTGGCTTGTTTTTTTGGGGGGGAGATTTATGATGTCTTGCTGGAGGCATGTGGATAAATGATGGCTGCATTGTGTATGTGAGGCAGACTTGTTGGGTTTGCTCAAATCCAACAGAGAGAGCAAAGAAAAGCAGGGGAGCTCTCACATCACCAGGAAATTCATCTCCTTGCTGAGGTTCTGCATTTTCCTCCTCCTCAAGCAGACACAGGCGGCCTGGTGTTTGAAACAGAAGTCTGAAGTGTCTGCTTGAAGTAGTGTTTTTTTCCACTGAAGTATCCTTCTCTGCACACTCAGTCTAATGTTGAACTGTTTTAAGAAGCATGCAGGACCTTGTGAGTATTATCAGTCATTATACCACATCGAAAGTAAGCAATAAATAGCAATTAGTGTGTTTTTTGAAGGGCAACCAGACTTCGAGGGTGGTTTCCAAAATCAATAACCTTGTTAACTGAGTAGCTGTGGCACACTGTTGCACCTCACTGGGTTCAGAATTAGCCATCAGTGGCATGTGTATAATCACGATGGAGAAAATTGAAAGGGAAAAAAAATAAAATGCATTGATGCCATGACGCTGATTAACATTGTCACGCTGCGGATGAAAGCGAGGCCAATGCATGGAAAGCAAATGTAAATGAGCGCATTTCACAGAACACGTTCCAAGTAACGTGTGGAGAAAAGTGCCCGCAGTAGTTACTAGTTGTAGACCTTTTCCAGTTTTGCCTGTGGGTAGCAACTTTAACTTAACTTGAAATGTCACACAAGGCAGGAGCTAAGGTGGCTCTGTGGCCTTGGGCACTTTTTAGTTACTATGTAACTACAAAGTCCTGGGCATGAATTCAGCCAAGGACCTTTATCACGGCTGTCCTCCTTTTCATCCTGATCTCACTTTACAAGGACATAATTAAAGCAGAATCAGAGGCTGTATATAAAACACTGACATAGCCACTGGGACATCACACAGAAGTTTGTCATATCAGCCTTCAGTTTAGCCTAGTGACCGTGGTATTTTGATTTCCTTGAGCAAGAAATAACATTATTTAAAGTGTGAATTGTTAAATTATCAGCTGACATTAGGGTGCATGAAGAGTATGGGTGCATTTGTCCTTTGAAAATAACACACAATGCAGACACACTGAAAAAGGTTAACAGATTTAACTCTTTCACCCATAAATACAACATCTGACAACTTCCCCTGTACCCTCAATGACAAGTCTTGACACCTCAGTATATCTCCATACAGATGTGGTTTGGGGACTGTTTCCAGGTTTGCACAGGCAGAGATCTCTCGCACTTATTTCTAATGCACGCCCAGTCATTTTATTCAATAACCAGGTCTAAAATCTGAAAGACACTGCGCATCTCAGAAAAGAACTTCAAGAGTTACTCCTACAAGGCTTTCAAAGGGTAAAGAGTTCATGAATGATTTAGTAGCACAGTTGGTCAGATTGTTGCAAAGAATGATGAATACCCAAAACTTCTTTCAAAGTTTGAGGTTCAGTCTATTCTTTGGGTAGTTTCCACAGGTTGACTACAAAATCACAAGTTTTTTTTTCCGAGGTCAGTTCACAACTTAGTTTTCCAAAGATGCTTCCATTCCGCCCATGGGCAGATCCAGTGCGGCTCCCTGTTAAGTATATCCAAATTTTAAAAAAAAAAACCTCTAGCTCGACTTACTGGTCCATTTCCAGATTTCTCTATAAATTCTGCTCTCAGATGGGTGACCTTGACTCTCCACAGACAGACAGAGATAAAACAGACTGTTTCTAGAAGTGGCACGCTGATGCTCAAAGAATAGATCTGTTGCAAAGTGGACACGATGAGTAAGTAAAATTACGTTTTGCATGCAAGTAGCCACGACTTATTAGTGCTACCGAGTGGTTCAACAATCTGGTGAAGAATGGTGACGAGATGTCCAGATTTAACACTGTAAGAGAGAGCAATGGAGAACAGGTGTGCTAACTGAAGCCCAGGTGGCTCCACCCGATTCTTGGTGGAATTTGAGCAGAATTAACAGACAAACACATCCCCACACGACAGGGCCCAGAGGGCATCATGACAGAGTGCCACACACAGACATACCTACAACACAGACATACTGCAGCAGGCTGTATCAGCATCCGCCTGTTATAGTGGTCATCACACACAATTAATTTTAAGCCAAGTCAGTGAGTTAGAAAAACATGTACTGAATAGTTATTATAAAAGGGGGAATTAACTATGGAGAACAAAAGTGCTGATTAAATCTCTGAAGTTGGATGTTGACTCGCTTTTGGAGCCATCCAAGACATTTTTTTTGTACTGGCTTCATTATTCAGCCACCCAGGTTGCTGCTGCAACGTGTCATGAATCACTGTCTGATGTAGGCGTGTAAGTGTTGCAGATAGATAACACAGTCAAAGGAAGAAAATTAAGGACCCATATAATTTACTTGTTGGTACAGTGGCAGAAATAATTATCTGATCTTCTGCTGAATTTGTAAGTTTACTCACTTACAAAGAAATGAACAATGTCTCATTTTTAAGGTTGTTTCATTTTAATATTTTAATGGAGAGAGAACAGAATATCAACCAAAAATCCAGAAAAAACACCTTTCACATAAAAGTTATTGATTTGCATGTCATTGAGGGAAGCAAGTATTTGAGTATTTGGTGTTGAAACCCTTGTTGGAATCCACAGTATTAAAGACTGATCTAATGTGTCCTTTTTGCAGCAAAGTGGAGGTCAAGTTAGTGAAGATTTTCCAGGGCAAAACAGTGTGTGATTTGGTTCCATTCTCTCTAATACTAATCTATGTAGTACTCTTAACTAGCTGCCAGGTTAAAATGGTCATTTTTGACAACTGGTTAAGGGTATTTTGATCTTGCCACCTATCAAGTCAACAGGTCAGAAAAATTACGAGAATGAGAATGACATAGTTCTATTTAATGTAGACAACATACTCTGATAATACGCTGATTTAGTGCACTAGAGCATGCTGAGTGAACAAAAATCAAACAGTCATCATGTTGCTTGATGTTGCGTGACCAACAGGTGTGGTCTGGGTCAGGCTAAATGCTAAAGTGCAGGTGTTACGTCTGAAAATTGCAAATTTGAGAAACCTGAAAAAGGACCACAGCGGCTGGTTTAAGTCCATTTTGTACTTAAGCGCGAGCGTGCAGTAAAGTGGAGTTCTTAGAGGAGGCCAGTGGCGTACATAAAGATGAGTACCATAATGAACTGACTGCTGTAGCTCATTTTACACAGACAAATGTCAACGGCTGCCTCGCTGCTCACAAAATGAGCAGCTTGCTTTACGCTTTACTGTGTTTTTGTTTGTGGGCTATGGGCAATGTGTATGTTATATTATTAGTGTGTTCTTTACACATCTCTGTGCCGCCCGCCCGCTTTATTGTGCTCTTCAGTTTATAAGAAGTGGCTAGATGTTAATGAGACCTAGTGTGACTACATGAAGTTTCCCGACACCTGCTGTAGTGAGTTTTGTTCTTTTCTTAACTGGAGCTAGGCTACACTAAGGAAGGCTGTTTGTGAGTAACTGATAATTAGTTGTATATGCAGGCTGTGATGTACTGTCTGTGGAGCAGGAATTTATTGGCCTGGAATTTAAGTCTTAAGCAAGTAAACCATAACAATGCACGAATACTTTCCACTACTTTTTCTTTTTTTTAATAAATTTCCAGATCTCTTTTTTATGCCTTCGCAATCTTAACCAATGACCTTCTTAACTGACAGTGGCCTTACACACTTGTTAGATTCTTTGCCAAAACCCAGTTTGGCCATATGCTACTTGCCAAACAGAAGATTTAAAAATAAAATACTGCAGAAAAAATGCCAGCATTGAATGTTAAAAAAGCACTGCTTATGAACACAATCTAGGGTTTTGTTGTATTTTCCTGTACTGATTCCTGAGTTTTTCCCCAAATCAGCTTCAATGAAAATATAAAATTCCAAGGCTGACTTGCAATTAGATGACCGTAGAAGTTTTAAACTGAATCTCCCATGTTTGCCATCCGAGTATTTAATTCTAATCACCTTTTAAATAACTGCCCAGCTGGTTGCTTGTTCAGATGCTCTCTCATGTACCATGATCAGGTTTTATTGCTGCCCCTCGCTGTCAGTAGTTGAAAGAGCTCCTCCTGACTCTTTGCTTTATTAAGACTTTGGCTACATTTGAAATAAAATTAATTAAGCTTGACAAAATCCTATTAACTGTCAGTACAGCAACATCCCAAAAGATAGACTATAGTAAACTACCTTACACTACAACCTTTGCTTCACTTTCATCATTTTGATGTATCTCATTATTTTCTGTCATCTTTTAAAGATTATTTTTCCAAACCCATGTTATTAAGTACTTCATGTGAGCTGTGGCTGATATAGCCTCAAAATTGTATCACAATATTTCAAGAAAATTACAATCATATTTCTGATGACATAGAAAAAATACTGATCATTTTATCAGCGATTGCAGTTTGCAGACAGTAGCATGTAACTACTGCAAAACCAAAATGAAGACATTTCCCATCTTTCTTTTCCAATGAGCTACTGTCACTCTGTCACCACAGATTGCATGATTTAGTCTATTGCCACAAGGTGCCAACAGCAGCACCACTGTGATGCAAAAGTAGTGGCATTATATACAGTGTATACACAGCATGAGTCAAATGTAAGCACAAAAGTAGCCCAGTTAGTTTTTCCCTAACACTTTAATTTAACAGTAACTGAACAACTTTAACCTTGTAAGTCTTCAGGAGCCTGAAAATTTTTCCCTTCCTTGCAACCAGCTGCTTCAATGTTTCCATCTTATAACCAGTGATTTCCTTCCATTGTTTTCCTTTCTGTCATACGAAGCACAACTAACGAGTGTGCAAATGATGCCTGGTTGTTTGTGGTGAGACAACTTTGCTTTCCACCTTTAGCCGGAGCCTTTTTCTTGCATATTTTGGAAAGCATTGTTCTTTGTTGGAGGCTGCTGAAGTAGCTCCCTTTTCCCAGGCTGGCACCAGGTTGATCTCGCTCTCAGACATGTTTGGGCTCTTCTCGTTGTGTGGCTAGGCTATATCATTAATATCACAATTTGGCATTTTTATATCACACAGAAATTTAGCCCAGTATTATCAGTGATGATGTGGCAGAAGCCTACTTCTCACTAGGCAATCAACAATCAACCTAGATCACCTGTTGGTGTAACATTTCAAAATATATCTGCACGTGAGCAAGTTATGATGTAAAATTAAAATTGCAGCAATGATAACTAAGATCTGCATCACTCATCAGTTACGTTGATCGATTGGCTTGGGGAGTGCTCCAGTGGTGTGTTGCTCAGTGGTTGGGACAGTTTTCCTTTCCTTGCATAAAGGATGATCCAGTGCTAAAGCATTAAGGCCACTTTTTTTTTTTTATTCAGCCATGGCATGATAGTTAGCAGAAGGTCCTGGGTTGGAATCCACCCAGCCAGATGGTTCGTATGCTTTCCCCAAGTCTGCGTGGGTTCTCTCTGAGTTCTCTGGCTTTCTCCCAAAGACATGAAGTTATGTGCAGAGCAGTGTAAAAGGTCAACAGGTTTATTCACAGGATAAACACAAGGAGACAGGCAGTTTAACAGAACTGGCATTTGGGCATTTGAGCTCCAAATGCCAAAATTTGTCATTTCCTGCACTGTTCAAGTTTACTTTTCAACCAAACAACATTCTACCTATACAAAGCAGCTCCTCCACAAACTTTTGGCTTTTTGCACTGCATCTACCAAATGTCTCTGTGTCATCAGGTACACAAGTTTGTCAGCTCATTCCAATCTGTTGGATCATAAAGAGGAAGTGAACTTTGTGAAAATGATTGTGTAACATTTAACTTTCTTTTTAAAAATCTATTTAAGCATAATCTATTAACGTACAGGGTTGGGGTTTTACTGCAAAAGGGGTGGTGGAGTCTGGCAGCTCCATAGGCTGAAGTTATCTTGAAGCTAAAAATCACACATGAGATATAGCTTGGTGGTGTTTAAGAAGCACCAAGTCATATTTTTTCATCCAAACAAGGTGGTCATAGCATCACAAACTGCAACCTATCTGATGTCCAAAACAAAGTGGAATTATCACGCAGGTGAGTGAAGCAAAACCTCAGTAAGATTGTGGTGAAGGTAAAAATGCAGCTTGTGAAAAATGTCTCTTTTCCATCTGCTGATGCTCTCCTGAGTGCAGATAAAATGAGGAGATGAAAACAGGCAAAATAGAAAGAGTCACACAATGCTGCAGAATACTGTACCTTGCGAGGGACCTTGAAAAGCAGGCTGGTGTATAACAAACAGGAGGCAAAGATGGAGCGGAAAAATCGTGACAAGATAAGTGTAAGGCTGGGAGCTTTCTTTTGCTGTCAGCGGCAGCTTGAGATACAATGTACTCTATTAGCGGAGCAGCTTGCAATCAAGCAAGAGTGTGTGATGGTGAATAAAAATCTGAGCCTGGAAAGTAGATCAAATCAGGCGAGGAGAGATGGAGAACTGCAGCAGGAGGAGATGTTAACATAAATGACATCTCAATCACTGTCTGTTGCCGCCTTCTTGATCCACAGTTCCATAGGATCCTGCGTGGAAGCTGTATCTAGTCTAAGTCCACTAATTAAACTATGATTAGGTTCCTCTAATGAAACTCTTTTGGATTCCTAGATGTTTGGCAAAGTCAATTACATCATATCTATGAATTTGACTTTCTCATTACGTTTTTTTCTCTCTTTTTTCCCTATGCAGTTTTCAAATTAAAGTAAGAGCCAAGCGCATTCAGTCGAGCTTAATCAAGTGGAAACTACCAAAGCCCCGTGACTCTGCAGTAGGCAATCTCGCTGAGCCTCTCAGCCTATTGCTATGAGCCAAGGCTTCATCAGACTTATGAGCACTGTGTCATATCTGAATTACAGCTGATGGAGGCAGCAGCACCACTCTGAAAATTCCCTCCCTCCCATCTCCTCCCCCCTGCCCCCCTCCCTCATCTGACTAACGAACTAGTTAAGGCCACTACTGGTGCAAGCGGAAAAAGATATCTATCTCATTGCTTCCCAGTAGCATGATATATCTTCAGCAGCAAAGAGCCATATGAATGATTTAAACTAGCATCTGTAGATGCGCATTGGCTGTCAGCTGTCAAGAGATGAAAGCATGGATTGGCTCACAGGACTTGATGAGACACCGTGGTAGCTGGGTGTTCTGGGACATAGAGTGGAAGAAAGCACAGAGACCAGCTGTCGCACTAACTGCTGGCACCACAGTGCATGGCGACAGGAGGCCCAGGGCACAGAAGGAGGCTGTGACAAGAGTAGGAAGGAATCCAGCGTCTCGGCGACTGTGCTCAGCATTCCCAGAGTCTTCTCCGCTCAGGATATTCTATATCCGCCTTCAAATAACTGCAAATCGATAAGGTTTCAATCTTTCCTTATCAGATCAAGCCTGGGGAGGCTTTTTCTTTCTTTTTTTTCCTTCTGTCATAATTTGGAGATTTCAAAAGATAGGGGAGGAGCTCTCGCCTCACATTTTCTCAATAAGTGTGCCAATACAGCCGGTTTGATGTGCACTAACTCGGCTAGTCAAAAGGGTTATGAGGTCTGCCCTACATTTCTGTGCTTGGACTTCATCAGGCACAAAGTAAAGGCCGGTCGCATTCAGTTATTGAAATGTGTGGCTCGTACACACACCTGCAGATGCTGGCATGCCTGCAAATACTGCTTTCCACACCTTAAGGGAAAAAAAAAAATTTATTTTCTCTGATATATGACACTGGTCTAATGATTTTTACTGGGTGTGAGCACAACACTGCACATGCGGTCAGTGCTGTATTGACTTCTTTTTGGGTTTTGCCACACAGAAGAAAAAGCAACACACTTTCATTTTTTTTAAAGCTTCATAGATATTAACCACATATTTCTGCATTCTAGACTCCAGTGTTGTGCATTTTGCCACAAAGCTGATTGATGGTCCTCACATTAAAGAAAAACCTATTGCAGTAACCACAGCTCACCAAATCACTTTAGGTAAGCAGAAAAATGTGAGAAACTCGGCTGCCATTCTATCATTTTAAATATATTTTTCTTTAATTACCAAAAATCTATTTGCCAGTAAAATGACAGCACTTTTGCTTAAAATGCAGGAACACACAAAAATTCCCCTGAGCCTGCAGCTTGCGTATAGCTTCCATTTGAAAATTTACACGAGAATATATGAGGTTTGACGTAGCAATAAGAAGACCTGGGTAAATTGCGACATGCACAGAGTCAGCAAAGTTAACTGCCCGCCTTGATTAGTATCTGGGAGGGGACGCCGCGGTTCAGTCAGAGGCTGGATGTGCTCAAAATGTGCACTAAACAAGCAGGAGATGTATACGTGCAAATACATATACAGCATCTTTGCTCTGTCATCTCTTTGACATTGCTGTCAGTTCTTGTTGGTATCAGATGCATCCTAGAATAGACTGGAACACTGATCCAAGAACATCAGATATAAGAAGCAATTCAGAACTGAGCAGGAAGGTCTGAGGTATGAGCGTAGCCAAACACACCCACTCAGCCACAGACAAAATCACTGCTTTATTCCATTGTGCCTCTCTGCTCATCTTCCTGACAGCCCCAAGCGCTGCCACTGGTTAAGAGAAATGGGAGTGGATAGGATGGCAGATAGATGCTCAGATTAAAGCAATCTGAGATAAAAATGTTAAAGAGGGAAAGCTCCATCATATCCTGTGTGTCTGATCAAAGAGCACTGGTAAACCAGTATCATCTGGCCTCAGTGGTGTGGCTTACATGTGGTCAAGGCTCTGTTCTTTGTAGATATCCGGTTGGCTTTTATCTTTTATTCCAAGTCAGCATTCTTTCTCTATCTGTTCTTATATTCGCGCAGGCCCACTCAGAAAACTACTGTTTAGCACAACTCAGTTTGTTTCTCCTTTTTCCATCACCATATTCCCAAGGGAGACTCAGGGATGAAGCATGACAGTTCAGAGATGGAAACTAGGAAAGGGAAATTGCACATCATCCAATGCAGGTCTCTTACTGCCAGTGTAAACATGTTTATAGAACCACAACACAGGCTAATGTCAGACATCAAAGGATAAAAGCATGCAGGCTTATAGAAGATTTTATCTTCTGAATGTATCTTTTGACAGTGCACTCACCATCTGTGGGCTAGAAAGATACAGGGCTATAAAAAGTTGCTGAATGAGAAGTTCACGCCCTGGCCATGCTTTCAGGTTTGACTTTTTTTCATTAACTTGTTTAAAGCGATGCAGTCTTTCATGCTTACGCCGGTTTTCTGCTAAAAAAATGTTTCCTTGGTTTACTTTGCATATTGTCGAACAAATTCCCATTGGCTGCTGTGCTTGCTAATACAGGGACAAGTTAAAACAGTGTTAAACAACAATTCAATTTGTTTGCAGCGCAGCTCTGATGAAAATTTGCCTGCATACCAACTCACATCATCATAACTTAATTTCAACTCTTTATTGCTTCCTTGTTTCTCCATCTGTTCTTTATTTCTTAGCCCACTTGTATATACAGTACTTTTGTAGTCTTATTGACCACTTACTGACCAAATACTTTACCCTACATGCCATCTATATCTATTTACACAAACATTTATTCAGCACTTCAACTACGCACACAGTGTTTGATCTATCACACCTGATTCGCAGTTCAGTATTTTGCCCAAGGACACTTTGATATGCAGCCCAGAGGAACCCAGAATCAAATCACCAACAGTGAGCGCCTTTTAAAGTAATTCCTATTTCTACTATCTGACTGGTACAATAAACTGGTAACTGATTCCCAGTAGGCCAGAGATTGGTTTTGTGTACTTGCATACATGCTCTTATCATTCCTTGGCCCTCCCTGCCAGGAGTCTGGATTGATCAAATAATGGAAATAGAATGTAACTGATACCCAAATAATCCACCAGTGGTCTATTTATATGACTTTCTGTGGCTTTAACAAAAAACTGATGAATATAATTAAGGAAATCAACTGTGGGATCAAGTGATTCGTCACATTTTCCAGTTATAAAAAAATGCCCAGCCTATACACTTGACCCCTGAAGGTGTGCAACAGATCCTTTGAGCACCCGGAAGTTGCGAGGTCAGACTTCCATAGATTGGACTTATTTATCCAGCACCATCACACAGATGCTCAATTGGATTGATAATCTGGACACCAAGTCAATACTTCATAGTCATTGGTGTGGTTCTGAAACCATTCCTGAGTCATTTTTGCTTTGTGGCAGGGAGCATTATCCTGCTTTAAGAGGCCAAAGCCATCAGGGAATACTGTTTCCATGAAAGGGTGTCCATGGTCTGCAGCAGTGCTTAGGTAGGTGCTTTACGTCAAAGTAACATCCACGTGAATGTCTGGATCCAAGGCTTCCCAGCAGAACATTGCCCAAAGCATTGCACTGCCTCTGCCGGGCAATGCCGGGTTATTTCCTAAGTGCATTGAGATGCACTATGCAAAATGTACAGGCGTTCCTCAGGTAAGTGACAAGCACACAAACATCCATCCACATGATGCAAAAAAAACCCCAAATGGTGTTCATCAAACGAGGCCGCCTGCTTCGATTGCTCCGTGGTTACGTTCTGAGGATCACATGCCCATGTTAGCGCTTTCAGGAATGGACATGATCATCAGCATGGGCACCCTGACTCGCCAGCAGTTATGCAACCCCATACATAACAAATAGTTATGCACTGACACTTTTCTATCAGAACACAGGGAAGCCTTCGCTCCCCACATGCATCAGAACCAGCGACTGACCCTGTCGCTGGTTCACTACTGTCCCTTCCTTAGATCGCTTTTGATAGATACTGACCTCTGCAGCCCGGGACCCCACAAGTTTTGGAGATGTTCTAACGGAGTCGTCAAGACATCACAGTTTGCCCCTCATCAAACTTGCTACAATCCTTATGCTTGCTCGTTTTTCCTGCTTCTAGCTTATCAACTTTGAGGACTTAATCTCCCTTAATGTTTCTCCCTAATATATCCTACCTAGTAACAGGTACCATGACGAGGAGATAATCAGTGTTACTTACTTCACCTATCAGTGATCAAAATGTTATGACTGATTGGTGTATATATAATATATTGTCAGCAAGAGCTAGTTTCTATCACCCGGTAACTCATCTAATTAATTTGGAAGAACTTCAGGATCAAGGATGGTTATTTACAGAAATCCTAGCTATGGATTCTAAATTTTTTGAAAACGAAAGAAAGAAAGGAAAATAACAGTGCATAGACAGATTTGCTTGCTTTCGTTGCCAGTGCTGCTTACTGGTATACATGCAAAAGTTGTTCCTCTCTTGTGATGCTCTGCCAGGCCTTTACTGCCTCTAGTTGCTGCTTGTTTGTAAATCTTTCTGTCTTCAGTTTTTTTATTTAATAACTGAAAAGCATGCTCTGTTGTGTTGAGAGCCAGTGAGTGACTTTGCCATTGAAAAATATTCCATTTCTGTGCTATGAGAATCTCTTAGGTTACTTTTTCAGTATACTCTGGGTCATTATCCATTTGCAGTGTGAAGTGCTTTTTTTTTTTGCAGTTTTGCAGCATTTGGCTGAAACTCAGCAGAGAGTAAATACTAATAATACTGTATACTTTGAATTCATCCTGCTACTTCAATCATCAGTCACTAAACAAACTGGTTCCACTAGCATTGCATCCTCCACCTTTGACAGCTGATAAGGTATCCTTCAGATCATTTCCTTCTCCGCATGTTTCTCTTTCTATCATTCTGATACAAGCTCATCTTCACATGGAATAAGAGGGGAAGAGACCTACCCTTTTCATAGAACTTCTTCTTAGTCAATTGTCCAGTTATTTTTCGGCCTCTGATAATGAGGGACAGAGTATACATCCTAGACAGTTAATACAAAAATTTGAATAAACCCCTCGAGTTAAAGCTGAAGGTCTGCACTTCAGTCACACCCACTGTGGTGAGGAACAGAGGCAAAATTACAAAACTTGTGTTTTTATTCAAATATTTATGGAGCTAAATGTAAGTAGCAGCTTCCAATGTAGTCACATGTGGTATAAGATTTGAATTATTTATATCAGTAATGTAGGTGTACTCCACACTTGACAGGCTCTGTCTTCTTCATTATAAGACTCCACTGGTTTTTTGTGCCTATGGACTTTCAGAGAGTGTTTTGCTAAAACAATGACCATTTAGTGATGATATTAAAGTGATGATACATTTTCAAAGCAAACATACATGATAAAATTTGAACAGAAACAAATACTCTGCTTTTCCTGCCGTGTGCCATATGTTTTCCCTTGTGAAGACTTGTGGCCAATTAAATCCACTATAACTGATAGGAATACCAGCTGACCACTGTCTGCATTGTTTGTGCACAAGAAAAGCAGCGTTTCCACAGCCAGTTTCCAAGGCAGAAAAAAAACAGCATATGGGCGGAGAATTACTTTTAATGCAGTTCGAGACACTAATTGGCGTCTCTGACACATGTTGGCTGAGTCTGTCCTCAACATGACGCATCTGTCTAGAGTGTCTCTTCTCTCAGTTAAGCCAGATTTGCTAATTATAGCATGCCTACTTAAATGTTGAGCCTTAAGTTGCTGTGGCCAGCTACAAACCGTTCAATGTAGTTAAGTTTATCTGTTAACTTCAGCAGGTAAAAATCATGAGCTGCTATGCAGAGAATGTATAAATGTATGTATGAATGTATAAATAACAGCAGGTAATTGTGTGTTAACTTCAGTTCATCATCTTTTATTTCCTTTTTTACCTTACTTTGATCTTAGAGGGAAATTGAGACTGTTTTTTTGCTTGAATAGATAGATCTCTATGATATGAAGGGATTACTAAAATATGTATGCGATTTTACTCCAGCACCTGCAAAACAGCATTTTTATCGTTTTCATCCAGAGAAGGAGGAGGGTGCAAACAATTCTCTGAACACATTGGATTCCATCTGCCTTGTACTGCTCTATAACTAAATATGGATTTTAGGTCATCTTAGCCATTCAACCTGTTAGCTGCGAACCGAACTGCAATGGTTTCCCCCTCAGTAATCTTGGGGTGGCAATGTAGAAAACAAAAAGCATGTAAGAGTGATTTTTTATTTTTTATTTTTTGTAAGGAGCTGAAAATGAGCTTTGTGCTCTTTTCTAGAGGGATCAGCTGCTCAGATGCTGGATCTTTCTTCAGCAAATTGGCCCTCAGATATCCTCTTGGCACCAGTGTCAATCTATTGCTGTGGATCTTGCCAAGATTTCTGTGTGATATACAAAGCATAGCACAACAATCATGAGGCTCTGACACACACTAATTAGTATATGAGAAATCCATGTGTTTCTAACTTTGTCTTTATGGTTTGATCTCACAAACACGCAAAAAACACAACTTGTATGCGTTTCCATAAGTAGAATCTTATTAATATGAGGAGCAATAATCTTCTGAAGTGCAGCATGTTTGTCATTTCCCTCTACTTCAAGGGCGTCGGAACGTTATGATCCACTTTAGAGAGTTGTGACTTGATTGCTCTGCTGCCAAACTTGCTGTGATGACCGAAATATATTACTGCGTGTGGCTTATATAACTACAGTTTTTAAATATATTTTTCCTGCACCCCATTTGGTAGATTGGTCCAATTATGTCATAATAAACCCATCGAGTGCAAGTGGTTAACTTGGGTGGTCTGAATGGGGAGGGGGGGTACTGGATGGCCCCAGTAAGCACAGGGTTTCACCTGGCCCCCTGACACCTTTGGCCTGTGGGCTTTTGTTTGAATTGACTGTTAGTACAAAGAGATGCAAATCAACCCAAAGAGAAAAAAGCCTAGTGTAAAAAAAAAAGTGAAGCAAAAAGGACTGCTGAGAGATTCCCAAACAACCAGGAGAGGAATGAAAAAAGTCCATTTAAAAAGAGACGTAAAAGATACAAAGGACACGCAAACCATCCATAGCAGTATGAAAGGAGAGACAAAATAGATGCAAGTGTACCACAAGGACACAGCTGACACAAAATGAACACAAATGGATGCAAAGACACATTAAAGTCTGCAACGAGATGGAAAAATGACCCCAAAAAGAAAAGAACACAGAAAGAAGTGCCAGAAAAAACACTTAATTTTGTGTTTTTTTGTTATCTGGGAAGCAATCAATGCAAATGCTGTTCCAGAGTGGAAAGGCAGAAGGTTAGCCAATGCTGGAGGAGGACAGTGCTATCACCTGATGATGATGCAGTCCCTCAGGGGTTTCCAACTGATATAATGTCAATAAACAGGTGAATGACAGCAGGGATATGCACAAAAAAAACAATGTTAACTCGATCAGCTGTCAGCAACTGTCAGAAGGATTTTTTTTTCTTTTTGTGAAAGTTGAGGTCGTTCCATGCGTGACCTTTGAGAGTGTTGGCACGTGACCTCAGCTGTTCTGCTGTGTGCTGTGATTTGCACTAAAAAGACACTCTTCCTTTTGAAGACAAGAGCAGGCAGCTTGAGCTTCAACTGTAAAGGTTTCAAACATGAATCTAGTTTTCCCAGCAGCCAACGGCCCTCGTGCCACACTCTGACTCTAAATGCAACCTCATCAGCATTGCATGTTTTATGCAATATTGCCCCCTCTGTCCTGCCTGAAAGCAGCATAGACAACTGTGTGCAAGTTAAGCTGCTACCAGAAACGCTTTCCTCAAAAATATATTTTCCTTTCAAAAAGATCTTTTGAGTGTTTTCAAATTAAAGACTGCAACTCCAAAATGTGGTGCAATAGTAAATGGTCGTTTGATGTAATAAGTGGAAACATTTTAGGGTGAAAAAGAAGGCCGACTCCCAAAAACGGCATTTCCTCTAACGGCCCCTTGTGGCTGGTTTTAAACCAAGTCCATTGCCATAGACTCCCACGTTAAAATGCCCAGCTTCAGTCATTAAAATAGCATGTTTTCACCCTGAGGTAAAAAAAAAACAGCTTTCATCTCAGTAGCTCTGCCTTCATACCAGACTGTATGTAGGCTTTAAGTTTTTATAATGCACTAGTTTGGATTTTTTGGGGCCGGCCTCAGGGGTCACAAGCTTGTGTACTCTCAGTGCTGTCCCACGCCCCGAGGATGGTTGCGTCAGGAAAGGCATCCAGTATGAAATCTGTGCCAAATCAAACATGTGAACCCTCCACTGCAATTTACTTGTTTGGATGTTGTTAACCTTTTTAAAATGACATGTGTCCTGAATGTAAGTCACTAAAATGGACCGCCAACCTTTTAAATACAATTTCTGAGATAGCTTTAGTTGACTGAGTTAGTATATATGTATTTTTTTACTATTCATTTGAAGTTATTACCACCTTGGTATAGGTGTTTATCCTTTGCTCCCGTACAGTTTGTGGATGCAGCTTGCTAACCAAGCTTGCTAGCAATAGCTGATAGCTTTCATCACAATCAGAATTAGAATACTTTATTAATCCCTGAGAAAATGATGTAGTCACAGTTGCTCCAAAAGCGCTAGTAAGGTACAAAGTAGCTCAAATAGATACAAATTGCTCTAATTATAAATATCCCAGTATATTAAACCATTTAAATATATATAGGTGACATTGAGGTGCCCCTCTTATTTTGCACCAAACCCTGTGGTTTGAGTGGTAACTTCTACCTCAATAGAAAAAAAAAACGCTTCAAAATGTGGAGTCCAGAAACCAACGGTAAATGTCACGATATGATTAACCTAAATGTTCATTTCAGGCAAATTTGGTGAATTATCTTTACTCAGACATTTCTTTCTGTGGTTACTTTGCCAGTGTTTTCAGCTGCTGAATTGCTAATGATCCTCAACCTGCATCTTTAGCAGCACTTGTGGGGCATATGCATATTTTCTTAATAATGGCCAATGTGAAAACAAAAAAGGTTGAAATGCTGGAAATGATGCAGGTTTGGCTTATTTCTGGAATAAACTGGAAGAAATTCTGGGTAAACCTCAGACATGCACACAGTAACATAAATAGATAATTAAAAATAAATATAGATACAATTATTTATTAATAAATAGAAACTTACTGTGACATCAAACAGTATGCCAAAGTATATTCAAGGAATACTGCAGTTCTTAGCTGTGATATTTATTGTAGGTTTTGTGGTCTTTTACTCTAGAACTCACAGTACAGGCTAACAGCACGAGTCCATCTTTTATATACAGTCTTTGTTTTTTGATATACAGGGTGGGCCATTTATATGGATACACCGTAATAACATGGGAATGGTTGGTGATATTAAAGTCCTGTTTGTGGCACATTAGTATATGTGAGGGGGCAAACTCCTCAAGATGGGTGGTGACCATGGTGGCCATTTAGAAGTCGGCCATCTTGGATACAACTGTTGTTTTTTTTCAATAGGAAGAGGGTCATGTGACACATCAAACTTATTGGTAATGTCACAAGAAAAACAATGGTGTGCTTGGTTTCAACGTAACTTTATTCTTTCATGAGTTATTTACAAGTTTCTCTTTGTTCACAGCCATTGACATGTCGAAGAGGTTAACACGTGAGGAGCGGATCGAAATCGTGTTGATATCTGGTGAACGCAGTAACCGGGTCATTGCAGCAGATTTCAATGCAAGACACCCTACGAGACCACCCATCTCCCATGCTACAGTTAGCAAACTGCTTGCTAAGTTTCGTGAAACTGGTTCAGTGTTGGATTTGCCAAAATGTGGACGCAAGAAAACTGTCACTAATGAAGAAACATCAGTGGCTGTCCTAGCTTCATTCAGCAAGAGCCCACAGCGTAGCACTCGCCGCATGTCACTGGAGACTGGCATTAGTCGAACATCCCTTCGGCGGATATTAGCTACTCGCAAATGGCACCCTTACAAACTCCAGCTACAGCAGCATCTCAACGAGGATGACCCAGATCGGCGCACAGAATTGCAGAATGGGCAAAACAAAAATTGGAACAGGACCCTCAGTTCACGCAGAAGATTTTGTTCAGTGATGAGGCAAACCTTTATGTGAATGGTGAAGTTAACAAACAAAACCACCGCTATTGGTCTGACACTAACCCACTTTGGATGGATCCCTCCAAGACTGCTGGAACAACAAAAGCGATGGTTTGGTGTGGTATATGGGGTACAACGATAGTGGGTCCATTCTTCATCAATGGAAACCTCAAGGCCACTGGATATTTGAAATTGCTACATGATGATGTGTTTCCCTCTTTATGCACTGACGCTGGCACGTTCCCTGAATTTTTCCAGCAAGATGGTGCACCACCACATTATGGGTGCCAGGTCCGAGCATTCCTAGATGAACAGTTTCCTGGAAAGTGGATTGGTCATCGTGGGCCAGTTGAATGGCCCCCAAGGTCTCCCGATCTGACCCCCTTAGACTTTTATCTTTGTGGTCATCTGAAGGCAATTGTCTATGGTGTGAAGATACGAGATGTGCAGCACCTGAAACTACGGATACTGGATGCCTGTGCTGGCATTTCTCCTGCGGTGTTGCTATCAGTGTGTGAAGAGTGGGAGAAGAGGGTTGCATTGACAATCCAACACAATGGGCAGCACATTAAACACATTTTATAAGTGGTCAGAAACTTGTAAATAACTCATGAAAGAAGTTACGTTGAAACCAAGCACACCATTGTTTTTCTTGTGACATTACCAATAAGTTTGATGTGTCACATGACCCTCTTCCTATTGAAAAAACAACAGTTGTATCCAAGATGGCCGACTTCTAAATGGCCACCATGTTCACCACCCATCTTGAGGAGTTTGCCCCCTCACATATACTAATGTGTCACAAACAGGACTTTAATATCACCAACCATTCCCATGTTATTACGGTGTATCCATATAAATGGCCCACCCTGTATATCGGTTTAAAAAGTTCAGGACAAGTCATACACCCGTGACAAAAACTACGTTCAGCAGAGCAGCTGTATATTGTGCTTGTGTTTAACTTTCATGGCTCCATTATGTTGTTATTATTACAGCAGGATTATTTCCTTCTATAGTTGTCTCGCTTAATTTCCATACAAAAGAACTGGTCCCCAGAAAAACAGCAGCAACAAGCTGTTATTATTGTACAGGCACTGCCATACTGTTAAGTCTCTCTTCAGGAGCTCTGTAGAAATGAACCATTTTCTTCCTTACATCACATGCTGCATGAGCCGCTACCTGGCGTATCACAGCACAAACAACAAAGCTCAAAGCCAATTTCATACGTGTCTATCACAGCCGGAATATTTCCAGCCTCTTGAATTTGCATGGCAGCAGGACACGGGAACACACAAACGCAGAGAGCCCAAGGAGTGACAAAGGGGAACAGACAAAGCAGAGCTCAATATTTGTGTTTCTAGGCCAATGGTGCATGACCCTTCTTTCACAACCAGCTGATTGTTTACCGGGCTTACATGCATATACTTGAACGACGATGATCCCCTCTGCCACACAAAGTACTTTCACTGCCCTCCAGTGGCTCTCTAATAATAATACGACTCAGTGCCTCACACACACACACACACGCACACACACACACGCTTACTCCAGTATGCCACCGCCCTAACCAATTCCATCAGTGCTCACTTGCACAAATGTTCCTGGAGCTGAAATGACAAGATCCGCAGAGAAGATCCAATAAATGTTTGCTTACTCTACTGTTATCATCATTCCACTTTATCTCATTTGGCGTCCCCACGGCACTACATAAATTACTTTCAATGCAATTATGGAAGTAACCAATTACAGTCCTTGTAATTTCATCGTACAGTGTACAAATAAGCAGCACAACCCTCCATTTATTACTTGAAACCGTATTTTTAAGACCCAATTGAATGTGGGGAGAGAGCTCAGCAAAGCAAAACCAGATGTGGTTCGCAGGGTTTTTGTCCAAGCCAAACCGTGAGGAATGCTCAGCTCAGGCGAGTTTGTCAGAGAGTGTGTGTGTGCGTGTGTGTGGTGGGGAGAAGGGGTCAGAAGGTCGAGGAGTTCATTATTGGGATGGGACAACACGAAGAGCAACTGCAGTCGTGAGGTCGCACGGCAAGCTGGGCGAGGCTCTCTGCAGCCAGGTTGGAGGCAGGGGCAGCAGGGTGTGTGTGTTGTGGGGGTGGGGGCAGAGACAGGGGCGGTGGGGGTGAGATTGGTCATACAGCAGGGGGCGTTATTGTGTTGCCAGACTCACAGTCAGAGTACATGAAGTCTCTCAACTTCGCTGGCCTCTCACTCCAAAACCTGCACCGTAGCCAATCAGATCAAGAATGAGACTGAAAAATAATGCCACACACTGGCTGAAGTTACTACCTCTGTGCTCTTCAAAGTTTGCTTGTTCTAATCTGACTTCTGAATTACACGGAGCCAAATTTACTGTCTCTGGACATAAAGCAGGATTCCCTGAAAGAGAAGTTCTTTTGGGTCAACTTAATCCTCTACTGCGTATAAATAGAGAAATCATCTGAAACATTGACTACATATGCTATTTCATTTAATGACTGTGGTTATGCGTGTCCATGCAGGCGCACACACACAAACACACAAGCAACCAAAGCCAACCTATAAATGCAGCTGAGGCAGAACACTTTACCGTCTTTGCCAAAGCAAGAAATTTTGGTTAGAAGCTCAAATCACCAACCCAGTTATTAAAAAATCTATTCAAAATTTCCAACAGACACTGTAGCTGCCACAGAGAATAACATTATTTTACAACTTATTCTCCTTTTCAGCTTGGCTCCAATAGCTGATGTAATAATATGCTTTTTTTTTTTGGTTGGGTTTCTTCGCTAACTTCCACCGTAAAAGCTTCAAATAATCTGTTTGTGTGCTGTCTTTGTTTCAGTGTGCCCCTACGTGAAATCTGGTTGACCTTCTCATTATAGGCATGTTGTATGGCACTTTCTGGAAAATGTCAAGCCCCTCCCTTTCACTGATGTAAGGATTACCAGGTGTTGACCCAGAATCCATTATCTCCTATTAGAGCCTGTCTTTCTTTTTTCTTTGTGTCAGCATATGTTTGTGTATGTGCATTTTTGTGCACTCTTTAGCTGGTGCTTTTTGTCAGTTGCTCAATATTCCTCTAAATGTTTAAGTTGAAGACTCAGTCACTCACCTTTATGCAGGCTGAGGAAAATAAGAAACATCGAAGGCCTAGACAGTGTGTGTATGACAGTGAAACTCTTGTGCATAACTTACACATTTTTCAAACAGGATACAAGTATTTTTGGCTGTATTTATGGAAACATTATCTTATCTATTTCAGGCTACATTGTGCTGCAAAAGTACGATAGTATGGTAGAAGTCAGTTGAAAGTGCATTTAACCATTAGCATACTTTTGGATCAGCACTGCAGTATATAACTTTTGGACTGTTACATGAAAAGATTTAGTTATATAACATACTTACATGCATATCGCTTGCTTGAAATAAACAAAATTAAAAGTTTTCTTTTCAGCTACGTTTCATGGTTGCTAGATGCCAGTTAAATGCGTTTCAACATTTGATTTTGCTATTAATGTTTTTTTATTGTTGTTGTTCTCTTTAGAAATGCTTTGCTAACTTGCTTGAAAAGTAGAGCCCAGCATGTTAGGGTTAAATCACTCAGACCCAGAGTCTAGTTGTGAGGGGGAAATGTGTATTTCCCGGTGGTGGGCGAGTGACTGCTCGCTGTCCCTGGGTGTAATCGATTATGAAGAAGACCTTGTGCCACAATATCCTTGCGATTTCTTTGGTTGCTAGCAGATTGCCATGGTCATCCATGCTTTGTATGGAAGATGCAATGTTTGTTTCTGCAAACACTCACTAACCACAGAGTGGGACTGAAAAGTGTGATGCAGAATGTAAATGGAGAACATCTTTATTAAATGAAAAATATCTAAATTAAAAATTCTGCCTTAGTGCCTGATGTGGGACTCATGTAATGGGTGGACACAGATGGAAGTATTGGAATAGATATTGCCCCCCCCCCCTCCATAATTTTATCATTGTTACGTTATGCACTCAGTTCTTTATTACTATTTCTGACACATACTGTGCTCACTGGCAATCCAGCTAGGATATTCTGATGGCATTGATGATCTCTTGATCTCTTGGTGGCGCTGTCACTTGGTGTTCGCTCGCTCTGCGGTAGAGTATCACTTCCTGTTCCTGCTCAAACACAGTGGTGTTTCTGAGTAGCTTATTTGCTTAGCAATTTAATTAACAACTTTTAAATACATTCTTCTTTCATAGTATAATCTTCACGTGCTTCATCCAAAGCACACTTTCTGTGTACTCACTACCTAATTTATAGCCAAAGTATTCACTCACTGTCTCTGTACTGTTTCGCTAGCTTAGCTTAGCTCGTAGCCGACTCGTTAGTACCATGGCTACTTCACCTGTCCCTCCTGCACTTTCTTGCTCATTGTGTCAGATGTTTAGTTACTCCTCGGCCTCCTTTAGCAGTAATGATATCTGTAACAAATGTAGCATATTTGCAGCTCTGGAGGCCAGGATTACTGAATTGGAGACTCGGCTTCGCACCCTTCATTCACCCGTAGCTAGCCAGGCCCCTGTAGCTGGTGCAGCCGAAGATAGCGTAGGCCCCGCTAGCTGTTCCCCGGCAGACCCCAAGCAGCTGGGGAAAGAGGGCGGCTGGGTCACGGTGAGGAGGAAGCATAGTCCTAAACAGAAGCCCCAGGTACACCACCAACCCGTTCATGTGTCTAACCGTTTTTCCCCACTCGGTGACACACCCGCCGGGGGTCAAACTCTGGTAATTGGTGAGTCTGTTCTCAGACATGTGAAGCTAGAGACACCGGCAACCATAGTCAATTGTCTTCCAGGGGCCAGAGCAGGCGACATTGAAGGAAATTTAAAACTGCTGGCTAAGGGTAAACGTAAATTCAGTAAAATCATAATTCACGTCGGCAGTAATGACACCCGGTTACGCCAATCGGAGGTCACTAAAATCAATATTGAATCGGTGTGCAACTTTGCTAAAACAATGTCGGACTCTGTAGTTTTCTCTGGTCCCCTCCCCAATCAGACCAGGAGAGACATGTTTAGCCGCATGTTCTCCTTAAATTGCTGGCTGTCTGAGTGGTGTCCCAGAAACGATGTGGGCTTCATAGATAATTGGCAAACCTTCTGGAGGAAACCTGGTCTTGTTAGGAGAGACGGCATCCATCCCACTTTGGATGGAGCAGCTCTCATTTCTAGAAATATGGACAAATTTATTAAACCCCCCAAAATATGACTATCCAGAGTTGGGACCAGGAAGCCGAGTTGCAGTCTTACACGCCTCTCTGCAGCTTCTCTCCTCCTGCTACCCCCCCAAAAAAACCATCTCCATAGAGACTGTGTCAGCTTCCAAAAAGACAAAAAACAAACTAAAAACCAGCAAACAACAACTTAAACATAAACAATCAAAAAGAAAGAACAATACAGTATCCACATCTGAACCAAAGAGTAAAACAGTGAAATGTGGATTATTAAATATTAGGTCTCTCTCCTCCAAGCCTCTGTTAGTACATGACTTAATAATTGATCAACAAATTGATTTACTCTGCCTTACAGAAACCTGGTTGCAGCAGGATGATTATGTTAGTTTAAATGAATCAACACCCCCGAGTCATTCTAACTACCAGAAACCTCGAAGCACAGGCCGAGGGGGCGGTGTGGCAGCAATTTTTCACACCAGCCTATTAATTAATGAAAGACCAAGACAGACTTTTAATTCATTTGAAAGCCTGATGCTTAACATTGTCCACCCCAGCTGTGAAACTCAGAAACCAGTCTTACTTGTTATCATCTATCGTCCACCTGGGCCTTACACAGAGTTTCTGTCTGATTTCTCAGACTTTATATCTAATTTAGTTCTGAGCTCAAATAAAATAATTATTGTGGGTGATTTTAACATCCATGTAGATGCTAAAAATGACAGCCTCAACATGGCATTTAGTCTGTTATTAGACTCAATTGGCTTCTCTCAAAATGTAAAAGAACCCACCCACCACTTTAATCACACTCTAGATCTTGTTTTAACATATGGCATAGAAACTGAACATTTAACAGTGTTTCCTGAAAACCCTCTCCTGTCTGATCATTTCCTGATAACATTTACATTTACAATAATTGATTACACAGCGGTGGAGAGTAGATTTTATCAAAGTAGATGTCTTTCTGAAAGCGCTGTAACTAAGTTTAAGAATATAATCCACCCACTGTTATAATCTTCAATGCCCTGTACCAACACAGAGCAGAGCAGCTATCTGAACGCTACCCCAACAGAGGTTGATTATCTTGTTAATAATTTCACCTCCTCACTACGTACGAC
Source organism: Perissodus microlepis (assembly GCF_051167445.1). NCBI lineage: Eukaryota > Metazoa > Chordata > Actinopteri > Cichliformes > Cichlidae > Perissodus > Perissodus microlepis. The sequence goes on from NC_140465.1 coordinate 7,026,981, forward strand.
TCTGGATACTGTAGCTCCAGTGAAAACTAAGGTCTCTAATCAGAAGTACCTGACTCCGTGGTATAATTCTCAAACACGTACCCTAAAGCAGATGACTCGTAATCTGGAGAGGAAATGGCGTGTCACAAATTTAGAGGATCATCATTTAGCCTGGAGAAATAGTTTGCTGCTTTATAAGAAAGCCCTCCGCAAAGCCAGAACATCTTACTATTCATCACTGATTGAAGAAAATAAGAACAACCCCAGGTTTCTCTTCAGCACTGTAGCCAGGCTGACAAAGAGTCAGAGCTCTGTTGAGCCAACCATCCCTTTAACGTTAACTAGTAATGACTTCATGAACTTCTTCACAAATAAAATTTTTATCATTAGAGAAAAAATTACCAGTAATCATCCCACAGATGTAATATTATCTACAGCTACTCTTAGTACCATTGATGTTAAGTTAGACTCTTTTTCTCCAATTGATCTTTCTGAGTTAACGTCAATAATTACTTCCTCCAAACCATCAACGTGTCTTTTAGACCCCATTCCTACAAAACTGCTCAAAGAAGTCCTGCCATTGATTAATTCTTCGATCTTAAATATGATCAACCTATCTCTAATGGTCGGCTATGTACCACAGGCCTTCAAGCTGGCTGTAGTTAAACCTTTACTCAAAAAGCCATCTCTAGACCCAGCAGTCTTAGCTAATTATAGGCCAATCTCCAACCTTCCTTTCATATCAAAAATCCTTGAAAGAGTAGTTGTCAAACAGCTAACAGATCATCTGCACAGGAATGGTTTATTTGAAGAGTTTCAGTCAGGTTTCAGAGCTCATCACAGCACAGAAACAGCTTTAGTGAAGGTTACAAATGATCTTCTTATGGCCTCTGACAGTGGACTCATCTCTGTGCTTGTCCTGCTAGACCTCAGTGCAGCGTTCGATACTGTCGACCATAATATCCTATTAGAGCGATTAGAACATGCTGTAGGTATTACAGGTACTGTGCTGCAGTGGTTTGTATCATATCTATCTAATAGACTCCAATTTGTGCATGTAAATGGAGAGTCCTCTTCACACACTGAGGTTAATTATGGAGTTCCACAGGGTTCAGTGCTAGGACCAATTCTGTTTACATTATACATGCTTCCCTTAGGCAGCATCATTAGAAGACATAGCATACATTTTCACTGCTATGCAGATGACACCCAGCTCTATCTGTCCATGAAGCCAGATAACACACACCAATTAGTTAAACTGCAGGAATGTCTTAAAGACATAAAGACCTGGATGGCCGCTAACTTTCTGCTTCTTAATTCAGATAAAACTGAGGTTATTGTACTCGGCCCTGAAAATCTTAGAAATATGGTATCTAACCAGATTCATACTCTGGATGGCATTACCTTGGCCTCCAGTAACGCTGTGAGGAACCTTGGAGTCATTTTTGACCAGGACATGTCCTTCAACGCCCATATTAAACAAATATGTAAGACTGCTTTCTTCCATTTGCGCAACATCTCTAAAATTAGAAATATCCTGTCTCAGAGTGACGCTGAAAAACTAGTTCATGCATTTATTACTTCCAGGCTGGACTACTGTAATTCATTATTATCAGGATGTCCAAAAAACTCACTGAAAAGCCTTCAGCTAATCCAAAATGCTGCAGCAAGAGTACTGACAGGGACTAGAAGGAGAGAGCATATTTCTCCTGTTTTGGCTTCCCTTCATTGGCTTCCTGTTAAATCCAGAATTGAATTCAAAATCCTGCTCCTCACATACGAGGTCTTAAATAATCAGGCCCCATCTTATCTTAATGACCTTGTAGTACCATATCACCCTATTAGAGCACTTCGCTCTCGCTCTGCAGGCCTACTTGTTGTTCCTAGAGTATTTAAAAGTAGAATGGGAGGCAGAGCCTTCAGTTTTCAGGCCCCTCTTCTGTGGAACCAGCTTCCAGTTTGGATTCGGGAGACAGAAACTATCTCTACTTTTAAGATTAGGCTTAAAACTTTCCTTTTTGCTAAAGCATATAGTTAGGGCTGGACCAGGTGACCCTGAATCCTCCCTTAGTTATGCTGCAATAGACGTAGGCTGCCGGGGGATTCCCATGATGCATTGAGTTTTTCCTTTCCAGTCACCTTTCTCACTCACTATGTATTAATAGACCTCTCTGCATTGAATCATATCTGTTATTAACCTCTGTCTCTCTTCCACAGCATGTCTTTTATCCTGTCTTCCTTCTCTCACCCCAACCGGTCGCAGCAGATGGCCGCCCCTCCCTGAGCCTGGTTCTGCCGGAGGTTTCTTCCTGTTAAAAGGGAGTTTTTCCTTCCCACTGTCGCCAAAGTGCTTGCTCATAGGGGGTCATATGATTGTTGGGTTTTTCTCTGTATCTATGAAGCGCCTTGAGGCGACTTTTGTTGTGATTTGGCGCTATATAAATAAAATTGAATTGAATTGAATTGAATTGAATTGAATTGAATTGATCAATGATGATTCCCACGGGTGACGCTCACGCAGGCACTGAATCGGGCAGCTTTGGGGTCCTGTGTGTTCTACTGCACAGATAGCCTGCAGAGTGCAGCTACGCTGAACTGAAGTGCTTGTGTTTTGTATTTGCAGTTGCAAATGAGCAAGTAAAGAGAACGATTCTGAACTCATGCACGCCTGGAAGTGTCATTTCTCCAACTGTGCAACAAATATTGGAGGCACCGCTGGGATTATTAACGTCGTGTCCAGCATGATGAAAATAAGGAAGGGGCGTGGCTACAGCAACAATGATGGACCTCGAGGAGCTGCCAGAGACTGTGTCCCAAACACTCTGGAACCTACAACTCGACCAACTCCAAGGGGTGTGTGCTGAAGCTAAAATCCCTAGTGAAAAGGTCACAACAAGACGAGCGTTAATAAACTTAATTACAGAATCTATGGACAAGGTTATTAATGATGAAGAGCAGGATGTTGCACTCTACTGTCTAAAGAAAATGTTAGAAAGTGTTGACTCAGCAATAGGGAGCACCAGAAACACAGAAAGTGGAGGAAATACAACAAGCTTGCCACAGGGAACTCAGGAAACAAGGGAAGAAGTTGATTTAGCAGCGAGATTCGCACAGCTCCAGAGAAACAGCGAAGCGCTGCAGGAAGAAATTAGGAGGCTGAGTGAAAGGGTGGACAGGACACCACCAAGTCAGCCAACCACCCCACAAAATGTGTTTCCTGTCGCAGCCAACCGCCTTTCGGAAGTGACGATAAGGAGGGAATTCAAGATCTGTGGTCAAATTGGGGAGAAGGGCCAAAAGGAGAGACTCTCATACACCAACCTGATGCATCAGATTGACAGAGGTCTGAACAAAGGACACAGTGAAGCGGAGGTTATAGAGGCTGTGGTGAAGTCTGTCAGCCCAGGTTTGAGTCGTAGAGACATGCTTGAGATAAAACGTGACCTCCCCCAATTGAAGGCCATATTAAAGGGGCATTTCAAAGAAGACAGCACCACAGATTTGTATCACAGACTAGTGAACGTCACACAAGACAGCCGTGAGTCTCCCCAAAACTTCCTCTTCAGAGCAATTGAGTTAAAAGAGAGGCTGCTGCTCGCATCGGAAGACACAGGGTCCGATGAACAATACAGCCCTGAGCTCATCCAGAAGAAATTTGGTTAGGTTAGTACTGGGCTACTGAGTGACCCTATCAAGTTTCAGCTCAAGCCCTATCTGGGTGACCCTCGGGTGACAGATGAAACCCTCATTGATAAGATGAATGAAGCAGCTAGTGTTGAATCAGAAAGGCAATTGAAGCAAAAGAAAACTACAGGCAGCAAATCTGTAAAAGTAAATGAACTCTAGACGGAAAGGCCAGCCAGTTAATTGGGTCTGGGTGTAGCCGAAACTAGGTTGAGGATTCAAGAGCAATCAGCTGAAGTGGTGAAACCCAAGAGCCGCAGAACACCCATTGTAGTTGCTTCCCGAGAGTCAGATCTGCATGAAACGGTCAGGCTGCTAAGAGAGGAGATGGCTGAATTAAGGAGGAGCATCACCACCCCTCAAGGCCCCACTCGCCCACTAAGAACCAGTGGGAGGAGGGGATGTAAGGCATGCCAGGAGCAGGGAACCAATGATGGGTGTGAACACTGCTTCAAGTGTGGCCAGCCAGGACACCTATCCAGAGGCTGTAGAGGGTGAAGGGGGGCAGCAGAAAGATCGGAGGGCACTCAAGCAGCAATCCAGACCATTGCCCCTCCCAAATCATTAATTCCCATCCATGCTGAAGCAGACGACAAGTTGCATGAACTGCTTTGGAATCGAATAAGACAGCTGGAGGCAGAATTAGAGCAGAGTGGCAAGGCTAAAGAGACTGTGGGTGCCACGTATGCCAGTCGTCTCTCACTATGCTGTCAGGCTAAGCTGAGAGCCCTGATTGGGAGGAAGTGTATGGTGGATTGTTTCTTTGAAGGTGTAGAAACACAAGCATTGTGGGATACAGGTTCACAGGTGACTATCATTAATGAGAAATGGAGGAAGTCCTGCTTTCCACATATCCAACTGAGAAGCACAAGTGAACTCCTAGGTGAGGATGAGGCTCTGGTGGGCAAAGCAGCGAACCAAACACCCATACCCTTCGCAGGTTTGGTTGAGCTAAAATTTAAACTGGGGTCAACTAGAGATCCACAGCCACAGTTAGTTGTCCCTGTGCTTGTCTCAAAAGAGCCAGGAGTAGCAGAGCCACCTATCATTGGCTATAATGTGATTGAGCATTTTGTAAAGGATGGAATGGAGCAGCATCCAGACGTTACACCTGCTGTGGTAAAGGAAGCCTTCTCGATTGATTGTAAGAAAGCAGAAGTGCTAATTAACATCGTGCAGCGCTGCTACAAAAATGATGAGGAGGGTGTGGTGAAAGTTGGGAGACAAAAGATAGTGATTCCAGCTGGACAAAGCAAGGAGGTTAAGTGCAGTGTGAGGACAGGTCCCCTCCCCCTGAAACAGGAGGTTCTTTTTGAACCAGAGGACATTTCAAAACTACCAGAGGGGGTTAACCTGAATAAAACTGTCATTGGCCTGCAGAGGGGAACCCGGTCCAGGGCGGTTATTCCAGTCACGAATGGCGGCAGCCATGACATCACCCTCCTCCCTCATGTAGTGTTGGGATGACTACAGCAAGTGAAGGCTATTTACCCAGTAGACGTAAGACCAGTAAGTGCTGAAAACATGGGCAAGTTGACGTGTGCTAGTGAAAACACGGGGAGCACCGTCAGTGCCCCAGAACAGCACAAAGGGGAGTATGAACAGGTGGGCAGTTGCAGCCAAGATTTATGGGACCCACCTGTGTCAGTTGATCACCTGACCCCAGATCAGCAGGAGCAGGTGAGAAAAGTCCTGCGTGAAGAGTGTGTTGCATTTTCAAAAGATGAGAGCGATGTGGGATACATCCCCTCCCTGAAGTTAAAGATCAGATTGAATGACACAACCCCAGTAAGACACACATACATCTCAGTCCCCAAGCCACTCCACAAGGAGGTGAAGGAGTATTTGGAGGACCTGTTAAACAGAGGATGGATTCAGAAATCCCGATCCCCCTACTCATCACCCATCGTCTGCGTGCGCAAGAAGGATGGAAGTCTGCGTCTCTGCGTGGATTACCGTGAGTTGAACCGGAAATCCATTCCTGACCGTCACCCCATCCCTCGCGTTCAAGACATGTTAAACAGCCTGACTGGGAGTGCATGGTTCTCAGTGTTGGACCAGGGCAAGGCGTAACACCAGGGTTTCCTGGAGGAAAGTAGCAGACCCCTCACAGCCTTTATCACACCTTGGGGCTTATATGAGTGGGTAAGAATTCCCTTTGGTTTGTCCTCGGCTCCAGCAGAGTTCAAGCGCAGTATGGAAGAGTGCCTTGCAGGCTTGAGGGATGAAATATCTCAGCCATATCTGGATAACAATTTGGTCCACAGTAGATCATTTGAGGACCACCTGCGTGATCTGAGGGAGGTCCTGCGCCACTATCAAGCTCACGGGGTGAAGCTAACCCCCAAAAAGTGTGAAGTGTTCAAGGACAAGGTGAAATTCCTGGGAAAGATTGTATCCAAAGATGGCTACTGCATGGACCCTGCTGAATTGGCACCAGTGCAAGCACTAAAAAAAACCGCAAACCTGAGACTGTGGGAGACCTAAGGAAAATGCTAGGTTTCCTGTCATACTACCGCCCTTACATTCCAAACTTCTCACGCACTGCCAAGCCACTATACCAGCTGCTATCGACCGGAAAGATTCAAGTGATTACTGACAGAAGATCAGACACAAAGGACAGGGGAAAAAAATCAGACCAACTCCACTCAAGCCAGCCAATCACATGGACGGAACAACACCAGGCAGTGCTATGCCAGCTTATAGAACACCTGCTGAGTCCACCACTCCTGGCATACCCTGACTTCGTAAGACCATTTGTGCTGCACTGCGATGCCTCTCAAGAAGGGCTTGGTGCAGTCCTGTACCAGAGACAGCAGGGCCAACTGGTTGTCATTGGGTATGGGTTGAGGACTCTAACAGCTCCAGAAACTAACTACCACCTCCACTCTGGAAAACTAGAGTTTCTAGCAATGAAGTGGGCAATCTGTGAGAGGTTTCGGGAGTATCTGTATTACGCACCTTCTTTCACAGTGTATACAGATAACAATCCATTGAACTATGTCCTGACTACAGCGAAGCTAAATGCTACAACACACCGGTGGGTTGCTGAGCTAGCCGATTTTAACTTCTCAATCAAGTATCGGCCGGGAAGGGCTAATGGCGATGCTGATGGTTTATCACGGATGCCACTAGACATGGAGGAGTACATGCGCACATGCTTGCAGGAAATGAAACCAGAGGTAATCACACCTGCGACACAGGCGCTTCAGCTGAAATTCCATGAACATGAGCCATGGATGTGTCCGGCTACCATGACCACAGCATGTGCTGATGTAGAGCATGAACGAGTAATGGCCCCAGTGACACAGATCTCCAAAGAGACACTAAAGAAAGCACAGGAGGATGATCCAGTCATTGGCAGGGTGCAAGAATATGTTATGACAGGACAATGGCCTCCTCGGAGAGGAAGAGACAGGAGTGAAGACACTTCAGTTCTAAGCCGGGAAAAGAGTAAGCTGTACCTTGACAAAGACGACATCCTGTACAGGAAATCTGCTGCTCGAGCTCAGCTAGTGTTACCCACAAAATTCCATCAGCTGGTGTACAAGCAGCTCCGTGAGGAAATGGGGCATCTCGGAGTGGAGCGGACACTCGCCTTAGTCCGTGATCGATTCTATTGGCCACATATGCAAAGACATGTGGAACATTATGTGACCAAGGTGTGCAGTTGCTTGAAACGGAAACGTCCAGGCAAACCAACCAGAGCACCATTGGTCAACATTGTCACCACATACCCTTTTGAGATGGTCTCAATAGACTTCCTGCATCTGGAGAGTTGTAAAGGAGGATATGAGTACATTCTAGTCGTGATGGATCATTTCACCCGGTTTGCACAGGCATACGCATGCACCAACAAGTCAGCAAGAACAGCAGCAGAAAAGATCTTTGGAGATTTTGTGCTGAAATTTGGATTCCCTGCCCAGTTACATCATGATCAGGGAAAGGAGTTCGAGAACCAGCTGTTTGCCGCCCTGGAAAGGTACTGTGGAATCCAGGGGTCACACACAACACCTTACCATGCAGCGGGGAACGGTCAGGTGGAGAGATTTAATTGGACACTACTTTCCATGTTGAGGAGATTGGCAGAGGAAGCCAAGGGAGACTGGAAAAACTCCTTGAGCAAAGTGGTGCATGCGTATAACTGCACACGCAATGAAGCAACAGGATATGCCCCATATTATCTTCTCTATGGCAGAAACCCCCGCCTACCAGTGGACATCATGTTTGGCCTGGTTCCAGGTGACCAGAGTACTTCGTACAGTGATTATGTCCGTAAGTGGAGAAGTAGGATGCAAGAGGCATACAGATTGGCATCAGAAACAGCTCAGAAAGAGAGGAACAGAGCGAAAAGGCAGTACGATCGGAAGGCTCACGGAGTTGAACTGCAACCGGGATGTTGAGTGCTAGTACGGAATTTCAGAGACCGGGGTGGGCCCGGAGAGTTAAGGTCTTACTGGGAGGAGCGAGTACATGTTGTGTTAGAAAGAAAGCACAAAGATAGCCCTGTCTATGCCGTACAGCCAGAGAGAGGACCAGGGAAAGTGAGAGTTCTGCACAGAGCCCAACTCTCAGCCAGTTCCCACAAGAAAGTATCCTTTTCGATGCAGAAATCCACCCAAGACACTCACAAATGACACCTTAGGTCAGCCGTCAGTCATAAACAGACACAAATAATGTCCACAGCTAAGAAAAAAAAACTAAGTTCATTGTCACGTGTTGAGTTTACTGTGGTGACAGTTTAAACGGAAAGGGAAGTGTTCACAGTAGCAAATGTTAAAAAGAGCACATTTGACAGAGCAACAACTGCATATATTATTTTAATAGTTCACATGAGTTAAACAGAGAGTACCAGAACCAGACTAGCTACACATAGAGAGATACTGGCTTGTATATGAGATATACAGCAGTAAATGTGTGTCTGTGTAAAAGGTTACATGGTAGATTGTTAGGTCTACACCTTCAGTCTGATACAGAGCACGCCTGAGTGGCAGAGAGACTTTACAGACATTGCCTGGCCAGTAGTGTCTGTTGCTGGTACATGACAAAGGGGGAGATGTATGTCATGCCAAAGACTGTTACCGGACAGAAAGTATCTTTAGAGGCTGACTCCCAGTGAAGCTACTGCTGTAACCTTCTGTTCGAAGACGTGTATTCTGGGAAATCTCTAATGTCGGGGCAACATTCATTTTTGGAGGGGAGAGTGTGGGACTCATGTAATGGGTGGACACAGATGGAAGTATTGGAATAGATATTGCCCCCCCTCCATAATTTTATCATTGTTACGTTATGCACTCAGTTCTTTATTACTATTTCTGACAAATACTGTGCTCACTGGCAATCCAGCTAGGATATTCTGATCTATGATGATTCCCACGGGTGGTGCTCATGCAGGCACTGAATCGGGCAGCTTTGGGGTCCTGTGTGTTCTACTGCACAGATAGCCTGCAGAGTGCAGCTACGCTGAACTGAAGTGCTTGTGTTTTGTATTTGCAGGTGAGCACAAGTAATGTATTGATAAACAGAATGATGTTGACGTATGAGAAATGTATTAGAGTAAGGTACTGTCATTAATGGAACACAACGCTAATGTCGGAGTTTGTGATTTACATGATGTACCTGAACTGGTGTTAAACGGGATGTCACATCGCAAATGATTAATAAGGGGCTCGAGAGGGTAGTCTCCATGCGCAACAATACTAGTTGGAGGAGCATGCGAGTGTGCAGAATATTGTAATATGAACATTGGTAGGAAAATACTGAGTAAATGAGTACTTTGTTAACACGTGTTCAGTAGTTGTGTAAAAGGGTCCTGTGTGTTCTACTGCACAGATAGCCTGCAGAGTGCAGCTACGCTGAACTGAAGTGCTTGTGTTTTGTATTTGCAGTTGCAAATGAGCAAGTAAAGAGAACGATTCTGAACTCATGCACGCCTGGAAGGGTCATTTCTCCAACTGTGCAACATTGAACAACAATTTCAACAACAACATTTCAAAAGGTCAACTTTTATTTTGAAAGTGAATGCCCCCCTTTTCCAGTTTGCGTAGCATTCTTCACAGTGCTGCTGAGTGAGTTGTTGGTGAGTGTTGTGGCCAAGGCAATCGTATAGAGGCTTACGTGGAACACCTTTTGATAACCAGTTTCACTTAGCAACAGCAACCTGCACTCGCTCACCATCTGACTAGTCAATAATACATATTTTTCCTTAGCAAACGTTACTTACCGGGGTCTGGTCAGAGTGTAGACCTACATAATTGGGGTTTGATTTCACAGCAACTCCCAAGCAACCTTTAGTTACTGGTTGGGGTAACTTTTGACTGTTGTTATCAGGCAGTCCCCAACTAGGCTGTGTGACTGGGCCCTAACTAGCTATAAAAAACAAGGCTAATGAGATGCTAACAGTACTAGTTTTTCCTATGAAAATCAAGAATCATATTAGGAAAATAAAAACTAAATATAAAAAGGACACTACCATTCAAAAGCAGTGATAATTAAATGCCTTATTAACACAATTCATAAATTGCTTTCACTCAGATGCGTCAAGTGTGGCTATCAGAAGGAATGAATGCCATTCGGGATTCACTGCCACACTTTAGATTCCTAAAAACAAAAAAGATTAATGATATTCTCCAAGCTGGGCCAGATAATGAAAAGGATTTTATGTTATGAATGGATTGCTGCTCTTTAATAGAGAAAACAATTAAGTGTGGTAATACCAGTGCTAATGTTTAAGCTAGCAGGGTTTGGAAATATAGCAACAGCTGCAGCCACAAAATGTTGTGGGGGTATAAACATATAAAGACCAACGGATAGTTTTTCTGTGATATTTTGTCTATATCAAAATATGTTCTGTTTTGTAGACTGAAGCAGTCAAAAAAATCAAGTCAGTAAAATGTGTCAAACTGACCCATGCAAGCACTTTTCATTCATGTTGTTTCAGATCGTGCTGTGTAATTCCCACCTTTCATAGCAAGTGGCAAGACTGTCAAACCTCACACAAACAAGTAGGTCTGTAATTTTAGCACGCTGTAAATACAAACTGGCGATTAAAAGCAGGGCATGTAGTGAGATACAGTACAGAATAAAATACAGCTGCTTGATCGTAACGAATGACTGCAACAATAAAACTGCATCTGTACACATCTGTAATGCTGCTGAAACATGTCACATTGAATCCTACTTATGTTCATGCAGAAAAATAAATCTGAACCCAAATTTCTTAGTAAAAATTAATTTTAGTTCAATCAAGTATCCCCTCAGCTGCTGGTTTACTATGATAAAATATTCCGTCTTTTGCCTGATTTGAATATCAGACATCCCCGAATGTAAAATCTTTCTTGGAGGCTTTACAGTCTAATGCAGCTCCTGTACTACCGCCACCCACCCCCACCGCAGAGAATTTTTCCTTTTGCACCTGGTGTCTGTCAAGCGCAGCCAGTACAAAAGGCCAGTTGAGGCGTATCCTTTAAGAGGGTCATGTGTTCAGATTTCCTTTCACTTTTTTTCTCTCCTTGAACTTCTGAAGGATGTGCAGGAGCTTAACTGCCCCAGCCAGAGAGAGGGTGAAAACATGAAAACCAGTCACTGTCCTGGTGTTCCAGCGATTCAGTGGAGTGTGGAGGAAGGACTTGGTTTTTTTTTTTACCTTTTTCTGTGAGTTTATCATTATCTTTAAGCTTTGTCTCCGACAGGTTTCCATCCATTTTCTTCCACTTATCCAGTTCAGGGTTGCAGTTGGATTGGAGCCTATCCCAGCTGGCTCCACCCTGGAGAGGCCTTTTGGCTAATTTTTGCTTGCAGAAACCAACCGCACCAGTGCAAGATGAGTAAAATCACATAAAACGACCAAACTGTGACCTGACTTCATCGCCTTTTATTCTCCTCTAACACGTTTCCACAATCGCTTTGTTCATTATGTGTGCATAACCTTTCAAAATAATTCCCCTTGCACAAGTGAGCACAACCAGAATATAAGCTCTTAATGAGATAAGTCCTTAATGAGATGAGGCCATACAAAAACACTGAACCCTGTGGCTGTCTCTCTCTTTCTCCTTTCACTTAATTGTTGTAATAGTTGTTATCATCATTATCACCCTCATTATCCCAATCAGTAGTTGAAACCACCGCTACTGCCATCATCATCACCTCTGTCGCCACAGTCTAATTATCTTTAGCACCGAGCCAGTAGCCGCTCCAAACAGAGTCAAAGTACATGCAGCAGCGCCGTTTGCTTCAAATGTAGATGTTTAGGCGCTTTGATGCGCATGGATGATCACCAAGTCAGCTTTCCAGCTCCGCATTCAAAGTTGCAAAAGTAAATGGAAGATAATGCTCTGTCATTACGACTGCTGATTGGGAAGGCTTCCTGTTGTTTAACGGTGCAGAACTGATTTTAATTTCAAGAAACAACAAACGCCTGGCTCAACGCCAGCGGGGGCTTTTATTTCTTCCCCGAGCCTCCTCCTCGTCATTGTCGTCGAGTAACCTGGCCCCGGATAAGATTGAGAACGCACCAATTTGACTCATGAAGCGGATGTTTCCCCCTTTTAAAAAAACATTATCTTCTCACTTGACTTTTCTCCATAGCGCTCCGTGGTGCCACTTAACGTTTTTATAGCAGCCCTCCAGCAAGGCGGACGCAACTGTATTGTAGCCCCACTTGTGATTCCTCTAAACTGCTGTTCAGACATGTTGCTATTTAGTGCCTCCGAACTGGATGTAAGCATTATGGAATTCCAGCATTCCTCGCAATCCTCTCTATTTTTTTCACGCCCCCCTCCCTTCTCTACTTTTATGGATTCTGCCTTCCTGTTCTGTGTGTTTTTCGGCCCAGACTCAGGTCAGAGAGATGGATGTTGTGTAATGAGTGTAATTGTGCTAATCCTTCCGTTTTCACAGCACTTTAATTTGTTCATGCTGTTACCTAATCTTTATTGGGCCATAATTTGTATTCTGTATATGATTATATTTCCTCTTCCAGTGGTTTTGGGGCAATTACAGGGCTTGCTCTATCATGCCAGCTTGTGCAATAATTGTTGTTGTTCCTTTGACATGCACTTGTAAATAACAACAGGGGAGGGCAAGCCCTGAGCAGAAATCCAATGCTAACAAGAAGAGGCAGGTCATCCAGATGTTCTTTTTTAATGCTCAGAGTTCAGCTGCTAACCTACGCTGACATAACTTAGACATTTAATTGAGTCACGACGTTCAATTATTTGGTGCCTGCTTGTCTAAGGCTCTCAACGATATTTCACTCACAACACATTCAACGTTAGACAGTCCAGCGGAGGGAATATTAGGTATGTAATTTAGTGGTTTGTGGACTTTTGCTGGGCTGTGCCATGTGATGTGTGAGATGACAGGAAGAATGCTCTTAGGTCAGTGGTTGTTTATTTTGAGAGCCTTCCAGAAGGGGGGTTTGGAGAGCGAGCCCTGTCACAATCGCAGCACGTTGGCTGATAAGCTCCACTTTCACATTGTGTCTTTTTTCTCCTTTCACCCTCCTCCATCTGATAGGAGACTCTCGGATGTGTAAACAGCGCCTGGAATGGTGTCGGTCCCATGCTGTTTGAGGCACAGAGATGCACAAAGACAGCTTTGAGCGCAGATATTTGTAAAATACCTCTGGGAGAGAAGTTTTTGAGGCAAAAGCAGCAGCGACAGCACGACTCCTGTTGGATAGAGTTCTGGTAACTGCCTGCCTTAGTCGATCCCTCCTGCTTCGACATCAGAGTGGCAGCGAGGGTGCAGTGGATGCCCTGTTAGACTCATTATCATCAGAGGCACATTTTTCCCCAGCCGCACTGGCTTCTGGACTGCTAATCTACTCCATCTGATTCTCTGACTCCTCATTTCCCTGCTGATTTTGCTGCGGAGAGTTCCTCCACCGCTATCTGCACGGTCTAATTTAGCTGTCTTTACTTTGTCCTATCTCTGTTCAGACGCGAGCTCTCAAAAGAGATGGCTGCTGCTGGATGTCGGATCTGACTCGACCTGGATGCCTAAGTGCAAACCTTGGTGAAGTAACCGCAGAAAATCTTATTAGATTAAGCCTCTCTTTGTTTAAAATCACTACAAAGGGTTTCTAGTGAATGCGGCTGTTCAGCCCATGAGGAATGCCGCTTGTTTTTTGAGTCAAATTTGCGTTTATACTGAAAAGAAAAACATGCCAGTGCGGATTAAGGCCAGCCTCCTAATGAAGCTTTTTAGATTACAGAATCCTCTTTTGCACTACATTATGTTCACTTTCTAGTTGCAGTTTGAACCTCAGGTCAGAAAGTCAGCAAGGATGCAGTTCTGGTGGCGCCTGAAAAAGAACAGCAATGTAGTCGCCCTATGGAGATTTACATTGTGAGACGAGATAGCATGACAGATTGAATAAACGCTGACAGAGTCCCCAAAGTCAAGGACGGAGGAATTTTAGAAGTCATCTCTCAGCCCGCCTTTGTGCTCCTGCTGCCTCCGACTCATCAGCACCGTGACCGGCAGTGAGACGTGTCAGGTCAGACTAACACAAAGAGACGTTTTTGGGTTACGGTCAGTACCTCTCTGCTGCCTCTCAAGTCAGCTTACGCATTGTTATGCTCCCGGTGGGTAGCTGACCTGCAGCACAACAGAATACAAGACAATAACATGTCAGCGCACAGCTACAAAATAACTGAATACGGTTTACATTAGTGTTCTACAAGTTTGATTTCTGAAACGACAAACTCCACACTGGGAGACAGCTGAGAGAAGTAGAGCTGCAGTCTTGTGGGGGTCTAGTTCTTTAAATAATGCACAAGTACAGTTTGTAACACGGCTTCACCCGCCTGCATTCAAAATGAAACATTTGTCAAGCCGTGTAGTTCCTTTAATTCGGGCTTCCCGAGCCTCATGTTTGAGAAAGATGCAGAGTCGAGAGGTTTGATGGTGGGTAAGAGTCTCATATTGGTAATGGAAACCTGCAAGTGTTGACACTAAACAGGAACAGATGCTGCTCCAAAAAGGTTTTGAGGGGCTCAAATAGGAAGCAGAGTCATGCTGGTGTTAAGCCCAAGGGGGATCACATCATCTTGCACTGGTAAAGCTGCCTGGTCAACATCAACACCCTCAACATCTGGCCTCAGATGTTTCATGCTCAAAACAAAGGTTGGTTCATTTTCCAGGATGACACCCTGCTTGATATACAATAAAGCACATCCTGAGAAACGTGGGGAGAAACGTTAACAAATTTTCAATGTTTTTAACAGTTGTACCATTTATTTTGCTCTAAGTCTACAGGAAGCAATTTAAATACATTTATTTTAGAGCTGCTGTCCCAGCACAGGCCTAATAAAAGTTTGTTCTTCGTGAAAACAATCCTTCAATGCCCTAAGCCTGCTTAGATGTAATGCTTTGCATCTAAGCAGGCTTAGACCTCGGAATATGGAAATTTCTCCCAGGCTCGTTTCATCCAACCCATTCACCACCACTGCTTTCAGTTTGAGGCTGCTTACCTTCGAATCTGCTCAGACACCGTAAAACTACTATAATGCCTCACAGTGGCAAGCTGTAATATTGGAATAGTTGGAGTATTACATGGTTTACAAGTTGTTATATCAGCATAGTATTGTATTTTATCCATCACTTTCTAACAAAAAAATAATACAATTTTATTTAGGTAGCACCAAATCACAACAGCACTCAACCCTAAAAACCCCAATCAGACGAACTCCTATGAGGTAGCACTTGGTAACAGTGGGAAGGAAAAACTCCCGTTAAACAGGAGGAAACCTCCAGCAGAACTAGACCAATGGAAGAGCAGCCATCTGCTATACGACCAATTGAAGGTGAAGGTAAGGAGCAAGCTGATAATCTATTGCTTAGGTTAGATCAACCTTTTTATTGATCACCAAGAAGAACAAGTAAGCTACAACTTTCAAGTTAGTTGGACTAACTACTTGGGTACAGTTTGTTTTATAAAAAAAAAAAAAGTCCCAATTTCAAAGCAGAAATGTATCATAGTACTGAGTGCTCATGTCTTCTAGCGCAGTGTTTCCCAACCACTGTGCCTGTGAGAAATGATCAGGTGTGCCGTGGAAGATTATCTGGTTTCACCTGATTGATACTTTAAGTGACCGCCCTGAATAACAGGCAGAACAATTACATTCTCTTCCACTAGAGGGCAGTACAATTTCTTCCTCCAATTAAATGGGTTGCCAACTGCCAGTAGAACAGAAGAAGACGAAGAAGACGAAATGACATAATAGTCATGCCAAGAGTGAAGCAACGCAGCACGCAATATCAATAGATAATTATTTGAAAAGAAAAGTAGTCAGTCTGACCTGGGTCCTAGAGAAAATTCCGACCCAAATGAAGGCCCTAGCATGAGTAGTGGTCAAAAGAAAGCAAAAAAGGGACAGGTCAAGCCAATTCCGCTATACCTGGTGCATAGGGAAACATTATCAAGATGCTTTTTGTGACATATCTGTTTGGTCGTGTGCTGTGTGATTTTTCTAAAGTGAAATATGTGCTGTGGCTCCAAAAGGTTCAGAATCACTGTTCTAGCAGATGAAAAACACAATTTCAACATTTTCAAAAATGTGAAGAGCTTAATTTGCAACACGTAGTCTATAAAATGGCTTTGCATGAAGCAAAAACATTTACCATATCTTAATGTGCTAAACCACCACTGGTCACAAGATGTTGGCGAAAAAAAAATCCAAACATTGCTGGATTTTACTGCCATTCAAAAAGCATCAGCTTCTATCTTAAATCTTTCTATTTGCCAGGTTCTTCTCCAATAAGCACATTGGTGGTTACTTCAGAAGTTACTGCTAAAGATCTCAACTCATCTGCACTTCATACCAGTTTTCTCAGTGTTTGGTATTAGTACGCAATGATCTCACCAAGCTTGAAAAACAGGTTATATGAGCACACTGTCATTTTTGTAAATATCTTAAAAATCACAAGTGCACTGCTATTATATATTTTTTATGTTTAATCTATGAATATTTTTTCTGTATTGTTTTCATTCATGTTTACATGCCCATGCTTTTATTTTTGTTTATATGCAAACTGCTACATGCCTATGTATGTAAACTTCAAAAACCTTTAATGAGTGAGGAATTATGTAAATCGACATATAAAAACTACAAATTATCCATGACAAAAAAGCAAATACTGAAAGAACCTGAAGGAACAAAAAGTAAAAAGGGAGGCCAAACTGATCTCATTCATCTGTATCTATATATCCATCTCTATATCTATAGAGAGAGAGAGTAATTCCCCTCACCACGCCTCTCTGGCTCCTTGCCCTAAGCTTGAAAGACAGAGAAATAGTGTCCCTATGACGGCAACAATTGATGTCTGATCAAAGAGAAAAAGTTCTAAAACTCTTTCCCCACAAATAAGATGACAACAGAGTCAGCCGTTTTTCATCGAGTTTCTATTTTAGTCGTGTCAAAGTGCCAAATAAAACAATTTTCGGGCAAAGCATTAGAGAGCATCTGCTGCAAATTACTCCATCATGGTGCTGATTATCAGTGGCATTCCTCATATCAAATCCATGATCTTAAACAATCACAATAGCCATGTTTCTATATTTAACATAGACCGTTCACTGTGGTTTTTGCTGATACATTTTATGCCCAAGTTCTTATTTTTGATTTTGTCAGTTGAATGCAATTGAAATACAACAGTGAGTGAGACAGAGCTTTGGGGGATTTTGGAAGCAATATTACACTCAAATCCCTAGGGCACCACAGACTTACTGTGTTCATATACTGCACTGTAAACATAATAAGAAAAATAAATTAGTCTCAGAACTTCACAAACACTAATTGTTACATGAAACTGATTTTCATTAAATGAACTTGACTGTAATGTTTATACCATATTCACTATTGTTTCCTATCTTAACAGCTTCCTCTCTTCTGACACAGGAGACTGTTTGCAGTTATGTTGTCAGCTACAGAATGCATGTAATATAGATTTGGACAGTACAATGTGGAGAAGATATAAGACTGAGAAATAAGGATTTTTGCATTATGGGATTAGGGAGGCTGTCACTTATTTGAGAAGGTAATGCTGTGGATTTTTCTATTCTGCTCTCATCAGCCAATGTCATCAAATTCGACCATGTTTCATGTGTTACTGCAAAAACTGATTTGTAAAGCACTGTTAGTAACTTAACAATAGTTAGCAGTACTGATTTGTCTGTTAGTCCTTAATCTACCCTAATCTCAACTGAAATATCTAAATAGCTATATCCCAGATTGCCCACAAATGTCATACGAATTATTCATGATCACCAAAGGATGAATCCTGCTTCATAACCTTCACTTCCTTATGCACCAACATGACATTGGCATATGGGAATTTGACTATTTACCTGGGTTACTATAAAATTTGCAGCAAAAATTCTTTGCTCACTTCAAAATTAACCCAAAATGGCTTTTCATTTAGCACCATTACCATGTCAAATTTGTCATTTCAAAATTTCAAGATAACTGCAAAGCGAGTAGGTTTTTTTGCGGAATAGCTAATGCTACTGTGCATTGCCATAATAAGCATGATAGTGTCCTGACAATGGTAATTTGCTCAAGCAACAGTGGAGCTAAGTACAGACCCAACTGTAAACTCTTGGTGGAAAACCAAATACTGAACATGGGCACAGGCGTAGCTTCTGTGTCTGAAAAGGGAAATAATGCAGAAGTGCCTTAAATCTGCATTTTTGCTAATAGGCAGCGGAGACTGACTCTTCTGGTTCCAAAACTAGGTTATTGAACAGAGTCAACAGTTCTCTGATGAGCTTATGGTCCTGGTTACTGGTTTCCAGGTTTGTTTAAAACATCATTGTAAATAACTTGTAAATTATCCATATTAGAGTCAAAATGGGCGGATAACACAGGGTAAAAGGTAGGGTGGGTCACTACAACATGAGCGAACAGTGATCTCGAGGTCTGCCTTTTACTTAACACGTCCAGTTTCACAACACCATAGCAGCAACATGCAAAACACACCACCCAAGGTTTCATGAGAGGAGGTAAATGACTAAAGGCTTACCCTCCCTGAGGTCGCTAGCTAACACTTTGAGCTCTGAGTCCGCATAGGTGCTAATCGTAACCCTAAGTTTCTTTGTTCACTGTGAATAGTTTTTGATGTTTGTCATTTAGGATGGTTATATTCTTTGTTCTCTGGTTGCCAAGACTTGTCTGAACAATGAAATCTTTACCTTATAATTTAAACTACCTTTAGTTGACTGTTGTTGTGAATAAGCACTATACATATGAAATAAGTAAACTAGATGATTTGGTTAATGTAAATTGGGCTAAACTGAATTGTGAACATTACTAAAACTTATTTCTGTTGGTTTTGGAGACTTGGAGACTTTTTTCTTTGAGGCTAAACTTAACTAAACATCAAATCTTCATTTAGAAGAGGGGTGGAGAACTCCAGGCCTCAAGTGTCGGTGTCCTGCAGGTTTTAGATCTCACCCTGGGTCAACACACCTGAATCAAATGATTAGTTCATTACCAGGCCTCTGGAGAACTTCAAGACATGTTGAGGAGGTACTTTAGCCATTTAATTCAGCTGTGATGGATCAAGGACACATCTAAAACCTGCAGGACACCGGCCCTTGAGGCCGGGAGTTGCCCACCCCTGGTTCAGATCATATAAAGCATAAGAGTGTCTGCTGCCAGATACATTCTGGATATAAGGTCCATTAGTAAACTGAATGACATGTTAGATTTTGTGTGACTCACCTTTGATAAATCAGTTTTCCAGCTCTTTTCCAGTGTTCTTCAAATTTGTCGAATTCAAGTGTGTGTACAGTATGTTGTAATCATGACTGTGGAAAGTCTCCGTCCATTTCCACACCAAAATTGTCACGACCGCGGTGGCAGACGTGTGGAATTGGAGATAGGACCCAAAATGCGGCAGCTCGGGTGCAGATGAGTATTTATTTAACAAAAGAAAATACAAACAGCAATGGTGTGGGTGAAGGTGAAGCAGGAAAACCTAAACTGGGTAAAACTAACAAAACAAACCAGAAACGAAGATGCAGCTCCCTGCATCTTCGTTTCTGGTTTGTTTTGTTAGAAGACAAAACTTAAAGACACAACTTAAATACACTCAGAGAACACAGGGAGATTACACACAGGTGGGGGACACAGCTGGGAGTAATTAACGTGACAAGACTAGGGAGGCAAACTGAAAACACTCACATAAGACGCAGACCTTCACAATAAAACAGGAACTTACACATGAAAGGACACAAACTAAGAAACGCGGACTAAATACAAGAACACACGGGCAGAACAGAGTAAACACTAAACAGAGGAAGAACAGAAAACACCAAACGCTGGGTCAAAAGGACCCAGGATCATGACAGTACCCCCCCCGTCAAGGGCTGGCCCCAGACAGCCCAACACAAGAAAACAAAAAAAACAAACAAAAAAAAAAGCACACCACAGCACAGGAAAACAGAGTCCAAAACAGAAGAGATCAAGGGGCCGGCCAGCACAGGAGTCCAAACAGTTCAGGGGGCCGTCCGTGCGAACGGCAACGACGTGGACACAGTTCGGGAGGCCGTCCGTGCGAACGGCAACGACGTGGACACAGTTCGGGAGGCCGTCCGTGCGAACGGCAACGGCGGCCACTCAGGCGAGGAGGGTCCGGGGGCCGGCCGTGCGGAAGGCAACGGCGGCCACTCAGGCGAGGAGGGTCCGGGGGCCGGCCGTGCGGAAGGCAACGGCGGCCACTCAGGCGAGGAGGGTCCGGGGGCCGGCCGTGCGGAAGGCAACGGCGGCCACTCAGGCGAGGAGGGTCCGGGGGCCGGCCGTGCGGAAGGCAACGGCGGCCACTCAGGCGAGGAGGGTCCGGGGGCCGGCCGTGCGGAAGGCAACGGCGGCCACTCAGGCGAGGAGGGTCCGGGGGCCGGCCGTGCGGAAGGCAACGGCGGCCACTCAGGCGATGGCGATCCGGGGGGCGGCCACTCAGGCGATGGCGCCTGGCCCGTTTAGCTGCAGACCCAAACGAGGCTGGGCCAGACGAGGCTGACGGCGTGGAAGCCGGAGGCGCTGCAGACTGAACGGATCCCTCGGACCCTCCAGCGGAGACAGGAGACGAAGTCATCACTAAGCCAGCAGTCATGGAGGCCACTAGCTGACACAAAGGCGACTGGCAATGCACTGAGCACGGGCTCTGCCCAGGCAATGCTGACATGGTGCAGTTCTCAGGTGGCTGCTTAAACTTCAGGGGTCCAGAATCAGCTGGGGATTGAGACCTAGCCTCTGGGGAAGCCCTGGAGTGCTGAACGGTGCCTGAAGCAGCTAAAGCGCGAGAAACTCCCTGACTGGAACTTAAACTTCCTCCCTGCATAGAATGAGTGTGTGAGCTACAGGTGACTCTGGAGCTACGGGGGCCTGAGCTACAGGTGACATTGGAGGCGCTGGAGACTGAAAAGAGGGAGACACTGGTGACCGAGCAGAGTGTGGCTGCGGGGCAGCTGACCGAGCAGAGTGTGGCTGCGGGGCAGCTGACCGAGCAGAGTGTGGCTGCGGGGCAGCTGACCGAGCAGAGTGTGGCTGCGGGGCAGCTGACCGAGCAGAGTGTGGCTGCGGGGCAGCTGACCGAGCAGAGTGTGGCTGCGGGGCAGCTGACCGAGCAGAGTGTGGCTGCGGGGCAGCTGACCGAGCAGAGTGTGGCTGCGGGGCAGGGAATACGTTGTTCACATAAGCATCCGCCGCACAGAACACAGCCCCTGAATGAACAGTCACACAGTCCGAAAACGGAAAAGAGTCCTCACTCACCACAACCGGCGAATTAGAAGCCCGAACGTCCGGCTGTGGGGTGGCGCGCCGGCGACGCGATCGGCGTTTCCTCCCCGCAGACGGCTCCGACGGGCCGGGCAAGATCACATCCGGCGAGTCGGGCAGCGAGGCAGAAGTGGCTGAGAGAAGGTGTGGTGTGTGCTGGAGAAAAGCCTGCATGGTCGGAGGAAGCGATTTCAAAAGCCATGGCAGGCTGGAAAAGAGCCGTTGTAGCCGGTTTTCAACGGTGCGGCGAAGCTCGTACGGAGGATTCGCCAGCCACAGCCCGAGGAGGATCTCCACATTGTAGCTGATGTCATCCTGGAGCTCCTCGGACGGATTTACTGCCGCTGGGTCCATGGTGGCTGGTTCGTACTGTCACGACCGCGGTGGCAGACGTGTGGAATTGGAGATAGGACCCAAAATGCGGCAGCTCGGGTGCAGATGAGTATTTATTTAACAAAAGAAAATACAAACAGCAATGGCGTGGGTGAAGGTGAAGCAGGAAAACCTAAACTGGGTAAAACTAACAAAACAAACCAGAAACGAAGATGCAGGGAGGTCCGGGGAAATACATACGGAGAGCCGCAGGGAGACCGAGGGGAAACAACACAGACGAACCAGCAACTACTAGGACAGAAGACACAACTTAAATACACTCAGAGAACACAGGGAGATTACACACAGGTGGGGGACACAGCTGGGAGTAATTAACGTGACGAGACTAGGGAGGCAAACTGAAAACACTCACATAAGACGCAGACCTTCACAATAAAACAGGAACTTACACATGAAAGGACACAAACTAAGAAACGCGGACTAAATACAAGAACACACGGGCAGAACAGAGTAAACACTAAACAGAGGAAGAACAGAAAACACCAAACGCTGGGTCAAAAGGACCCAGGATCATGACAAAAATATAGACTTTCTTGATGATAGTTGTTGATTGTTTAAGGACGTAAGAGCTTTGTGAAGAGAGTGCAAACAGCCACTGCAATTTAACAAGAAAACAAACACATCCTGTTCCCTAACCGTTATCACCGCAGGAAAGTACAGCCAGGTTTAGCCTCCAAGTTGTTGTTTTGTTTTGGGTTTTTTGTTCTGGTTACTACTTGTATGGAGCAGCACCAGGTTTTGTCTCACAGATAACAGCCAAAGACATATTTCTCTGTTTGTTTGCTTTTTTTTGTTTTTTAAATTGACTGAAAAGCAAACAATCACCAAGTATTGGCAAAAGCAGCTGCAAATGTGAGCTCTGCTATATTCTTGCACAGTATGGGACATAAAGCGCTCAGGCAATCACCTGCATTTTACATCAAAATCTTAAATTGTTATTATGCCATAAAGGAACGAAACACATTTCACTGCTATAGCGACATCATAAATGCCCACAATGCTCAGAATGAAATCTGGTATTGCACACAGTGGAGATGACGGCATATCTCGCCACTCTAAATCTGAATCTCCTCTCGCATGCATTCAACATTTTATGACAAGGCCAAAAAATAGAGCAGTGACAGTGAAGATTTTTCATCATTCATATCAGTGACAGTTCTCTGGAGCAGAAATGTCTCATTAAACGGGTCAGGACCTGACTGATAGCTTCTTGTTTCCCTGCTCACTCTTACCTGACAAGGAGCTTTCAGGCGACAGGAGGAGACGTGCCCCGGTTGTCCTGCGTGCATCCCAGCATATGTGAGTGGATAACATACAGTCAGCACACAGATGAGCAAGTGATTACAAGTAGGTGTTGATGTCTGTCAAAAACCCAGCTGTGATAAGGACACGCAATCACAGGAAACACCAACTTTGAAACAAACATTTTTTAAAATGGGTTACTCTCTATTGTGCCGACTTCTCCCATGCTTAATGTTTAATATGTCATGCTGAGGGTTACACTTGTCCACTATCTGAAGGGATTTAGGTTTGGAGGGGAAATTAGCTTTTGATATGAAAACTTGTTTCCTTTCTATGTAAACTTCCCCCATATCTTTTCCCATTTAGTTTCTAATGCCGGGCTGATTAGCTTCACAGAAACCTTGAACTAGAAGCAAATTAGTTAAGAGAGGAAATTTGAAGATTTAGCACAATATTATTTCTCTGAGAAACTGCATTAGAAAACAAATTCAATTTCAACAACACTTGAGTCCATGGCCATATTAGCAATTAGCTAAAACAGCATTTCCAAATCCCCCAAAAATATCTAGGAGAGTAAATGTGGGCAGATGGGACGTTGTAATATGGCATTTATTTAATTCAACGAGAAGATAAAATAACAGCAACAACAAGGTTTTCCAGCTATAGTTGTTCATGACTGTTCAACCTCTGTTTGTTCCATTATACAGTCCAACTCAAAGTAATTCATTTTGCTGGTGCTGCATGGATATCTCTTCCACAAATGCAAAGTATGAGAGTTTTCATTTTAGCCTTAAAATGTGCTTTCAATTTTTAGAACTACAACCTCCCACCTTTACTGACCAGCTACTCAGAGGGGAGGTAGGAAACTAGGGGAGTAAAGTGTAATTTATGGTCCTAGAAATATGTTCGTCGGCATACACGTTTCAGTTCGGACAGTGAGCGGAGAGGGGTTTTCCAGAATAACCCAAAATCCCAACTGCACATCACTGGACGCGGATGACCTATGCGTCTGTCAAATGTTGACTGGTTGGGAACAGGAGAACCGTCAAAAAAAGTCCAACGATTAAAAAGTACAGCATGAAAAGCACAGACAGTGGCTGTAGTGGACACTTTTCATTGTTTTTAACACTCTGTTTCCTTTCAGCGCTTTATATATTAGGATTTTGTGCTTCTCTGTGGCTGGCTGACAGACCGACAACAGACCACACACCGGTTGAACCACATAGATGCCTCTATCAATAACAGAGCTCTCTGCAAGCCGACGGGCAATCCCTGGACTACCAGCAGACTGCAAACATGCTACCTGCACTGAACCATAAATTCTTCTTAATTATAAGCCCTGTCGCCATACTGGTAATTTGGGCTTAATCCTCCCATTGTAACTTCATGCTAAGAGGCTCATACAAACTATTGGTCTACTTCAGCGCAAAACCCACTTTTGATGTTAAGAAGCCACTGTCAATATTTACTAAGGAGGCTCAGTGTCAGCTCCATTCATGCGGCTTTATCGCGTATTGGGAGTTTCCCTTTCAGAATTTAGAGAGTAGAGTATTTATATGAATCAGACAAATGCGTTAACTAAGGTTTGCAGCATGCAGTTTACTGCAAATTGCCTTGAATGTAACACTGACAAAAAATAAAACGTCTTACTTTGCGCTCAATACAGTTGTGATAGTTGTCACCAGGAGTCCTCATTTATTTGGAATCAGAGGGGAACAGGTTGTCAGTGCAAGTGCGTAATTGGCACTGGTGGGTGGCTCACTATGATGAATGTGGAGTGCCAAATCTCTGCTGTGAGTCTTCACCGAGTCCTCACCCTGAGTCTTTAGAGTTGAGCACCGCATACTTCTTCTCCTCAGTAATACTGGTATTTGGATGAAACAGAACACAGTTTAACTGAAGTGAACTGAGGGAGGGAGTCGTACATGAGCATGTGTTTTGCCTTAGAGGGAGACAACTTTTTAGATTGCACAGCAAGTCAATAGGTGTGTAGTATTCTGCTTTTAGTCGCATTTCTACACAGAGACTAGTCCACAGTGGAAATGTCTTGTGTCTTTTTTGGGCTTTTCTAAGCAGTTACTTTTTATTTTTCCTCTGTTTCTCAGATCTTTCTGTCAAAATGCCCTAATTAATAAGGCTCAGATGGAAATGTCGTGAGTATGATGTCTAAGTGTTACAATATTAATTGATGACTTTAATTTGACCTCACACAGTTGACAAAAAATGCAGAACAAAGAAGTCCAAAACATCAACTTCATTAACGCAGCGATGGGTCAGGATCCAACAGTAAGTAATATTTTGTGCATTTCTACTCATCGTGCAGGCCGGCCATTACACAGATTTCAGGTTTTAATGTTGCAATAGTTGGAATAATGCAGCCCTCTGCACATCAGTCCGGAGAACAGCTGTCTCAAAACCGCAGGAGCCCACGCAGTGCCCGGCAAATTCTTTTTCTTCTTCGTCATATCAAACACATATTGATTCACCTTCAGCTGCCTCTCATTGATCTGAATTGCCCCACTCTTTCCAGAGAAGAACACATGTATAAAACCTGTGCTTACACTATATTATTTTGCTTCGTATAACACTCAAACCATCGGTTCTGCTCGTTGAAATTTTGAAATGAATGGATCGGCGAATTATTAGTGCTACGTGGGAAATAATTATATAATGACATGAATTTTGCTTAAGAAAGCAAAGTTTGCTCACTTACAAAGAAATGACTAGTCAGCTGGTTTAGTCCAGTTGTTCTGATTAGCGCTGACACATTTTTAAATGCTTTATGTTTATTCTCTCTGAAGCAAACTTTTCTTTTTATTTTTTTTTAAGTTTCACAATAACATTTCCAATCATCAGTCTTCATTACACATTCCCATCCATCATCTCAAACCTGGCCAAAGGCTTGAAATGTCTCCCAACTTCATTATTTGACTAAAGTCCCCTGGCACTTGCCCTTAGCATGGCTAAGTGAGGTAAGCTTTAAAGTAGCTCAGCCAGAAGGAGTGCCTTATTTGAACAGTGCATGTACATCACCTACAAGCCAAGCAGCATGAGAGGCAATAGGTCAGGATGTAGGGGAAGAAAACCAACAGGGGAAGCCTCAGATGTGACTTTGATACACTCTAAGAAGCAGCACAAGGAAAAGAATGCTCTCCGCAGAGAACAGATCCCGTTTCCTCATAATCTGGGCCTGTTAGCGGGGGTCCTGGAGCTCCGGACCAGACTTCCTCGGGACAACAGAGAGCTTTGCTCACCCATCCGTCAGCACTGTTTACATTCCATCTTGTAAACTCTGAACTAACTCCGTGTCTAACTGCCCCACTCGCCTTTGAATTCCATGTGATGATGGCACCCATTTCCAACCCCCACGCCAGCCCTTTGTTTATGTATTCGACAGTTGTTCCAGATGTTGGAAATGATTGAAAGTCAGTGTTCTGAGAAATCACTTGCAGCTCAGTTATGTGGGAAGCTTTCATCAATAACACAGATCATTACAGTTTCAGTTTGCTACTGTGTCGGTGGCAAAGGGTGGATGTCGTCAGATAAAGAGTCAAGAAATGCCAGATGATGATGATGCATAGGGATAAATCACACTGATTCTCCCCTACTGTCAACAAATTTCAGGGTCCTATTGGTATTCATTATTGCCAGGATGTGACTCTCTTGGGCACTTCTTTAGAGGAGGTAACAGCTCATTTTGACCACAGAGATCATCTAAAGGATACACTGTCCCCTTCATCATGTGTTTTTACTGCGTATAATTAAAACCAAATGGAGAACCTATTATTTAAAGGCATAGACAAGCCACATCTATTCTTCCCTCACCTTAAAGGAACAAAGGGACTCCACAAGTTTTGACTCAACTATGAGGCAGGGTGGAAATTGAAGGAAAATGAGAGGAAAGTCCTTTCAAAGACCAGCTTGGCTTTACTTTACCTCAATTTATGAGTTTTCACATAAATTGGCTTACAGCTTGTCACGAACACCAGGAACAATTCAACCCGTATAACCCATCAAATGCAGGACAGCACAATTTTTCAACTTGTTTTAGCTCCAGTGGTACAAAAGCAGTCAGATATACACAATACCTCTGCTCAGACTACGTTCTCCCATTCCTCCAAATCAATACTTTAAAAAGAAGAAGCTAGGGCTAAGTGGGTGCCAAAACAACATCAAAACCACAGTACCCAATTCATCATTTTCACTGCCGCTATAAGCTAACCTATGTTAGTTAAAGTGTACAGCTTCTCTCTGCTCTATTTCTCTTAATGTGACCCAAAGGCACATTAGCTTTCCCCACAAACAGAAAAAAAACAAACCATCTGAGCAACCTTACCTGTGTGTTGGGGAGGTGTAGCTAATGGAACACAGTCATTTAAAGATAGTCTCGCTTCGTACCTTCACTTCTCAGCTGCACTGCATGCTTCACTTAATAGATAGAGACACAGTGAGGAGAAAGGAAGGGCTTCTTTGTAACAGCTGCCAATAATAAAGTAGAAGTTTAGTTTCTGTTTTCTCCAGGTGCAACACTACTTATGTGTTGTCACTTTATCTGTTTTTGTAGAGGAACGGTCTGATTGGGTATCAGGAAAATTTAAATCAATGAAGCACAGCTAACAATGTAGCTAACGGGCAAATGCTAACGTCAGGTAAACCTTTCCCCACCTCTTCATACATTCCTCAAAATCCAATCAGCTTTCTGATATATAAGATGATGGGAATTAATTAGCATGTGTTTAAAAATAAAAACAAGCACAAGTCAGGGCTTCTAATGTTTCTATTTCAGCGCTGTGACTGATGACAAACTCACAAAACTGCATGCTAGCTGTTTTTGTTTTCATCTGCACTTGTCTTCCATTTCATCGACACTTTACTAAAAGCTGCATTTAGCTGTTCAAACTGCCACGATGTTATAGTAATTAAGTATTCAGTAAATTGCAAATGTGAAAAAAAAAATGTTGTCGCTAATTGCTAAATGGAATCTGAGGCATGATAGAAACATAATGAACATTATTAGTTTTCTGGCTTGGCTTTTTGTTTGTTCATTTTTCTCTTTAAACAGACAGCTTACTACAAAGAATGATAAAAAACTGTTTGGCTATTCATAGTGAGTCTGACATCTGTGTGGCATTTAAAGACACCAGACATATGTCTGTTTAAGACACAGATAATGGTGATTAGACCACCATGGGTGTGACACACTGAAGGCTGATATGGCTGATGTGAGTCAGTTGGGATCTGTTTCTATTGTTAATGGCAAGACGCGCAGTCACAGTGTAATCGGTGTTTTATATTTACTGAAAGTAGAAATGTGGTGAAGCCTGGGCCACTTGAAGGCAAGTTTGTTTTATTGTAATGTGAGCTACATTTTGAATAGTGAGACTTATTTCAAGGAATCGGTTTTTAAAGCATTGTAAGTCTACCATGTCATTTACAACAACTAATCACATTTATTATGACTTTGGCTCTAATTAATCCTGCAACCACCAAGTATGGTAGTATTAGTGGCTGAAATATGACCTATTTTCTGCCTCCCGGCCTAGCCTCTAACTAAGACATTCTTTAGATAAATAGCTTTTCAAAAAAAGCTCCCCTTTTTGTGGTACAGCTCCTTTTCCCTCCTCCCTCCTCTCCCCTGACAACTTTGATGGTCAATTATATTTAATAAACAGTTAGGGCGCAGAAATAAATCAATTTCAGGAGGGGCTAATCCTCCTGCTCTAGCAGACTGCGAAGCCACAAGTCCTGTAGAAATGTTTGAAAATGAACTGTAATGGAACACATATGTCATGCAGCAGAGTGCCCTGGGAGCCCTGTATCCTATTCAGCTCACTGCCTTCTCCTTCAGCAGGCAGCTAACACGTGTGGCGCGCTCAGCAGAAACACTCTTCTTCTACTTCTTCAACTGCTCAGTGTATTTTTCTAGCGCATTTGTGGATGATATTTTGAACCGATGTCATGTGTTCATAAGGGCCCTTTTAATTATGCTATCAACTGAGGGCTTAGCGCATGACAGGGCCTACATTTCAACAACAGATGCACAGCGTTACATGTGTGGTTGGGATAGTTTATAAACTCTTGGGCCGGAGGTTTGGTGCTTTCGCCAGTTTGGTTAACCCATCTGAGAGAGTCTCCAGACACTGCTGGTAAAGCTGCACAAATCTGGAAAGAAAAGAAGGGAAAACAAATCCATTTACAAATGACTTTTTAGTCCTAAAAGGCTCTTATCTGTTGTATTGTATGCTCCATCAGCAGCAGCAGCTCTAAAATGGTTACAAATGTTTGGTCTTTTCAACTCTTGCACTCACAGTGCTCACTGCTGCACTTTTACTTGCTCATTAACTCTTTTAACTCCTCATTCATAAACTTTCTTGGTTGCAAGTCACCGTGTGGGGAAGCATAGCCGATCCATGTCAATTGATATGCACGCCAGTTTTGGTGTGGTCAACTGTCCATCACTATGTAACTGTGGACAATCCTGGTGGCATTCAGCTGTTGCTCATGCCATCCCAGAAGGTTAATGATGAGGTTTTGAAGAATGTCGGGACTCCACATTTTTCCTGCATGCCCCATGCAGAAGTGGTTTCAGTGTGCACAGGCAGATTAAAGAACAGAAGGGGCAGGGATGGGAGATCGGGGGGGTTGGGGGGGGGCATTGAACCGTGCAGCTGCCAAATGTCAAACACTAATTGTAGGGAAGCAACTACTGAATGTTGGAGAACAGCTTTGGAGGAATCCCTCATTTCTTCTTTCCTTCACTGCTTGCATCAAGAATTGATGCGTGACTGAGGAACTAGGCAACCACTTAATTGTCTTATTTAGTATGAGCTTATTGACAGCCCTGTAACTGGTGTGGATATATAAAATTGATTGGAATTATTAAAAGGGACTGGTGGGCTGATAAAATATGAGTCTTTTTAACAGAATTTGCATTTATTTTCTTCGGGCATGCATCGCAAATTCACCATTAATAAAATCATGTGTCCCTGGTTATGTGTAAATAATCTAATTACGATTCTACCAAATCCTGTCTGTTGTGAGAAAACACTGATTTGCATCCAGCAGGTACGTTAGGCATATCCAACAGGGAGGATAATGTGTTTAAGCTAGGCTTACATTAACTAATTCATTATAACCAGACCCTTTGAAGGAGCTTGTGCTGTCGTATAATTGTCCCAAGCCAAGCAGAACTTTTCCTGTAGTGTATCCAAAGTAAAAGCCATCAGTGCAAAATTACCAGATAAAGGACTACACACGCCTACGAGTCCCTCGAAATTATGCTGTTTTTGCTCACAAAATAAAACTTTATCTTATGCACATGCATATTCTCTCTATTTTTCTGCACCTATTTGTTCTTATTGATACTGTCAGTCATACTCACTATTTGATGATTGCTTTGGAAGGGTCATCATTCCACATTTTTTCACTCTAATAACTGAACAGTGATGGTTATTTGCAAGATCTAGCTGCAACATGCAACAACACATTGATAGTAGGTAGTGTAGATGTTTAGCAGGTATAATATTTATCATCTTATTTAATGTGCTAATTAGCACTAAATGCAAAATACAGTTAAGACTGTTGTCAGTTATTCACCGATATTTGCAATTCCTGGATTCAAATTAATTTCTTTATCAAAGAATAAAAGGTTGGTATACTGCATATTTTGAACAATGGAACAATTGCAATAATTGCACTAAATTTTCCTCCTTCTCATCGATACATTTATGCTATCTGCAGCATTTAACTGACAAAAGAGATGTGTGATCTGATACATTTTGTATGCTCAACAGCAGCAAGTGTCTAGAGATTAAATGCCCATTTTTGTCACTGTAACAGTTATTAAGTTTGGACAAAAATGAATACATTGCTGAAGACTGATGTATTGAGGTTGCTGTGTCCCCTGAATAATGAATGTGTGAGAGCTAAACCACTTATGTATGTGTGGTGAATACAACTAAATTATGTAGGTTTTATAATTGTATGTAGCTGGTAAGTGTTCTTTTACACAGAGGCAACAAAACGAAACTAATAAGAGACTAAAATGAAATCTGTCTGTGTTCAGATAAACTGATGGATCTTCAAATTTTCTTGTACTTTATTGCAAGCTGACAGCAGTTGCCTTGTTTCTTTCTAGCAGCAATACCTGCAACATGTTGGGAGTGAGTTTAAATTATAAAGCTTTAGTTACTATTTTTCTGGTAATACTGAAATACAGATCTATTAATAATTGTGTAATAAATATTCTCATAGCTTAAGCTAGGAGTAACATGGCATATGTATGACTACATGCCTGTATTTATCTTTTCCGAAACTAAATATTTTACAAAACTATACAAGAGTCGAAACTATAAGGGTCAGTAAAAGTATGATCTACCAGCCTCTTGGTCGGGGAGGATCCCTGAGCTGCACACTTGAAATGTTCAGCTCAGTGTCTCAAATTAGCTAAGAGCTAGCAGCTACAGCTGCCTGTGTAGCTGCCATCCACTGTCAGGCAATGCTGGCACTTGCGTAATATTGAAAACCTTCACCCTTAAAAAATGTAAACAGATCATTTTTTAAAAAGTAATTCCAGCTATGTCTGATATTTTGGTATGAGACTGTAAACATATTTATTTCTGCTTTAAAATTGGCCATTTTAGCATGGCAGTTTATGGGGCTTTCCTTGCTTTCAGAGCCTCGAGTGTTTATGGAACTCTAGATTTTGTCATTTCTTTGCTGGCTTCATTTTTCAGCCTGGAGATGGCTACAGGGTTGTGATGGGAAGAAAACTGGAGGAATAAATATTTGCTTTAAGCTTACATTGTCATATTATTTTTTATTGATTTTATTTGATGTACAGCATTAGCGTGAATGTTATCATTTGATGTGTTGTACCAAAGTTAGCTTAAAGCTAATTTGCATCTGCAGTCCCTTGGCAGGTTCATGTGGTTCCTGTTTATACAGGGAGTGCAGAATTATTAGGCAAATGAGTATTTTGTCCACATCATCCTCTTCATGCATGTTGTCTTACTCCAAGCTGTATAGGCTCGAAAGCCTACTACCAATTAAGCATATTAGGTGATGTGCATCTCTGTAATGAGAAGGGGTGTGGTCTAATGACATCAACACCCTATATCAGGTGTGCATAATTATTAGGCAACGTCCTTTCCTTTGGCAAAATGGGTCAAAAGAAGGACTTGACAGGCTCAGAAAAGTCAAAAATAGTGAGATATCTTGCAGAGGGATGCAGCAGTCTCAAAATTGCAAAGCTTCTGAAGCGTGATCATCGAACAATCAAGCGTTTCATTCAAAATAGTCAACAGGGTCGCAAGAAGCGTGTGGAAAAACCAAGGCGCAAAATAACTGCCCATGAACTGAGAAAAGTCAAGCGTGCAGCTGCCAAGATGCCACTTGCCACCAGTTTGGCCATATTTCAGAGCTGCAACATCACTGGGGTGCCCAAAAGCACAAGGTGTGCAATACTCAGAGACATGGCCAAGGTAAGAAAGGCTGAAAGACGACCACCACTGAACAAGACACACAAGCTGAAACGTCAAGACTGGGCCAAGAAATATCTCAAGACTGGTTTTTCTAAGGTTTTATGGACTGATGACATGAGAGTGAGTCTTGATGGGCCAGATGGATGGGCCCGTGGCTGGATTGGTAAAGGGCAGAGAGCTCCAGTCCGACTCAGACGCCAGCAAGGTGGAGGTGGAGTACTGGTTTGGGCTGGTATCATCAAAGATGAGCTTGTGGGGCCTTTTCGGGTTGAGGATGGAGTCAAGCTCAACTCCCAGTCCTACTGCCAGTTTCTGGAAGACACCTTCTTCAAGCAGTGGTACAGGAAGAAGTCTGCATCCTTCAAGAAAAACATGATTTTCATGCAGGACAATGCTCCATCACACGCGTCCAAGTACTCCACAGCGTGGCTGGCAAGAAAGGGTATAAAAGAAGAAAAACTAATGACATGGCCACCTTGTTCACCTGATCTGAACCCCATTGAGAACCTGTGGTCCATCATCAAATGTGAGATTTACAAGGAGGGAAAACAGTACACCTCTCTGAACAGTGTCTGGGAGGCTGTGGTTGCTGCTGCACGCAATGTTGATGGTGAACAGATCAATACACTGACAGAATCCATGGATGGCAGGCTTTTGAGTGTCCTTGCAAAGAAAGGTGGCTATATTGGTCGCTGATTTGTTTTTGTTTTGTCTTTGAATGTCAGAAATGTATATTTGTGAATGTGGAGATGTTATATTGGTTTCACTGGTAAAAATAAATAATTGAAATGGGTATATATTTGTTTTTTGTTAAGTTGCCTAATAATTATGCACAGTAATAGTCACCTGCACACACAGATATCCCCCTAAAATAGCTCAAACTAAAAACAAACTAAAAACTACTTCCAAAAACATTCAGCTTTGATATTATTGAGTTTTTTGGGTTCATTGAGAACATGGTTGTTGTTCAATAATAAAATTATTCCTCAAAAATACAACTTGCCTAATAATTCTGCAGTCCCTGTATGTAGTATAATTGGTTGAGAGGCTATAGCATTTCTACATCATGTCGCAGTTCCGGGATTTGTTTCTCTATTATACAGACCACAGCCATTAAATGTTTCAGATGCCATCCAGTTGTTTTTTTTGCCGCAACATTCAAAGATCAAATGGGTAAACTTAAGCCAATTTGTAAGAAGAAATGGAGAGTTGATCTACGTTGGAAAAGCTTGTTTAACGACAAAACAATACCTTTTTTTGTGGTTTCACTGTGGTATTCTCATAGTTCTTTATAACACAATCACATGTCTGGCCACATCACTGAGAAGCATGACATCATGGACCAACTTAAAGCTACACTGGAGAGCGTCCAGATAAAAGTGGCAGGATTTGCGAGCCACTTAAGCCCCATCTGGTGTGAAGACTGTGTGTGCAGTCTCAGAGTTTTATTATATGTGGCATAAAAGGATTACAGCGCAATGCTTTATTTAGTATTCCTTTTGGACCTGCTGCAGAGTCAACATTTGACCTGAAGGGCATCAGGGCACATCGTGGCTGTGCGTGAAATGACAAACTCTTGAGATACTGATCATTAAAGATTTTACATATGGAACATATTTAATTATAGATTAAAAACGCCCCCTGTGAAGTAAGTTCACAAGATCATAAATATGAATGTGTTTATATCAGTTTGATTGAAACAAAAAGAAGTCAGATGGAACTTCAATTTCAAGCACACACACAAAAGAGACTTTCCTGGGTGATCATTATCAAGCTCATTACATGCTCATAATTTTGATTTTGAAAACAAAAGCACTGAAGAGTGCTCAAAAGGTGTCATATATATTAAAGCGTAATGAAAAATGTGTTATTGATTCAGTGCTGCACACATCATTTAAAAAGCAAGTCTGGTTCTAATAAGCATCACAGAGATTCAAGCTGCCTTTCTCAAAGTTACTAATGATGTCCCGATGGAGTTGTGATTCTGTGAGTAGTGTTAGTTCTGCTTCAGCTGAGCTCAGCATTCAACTTGTCTCATCATATAACCCTGATTGATCAGGACAACACCCCACCCCCACCCTTAATTCACCTCTCCCTCTTTATTCTTACCTGTCAAACACCAGTTTTTAATAACGGTAAAAGTTCTACAGTTTCCTGGAGTCTGTTATTTGTTTGTACTGGATTTCTTAAAGGACGGTTTCGCTGAAATGACAAAATATCTAAAAATATATATTTAGATCCTTTCTTACTCACCTGGAGATGTATCAGTCATGTAAACAGTTTGATGCTGTATGTGTAATGGGTTTGAGATCCTGAAATTTATGCCTCCTTCTTTAATATAAAGCCTCACTGAAATAATGGCACTGTTGTCCCAGATAACCCATAGAATACACCGCCAACACTTTTCAAAGCAACTATACCAGCAATTTTTTTTAAAGAAAGCAGTTTCACTGAAAAATTGCTCATGTTGAGTGCTATTGATTATTTTTCAAGTGCTTTGCAAACAGAATTGTTTGTCTCCGAGTTGGATATTTGAAAAACTGAGCACATAAAAGGAGAGCTTTCTGCCAAAGGTAAATGATCTCCTTTATGTATGTATTGAAATACTCAAAATCTATGTCTGCATCATGGTGAGCTAAGCTATTAGTGTGGTTCAAACAACTGACCTCCCAAGAATGCCAGTAGCAGCAGCTGTTTCGGTAAGTAGAGTAAGTTTACACTTAGAGACAAACTTAACCCGTGAATCAAATCTCTAGAAAAAGGCAAAACCATGCATTTCAATGTTAATGTGCAATGTTCAATTCGATTTTGTAGCCGATGCAAGTGATTTATAGAGTAACCCAGTGTAATGAAAATCAAGTCTGCATTCTTTTTTATCTGTGGTATATTATTATTGTGTGCTCATCAATAATAAAAAAAATTATTATTAAATAGCTACACTAAATTGCCTTCAATGAATATTGAATATTGAATTGAAGTGCCTTCAAATAATGCTGCAACTTTGACAGTAATGCAGCGATGATGCTCACTGTGAAGTCCTGACAATTTCAAGCCCATTTCTACATTCTTTTAATAGATTCTTACATTATACAGAAATGAATGGCTTAAAACAGTAAATAAAAACAGAAGGTCAAATGTCAGTGTTTTGTAATATATGGGCTAAAACAGTCCAGCCCGTACTGCAGACACTTCTGTTAAATTACAGTAAAGTACTGGCAGGTTGTATTGTCAGCTTATGAAGAATTATACAATACCATGCTGTATAGAGTAAAAACCCCATGTAATGCTGTGAGGTGTAGCTATTATAAAGTTACATTAGTGTTTTTTTCCTCATGCTGCACCAAGAAGCCTACTCTAGTTATCAGATATCCTAAACAGGAATGCTGGCTGGATGTTTTGTGTCTCAAACTTACTTCCATACATAACTTGCACCTTTGAATGTGTTAGAATCACAGGTCATATAAAAGTAAAGTCATGTGACAATGAAATTACACTCAATTTAATTTCTAAGGTTTTACAGCAGGACATAATAAAAATAATTTGTTCCTTTCAAGACTGTATAATTACTTAAATACAACCTCAAATGAATAAAACCACATGAAATATTGCACTGTCAATATCTGTTTTGAAAAACTTAAGCCAAAATTCAAGTAAATCTTTACTATTTTCATAGGAATCAAGAGGATAAGTAGCAGCTAGGTGCTGCCAATCAAATACTCTGATCATCAGCATGTGTGAGCACCTGTAAAACAGACATTTTGGGAGTTTGAGGTATGAATGACATAGTAGCTAATGTCTCATCACAGAAAACAGCAAGACTCAAGTTTGGATTAACTTTAAAAAAAAAAAAAAAAAAACAGAAGTTGTGAAAACCTATTGTATTAAGTGAAAATTACTATAAACATAAGTCAACCTAAATTCATTACAGGGCGCTGAGGTGTCTTTAAATTCTACTCCCGATGCTAAGACATCCCTCTCAATTTGTCTGAGACCAGCACCAGCCTTGATGGTACAGTAAAATCTTACCATTAGATTGCAGATTGGAGTCAACTGATTGCAAGTGCATAAGCTTCGGTTGGGAAAAACATGTTTTATTCAGTTAACGACATTAAATTCAGACTTTACCCCATAATGG
Organism: Perissodus microlepis; assembly: GCF_051167445.1. Classification (NCBI taxonomy): domain Eukaryota; kingdom Metazoa; phylum Chordata; class Actinopteri; order Cichliformes; family Cichlidae; genus Perissodus; species Perissodus microlepis. The sequence goes on from NC_140465.1 coordinate 7,063,679, forward strand.
CCGTGGCCAGCCAGAATGTTTCTCCTACTGTTTGTATGTGAGAACATATTTGAATAACAACATTACTTAGCAATAAATTGGGAATTTAAATAATGAATATATGTCATTAAATATTTTTGATATATTAAATATTTTAAATATGTCAATTTAATATTATACCCGGTCATCTAAAAACTGTTCATTTATACTGAGTGTAGGCTGTCATTCAGCTGTCAGTATGCCAAGTGACAGGTGTCCAGATGTGTTTACTCTGGGAAGGCTGTAAAACTTAGAGAAAAGAGTCCATTTTGAATTAAAGAGACAGTGAAACTCCTTCTGTCTGGTGGCAGTGATACTGAGGCGAGTTGTTGAGGATATACTGAACTATTATGTCAGTAAGTAGTTGTTTTTGCCACTAGTAGTTGCTGTTAGCTTCTGTTAGCTGCTATTAGCGAGTGTTAGCTGCTGCTAGCTGCTTTTTGCCCATGCTAGCTGCTGTTAGCCAGTGTTAATGAAATTTTCTTTGAAGTGGATCTCTCATACCATGTGACAAAGTAATCCAACTATTTATAAGAGAGAAAGTGTGACTTGAGCCAAACATTAACTGGCACATAAAGAGAAAGGAGGGTCGCATGTCTAATCTGCTGACAATAATTACATTGATGTGGGGAATAAATTAGCATGTTTATGCACCTTTTCGTGTGTTAGAGCCCTGACACCAATACGGCTTCAGGTTAGAGGGAAGAGAATGACGTGTTGTCTCTTTCCTTTGTGTTTTCACTTTTTTGGTGTCCCTCTGACTTTGGGTACCATATATGGGATGGGTCTCTAGCATACATAAAACATACATAAAACATCATTAGGTAAGAACGCAGATGTCCATCTTGGTCACTGTATTCAAGATCATTGGGCAAAATGATCTTGAATACTTTCGCAAATGAGCACCTGCCCCTGTGTATTTAATTCTTTATAAGAATGCATCAGTATGCTGGAAGACATATTTACACACTAATCAATCTACATTCTAAAGTACTAATTCTTTTTTCTATTAAATAACCTAAAAAATGACTAACTGTGCCTGTAACTCTAAGATGACCAACAGACCTCAGGGAGCAAAATTAGCATTGTCTTCTTTCCCATTCATGTGTACAACTTGTGTTATTTTTGCACTATTATTATTATTTGTCATTTGGTTTGCACATCTATTCTACACTATTGTATTACATCAGCCAAAATAGATGCCCTGCATTTTTAGAGCCACAAAGCTGGACAGCCTCAAGGTTAATATTTTCAGATTTGTTTTCTGCAAAATACAGAATTCAAGTCTGTCTCATTTGTGTGTACCAAGTAGGTCAGACGCTGAAATGCTAAATAGGATACTTGTGTAAAAAAAAGAATTTACATATTTTTTTCACACAATATTTTTAAACCAAAGAGACGGCATGTTATTTCGGGACCGGCCCACACACTGCTCCTTTGTGAGATTTATCTTGCAGAACAACAATCTAAAATAGCCAAATAAAAGAGTGGTTCTTTTTTTCCCCCCTTGGACAGTATTTACATGAAGGCTGTCTTCAGCTGTGGAGTGGGGGTGTGTTTGTTTTCACACTGCTCCAAAGAATATAAGCAGAGACACGATCTCCATTCCCATCTGATCTGGCCAGGTAAAGCTGCAGCAGAAGTGTTGGCAGGCAAAGACTCCTCTGGACCAAATGGAGTTGAGGTATTTGCCTCTAAGGCATCTGAAGTAGGACAGTGAGAGGTGTGTATGCAGCTCCTTCAGTCAAGCCCTTTCTTTGCTAAATTAACACATTCCCCATCAGTGGAGAGTAATTTAAGGTAATCGCTGATTAGAATTCATCATATTTAGTTATAAGTCTCCATATGTTATAGCTGTCTGGTAGTAGAAAATCTTTACAATCTTTTTTATTGTAGGTGGGATTTATTGGGCAAACAAAAATCTTCTTGTGTGGTTCACATCTTGACTGAATAATTCTAAAAAAAAAAAAAAAAAAACATTTTTATTGAGCTATGCTATCAGAAACACAAATCGGGAATCAATTTTGTAATTTGATCAGACTTGATTAACAGTTATTGGACATTAGCAAACAGCTTCACCACATGTGGATGCAATCATTGCTGTTTGATGAATTCAAATATGTGGCATCGGTTCATTTAACAGGAAGCTGCTGTAATGTTTGCTGAAATATTCTATGTCCATGCGAGATTATGTCAATCATACAATATGTGGATAGAGAAAATAGGTCCTTGGGGATTTTTTTAATCAACAGAAAATCCAAACAGTGTCTTTGATGAATGGATCAATAAAAACGCCAGAATGACCTTAAATTACCTATTTAATGTGCATTTATGAAACTCTCATGAGAGTAACATCAGAGAAAACTCCATCAATCACTTGATTTTGTGGGCATGTGTTAAAAGTAAAAGTCTAAAAATACTTAATTTCAGCAGGCGTCGAGTCAATCCCAGACCAGTGTTCCCCATAAGGGAAAGCAATAACTATGACCTCAGTCTGTTATTTTGGTAATGGCTAATTAGAGGGGGCTTGTTTCCGATTAGCTCCTAATGTTACTTACACAGACCATTGCCTTGTTTCCGTGTATATTGAGTTATCCCCCCTTGCTGCTATGCTACAGGAATAACTGGTCTGACTGTTCCAATCAGGCTGTTTGTTTATGTCTTTGATCACATACGCAATCATGACACTGTCAGTCCATTATTCTTGCTTTTCAAACCCTTGTGTTTTAATGTATGTTTCTCATTTAATCTAATCACTGCTCTGAAGTGATCCTGAGAAGTTTCCGGGAGAATAAATTATTCTTGGCAAAGTGTGATTTGGCTTATCATCGAACAAGTCGTTCTTCTGCATCCGTTTCTACGTGTTATTTTCTTTACTGGGCGATTAGAAACTACACTAGAAGTAAATCTTTAGAATAAGTGGGACCTCCTCCCTAACTGATTTATCACTGTCTTCCAAAAGAACTTATGATCTAGCACCCAGTCTGTTTTTTATCAGTGCCTACCCAAACATGACTGTCACAGAAACCAGACCCGCCACCTTTATGACTGGGGTTTGGTTGTGTTTAGGCAACTGAAACTACTTAGGGAACAATTATCATGATTCAAAGGCAGCAGTACTGCTGCAAACATCAGCTTCCACTAAACATCTACACCAAGTTCCCCCTGAAGTTGTTGGAAAATAATTATCAGTTGTTCTTTTGACCACTGGATATTATTCTCAGAAATCTGCTGCCTCAGACGATGCTCTTTGTGCTTTAATACAGTCAGTGTTGTGTGGAGATTCTTGGATAGCATCGGAGTGAATGTCTCCACCTCTCTGGCTGTTGGTTCCTACAGAGCACCGGGGCACCACCTTTTCTTTTTCACTTAGTCAGAGAAGAATAATTCAGAATGAAAGTATAAAAGAATGATGTAATAATTTTCATAATTTTCAATATATGATAAGTACTTTCTGTCCTCGTACACACATTCATCTTTTGAATTTAGTCATAAATTTTGTATGTTAACATTTTTTGCCATAAGTAATGCTCTTATACGTTATCTTGGTTAATACGCTGCTGATAGTTTTGGAAAGCTGCAGACCTCCTCTGTGTTGGTTGCTTCACATTCTGCTTTTATTGGTGCTTTTTTTAACATTTCCACTTTCCACACCCACCATTTATTCATGTCTTGTTGTAGAGCAGTTCATTATTCAAATAAACTGTTCACCTCCTGTAGTACCAAATAGTTTTGAATCACATTTCTCTTCGCTAATATAGTTATACTGAACCCAGAACCACTGATTTTGGTACAAATTTGTTGTCTATGTCAGCGGTACCCAACCTTTTTTGCACCACGGACCGGTTTATGTCCAAGAATATTTTCACTGATCGGCCTTTAAGGTGTCGCAGATAAAACAACAAAATAAAACCAGTAGTGGTACCAAAAAAAGATTTATTCTTAACAGATGGGAAAAGACCCAGGGAAACTGAGTTAACGATAAAAACAATAAAACCAATAAGGATAAAAACCCTGAAAACCATAAATTTCACACCCGAGCCTCAACTCTGGCGACCCGGTACCAAACGACTCACAGACCGGTACCAGTCCATGAACCGGGGGCTGGGGACTGCTGGTCTATGTGACTAAGCAGTGGGAATTCATGATATCCCTTTGCCAGAGTTTTTAACAGTTACAATGAGTCCATAGACTGTAAATAAAAGATGGTTGCTTCCAGGTCTGTAAAGTGCAGTCAGTGCAGAAATGCCTTAAACATGCATTCTTTAGGCAGGAGAATTTGACTCTTCTGGTTGTAAATGTCTAATTTTAGCGTTCAGTGTACTTGCCACTCGGTTTCTCAGTCACATCCAGTCCTTGCTCAGTACCCACTTTCCCATGTGTCTTTAAACTGCACTGAAATATACCATCTGCAATATGCACTACTCATTCTAAAAGAGACAGCCTGGGGAAGTCGGGATCTACAGAGTCCAAGGAATCATAGTCTAATCCGGTTTAATCACCTATTGCCATGTTGATGGCAGGACTAGTTTGCCAACTTACAGATAGCAGACATGTGTAAAGTCTTTTCTAGATGTCTTAGCTATGAGCTATCACCAGGGGGCAGTGTAAAAAGTATGTGCAGTCATTATTCTTGCCCATGGTTGTGCATTCCGATGATTACACTCTCTGGGGGACTATAAATCCTGCATTAGGCTGAAGTTGCATTTGCATTGCAAAGTGTCTTTCGACTGAATTTATAATAAATTATTCCAACATCATGCATCATGCCCATTTTTTTTTATGAGAAACAACAGTTAAGATTCAATTTAAAAAAAATGCTAACTTTGATGACTTTTGGCGTCTAAGTGAACAAAGAAGGAATGTTTTTTGTTTGGCAGGAGAATTCTCCATTAGAAACACCATCCGTTCTCTTCCCCTTATCCAATTCAGGGTCGCGAAGACTGCATAGATCATTAATGTAAAAGACACATTGTTACTGTTGTGGAAAACTGCTTTATATTTCCACAAAACATACTGAGCAAGAGGTCCCAGCAGGATGAGTGTGTCCTTATTTCCCCTTTCAACTCAGTGAAAAGCTGATCGGTGCACTAAATTTAATGGGATCCCAATATTCATCTTCAGCTGACCCATTTGGAACACCATTGCACTGTACACCTGGGATATAAGATAAATGTGAAGCAAACTCAAGCCAAAACAGGCCTTTAATGCACCGTCATTTTTTTTCCCTTTGCAACTGAGGTAGATTTAATATTTAAGATATAAATAACAGAAGCTTGCAGTCAATCGTTTATATGCAGTGTTTGTCTTATCACATTCATATATACTGCCTTATTCAAATATAGCTAATCTAATGAGCTACTTGTAGATTTGCATAATAAAGGACTAGAAATGTTGACATCGCTCAGCTACTATATTCAGAATTGTCTGTGTTTGCTTAAAATTGCATGCCTGAGCTAAAACTGAACTGCATCTGCATGTGTCCGATCCTGTCTACCAGCGGCTGCTTTACAGAGAGGATACACTGTCACTTTCATCGGCACTGGCCCACATATGATGTGACACAAATGGAGGCAGAATGGCCACTGAACTGAGAGCCTGCAGTGTTTGCAGTGAACAAGTGCCAGAGAAATGTGACTTCCTCTCATGCCGTCAGATCGTCTGTTTCGGTTGAGTTGAAATCTGGCTTCACTTTCTGCTGGAACTCAGCAAACTCTCGCTGGATCAGCAAAAGCAACCGATAAGGATTCCACTATCAGTTTTAACCCTTCCCACAGCTTTTAAATGCGATCTGCAGCAATGCAAGAAGTCCTTGTTAGGTGGGCTTCTTTTTCTTCTTCTTTTTTTTAACTTGTGGTGTTAAAATTAAAAAAATTTAAAAAGAAACTAGCAGTTCACTTGCAAAGTAAAAAAGCTCACATCCTGTTCATGCTCCACGAATGCGTGGTTTGTGGGAGTGTGCAAGTGTGAACTATGCCTGTTGGACGACCTGTCAACACTATAGTCACAGCTTGCTGGTTCATGGTCGCTGCTCTCATTATCAACAAGCTTTCAGCATAGCAGCTTTTATCTGCAGCTCCAGCCCTGCTGTCACCCTGCTTCAGGTGTTAGGCAAGAGCAAAGAACAGCTTCTCCAACACCACATATTGTTCACTCAACAGAGAAGTTCCGTGAAATCAAGCGACACTCATGACACTCGCCGAAAAATATGAGCATGTCTTAAGTTTATTACAGTCTCTCTTTTTGCTTTTTTTGTGGCCACTGCAGGGCTAAAGGTGTGGAGACTAAGTTGCTGTATTATTATCACCTTTTATGGCAGCTGTGTTAGCAAACAGTTGATAATTTGCACATTCAACATTACCAGTAATTTGTGTCTTTGCGATATCCACACTACTTTAACTCTATTTTTGATTTCTGCCAACACCTGAGGGAAATATGTGTCTCCTTGGCTGCTAAAACCTCCCTTATATTCACCTGATGTCTGATGTTTGATGTTGAAATTTGTTTAATTAGATGACTTTCCATGCAAAGATTGAGTAAATTCCAGTGCCCCCCAGAGGATATGAGGATCATTAAATACAAAAACACTGCATTAGACAAAAAGGAAAGCTCACTGAGTATGCAAAGTGGAAAGCTGCCCTTCTAAAAAACTAACTGCGCCTAGAAAATGTGATTTTTCTTGCATCAGCCAAACGTTTGCTTTGCTGAGAACGTTTGGCTGATGCTGTTACTGCAGGAAAGATCAGGCAGAGATTGTGAATGCTGAAAGCGAGAATTCTAGTGACAAATGAGCAAAATACTTGAAAACAAAGTTTTCACCAGATTCTTTGTAGGCCTGTGAAAAAATAAATACACCCCATGATTCAATAGCTTGTAAGACCAGCTTGAGCAGGACTTGTTTTCTGTATGATTTTATCAGTCTCTCACATCATTGTGGAGGAATTTTGGCCCACTCTTCTTACAACATTGCTCCAGTTCATTGAGGTTTGCAGGCATGCATTTCTGCACAGCTCTCATAAAGTCCTGCCACGTCATTTCAATCAGGCTGAGGTCTGGACTTTAACTAGCAACACCTTGATTCTTTTTCCTTTTTTCCCCCAGCAGTTCTCTGGATTTGCTGGTGTGCGTGGGATCACTGTCATGTTGCATGACTGAGTCTGGGCCAAACTTTAACTGTCAGACCTCACTTTTTAGTCTATGGTGTTGTAGTTTTTACATACACCTAACATAAAAAGAATCCCCAGTTCAATCCCAGAAGAAGATTAAAATCCGTTTGGGGTCGCAATCATGTGGCAATACCGGCTCCTCTGCATGAAGTGCTACAAACAGCATTTCATGCAGAAGAGCGGATGGTCGATTTAGGCCATGTCCACACTAATAGGTTTTTGTTTGAAAACGCATCTTTTCTCTCTGTTTTGGCCTTCCGTCCACACTGAGATGGCTTTTTTGGTCAAGAAAAACTGAGCTTTTTTAAAAACGCTCTCCAAAGTGGATAAATTTAAAAACCAACCAATTCAATTAAGACGGCGGACAGCATTGTACAGCAGTTGTTTTGTTTGATCTCAATTTTGACAGTCCTATTAAAGATTAATATCAGTTTGTACAATGTCCAGATAGCTCAAGATAAAACTCGGCACTTTTCCTTGAAAGTTTGCTGCAACATTTCAAAGAGCCGGCAAGTAAACAAACGGCAGACGGAAATGACGCAGGTCGAATCGTCTTACGTTTCATGCATGCGCAGTACAGCAAGGTAGCTTTTTCAGTGTGGATGAAAATGACTGAGATGAAAACGATGTTTTCGAATTTATCCGGATTAGTGTAGGCATGGCCTCAGTGACTACAAGACGTCTGCAAAACAAGCCCAAATCATCATCCCACCACCACCGTGTTTGACACCTGGTGTGAGGTGTTTGTGTTGATGTGCTGTGTTTACTTTTCACCAAATATGGTGTTGAGCATTATAGCCAAACAGCTCCATATTGGTCTTGTATATTTAAAGGATGTTTTAGCAGAAGTCTTGTGGCTTGTTTAGATGCAACTTTACAAAGCTAAGCTGTGCTGTCACGTTCTTTTTAGAGAGCAGAGGCTTTCACCTGGCAACCTTTCAAAGAAAGCCATTCTTGCTCAGTCTTTTTTTAGTTGTACTCTCATGAACTTTAACATTTGACATGCTAACTGAGGCCACACTGAGAGTTATCGCTTTGGTTTTTTCCAGTGTCTCTGAGCGTGGGTTGAATTTGCTGGGACGTCCCCTCCTGGGAAGATTGCATCATTGCATTAACACACACCTGAATGCTCCAGAGCAGCCAAGTGCCCAAACATCTGCTTTTATAGAGGTGTGCACACTTGCTGATGATTAATTAATCAAGAGTATTTGATTAGCAGCACCTGGCTGCTACTTACCCTCTTAATTCCTATGGAAGCAGTAATGGTGTACTCAGTTTTCCACAGGGCTTCATAAAAATCCAGTGAAAACTTTCTTTTTCCACGACTGTATAGCTCCTTGAATTTTGCAAATGTGTTTAAGGCAAAGTTGCCAGGGTATATTTGTACTGATCAAAGTAATGGATGGACCGAACAAGTAAAGGACAAAGCTTTAAATTGCTAGGCCCTCCGGAGTGCAAAATAAATGAAAGATATTAACTATTAAATGTGTCTATTATAGATGTAAAATCAGAACCTTTAAACTTTGTGTGGTTTATCTTTAAAGTTCCTTCTTTGAGCGTTTTTTTTTCTTTAATAAGCCACAGGGATAAGATACGCCAAGTATATTTTAAATGTTATTTATGGACTCAGTGGGAACAGAGCTTCCAGAAAATCAGCAGTGCTTCACAGGCTTCAGAAAGGAAGATTTGATTGGAGATTCTCAAGTGCCTTCCTCCCCTCTTCTCCCCTGCAGAGCGACTCATCTGTTCCTAATATTGCACACTTGTGCCTTGGAAACCTCTGTAACTAATGCATTATGCTAGTCCTTTTGAAAAAATGCAGAAGGCTTTTTACAAGATCTATAGCGAAACACGGTCTGCAGATAGTGTCAGGTAGAGAATTTGTGATGACACGTTATCGGTCCTTGAGTGTATGCGCTCTGATGCTACATAAGGGATAGCTATTCGATTCATATTATTCATTGATGGCCACACATTTTACATGAGCTTAGAAAGTATGGCTCTTTCAAGAGTAAGTTATAAAGTCTTACCCTTGGGCAGACACCGTTTTTCTTAACAGACTTACAGGAGCAAATCAAAACTTGGTCAGAATTTTAAGGATGATTTTTTTTTTTTGGTCCTTCTGTGGTAAAGGCCACAGAAGCCTTTGTCTGAGTGCTTCTCTTTATGTGACATTAGTAGTACAAGTCTCAAGGCTGTATTTATTCAAAGTAATTTTTTTATTTTTTTAAATCTGACTTTAGGGCATAGGTGTCAAACTCTGGCCCGCGGGCCAAATTTGGCCCGCAGCCTAATTACATCTGGCCCGCGAAGCCATACCAAATTATTATTAGAGCTGGCCTACTGGTATTATACAGCTAATATATATATTGTTTAGTATTAAGCTTTGCTTGTTCCATATTCAGTTTTTCAGCAAAACTTGTTTGAGTCCATAAGAAGAGATTCATTCTTAAATCTGGAGGAAGATTTTTTTTTTCAATAAATATTAATGTTAGCCCGTGACCTTGTTCCAGTTTTGAATTTTGGCCCACTGTGTATTTGAGTTTGACACCCCTGCTTTAGGGGCACATTTGTCCTATAGTTCTCTATTTGCATGCTAAATGTAACATCTGTATATTATACGCCATTTTCCATGTAGATTTTTTTTTCCGTGAACCCGGTAAACCTTTAAAATACCGTTAACATTTGACTGAATATTTCTGGGTGCAGAGACAAACAGAGTAAAGATAGATTGTGTGAGAACTAGCAGTAAAATGATGAATTGCTGCTCTTTATCAAGCCCCCTTTACTTTTGTTTCTCTTGGTTTTTTCCCCATCCTGGGAAAATCTGTTGTTTAGCAATGTTACCTTTCATGCAGTCAAATTAGTCTTTGGGAAACCAACTATAACAAAGCGCCAACCAACAGCACCTACACAGTAATAAAGAACCTACATGTTCATTCATGCATAAACCGAGGTGTAGGGGGGCAGGTTTTCTCACAATGATTATAATAATAATAGCAGCATCTGCCATATTGGCAGCCAATACATCGTGTGATAAAGAAAATTATTATTTTTATTTGGTCCAAAAGATAAGTCGAGCCACAAAGGGCAAAGCCACAGAGTCTTTATACTTTATCTGCACGTCTTTGCCATGACATTTTAATTAGCTACTGTATGTGAAAGCAGATTTAGTTTGGCAGTTTGACTGAGGTCATATAAAATGGGGATTTTTTTTCCTCTCCTTGTGCAGTTTTGCTTTTGTGTAAATCTGGGTTCCACTGACCCACATCCTGTTTCTAACCTCCTTGAGAGAATTCAAAACAGGCAGCTGTGAGAAGCGAAGCAAAGCATTTATTGGCTTTTCTTCATTTACACATAACCATCTGTGATAAAGATCTTCTTAGCAACAGCAAATATTTTGCACATTGTTATCTCTACTGTAGATCTGTTTAGTATTTTTCCCCATTTCACGATCGATTTAGCTTGGCCAAAAGTTGGCCATGTGGCATGACGTGTAAACAATCAATCGGGAGCGCCGTGACCGCGTACTGCTCCGAGTTAACTTCAACCACCCTGCCGCTGACACCTGTGTTGTGCAATCATTCGCACATTTACATGTTTATGCCTGCGAGGATGTTGTGACGGTTGAGCTGCTGTTCTCTGTCATAACAGTTCGACGGGGCTAGAGTTGTTGTTTGGTTCATGCCATCTGTCAGAAGTGGAGGCAACTGTAGCCTTGTTGGTTCCCAGCCACAAGCCCAGCCTACTCATGGGGTCACCGTGAGACCTCTTCCAACAGCCTTTAAAGTTACTAATCCACTCAATGTGCAGGGGCCACAAAGCTCCAGCAAACCCTTGCAAAAAGCTCAATACGTTGCTGATGTTTGTAAGAAAAACAAACCATACTATTGATGTATAAATCATTTGGAGGTTACACTCAGTTTTGACAATATTACCGACTCCCAGGGGAGTTGGAGGCATATATGAAACCACAGCGAGATGGATAGTGTATTCCTTTTGTAGGAACATCATGTTTCAGTGCAACATGAAAAGGCATCCCGAAGTGCAATAACTCATCTTTGCAGTCTCCCACATGGCCCTCATGTCTTTGACATATCTAGGGGAGAGTGGTGATGATTACTAAATGGCCCGGCTCCAAAGCCCAAGCACACACAAAACACCCTCATCTCACATGCTGAAACCTACATGCCTCTGTTGCTTTACAACAAAGGCTTCGAGTACAGAGGATTAACAATGACACCAGGACAACTCTTCACGGCACTCAGAGTGTGCATTACTCTGTACACTTTTTTTTATTTATTTCTCCGCTCAGACTATTTGTGGCTTTTTGTGAACAAAACTGTGGTGACATTATTTTAAATTTACTAATTTGACATTTGGGGCTTATTGTTATCTTGACGGCAGTTGGCAATATTGCTGCTGCCTCATGTTTGTACACTAAATACAAATCTACAATGTACACATATATCGTTGCTAACATAAACAATGAGAAATATTAAAACACAACACACACAAAAAAAACTGCCATCACCATTGTGAGTGCTGCCCAATGTCATCTTCAGAAGAAGCGTTATTCCCTTGGTTGCTGAGAGTTAATAGTTAATAGCAGCTAAATTTGGAGCTACAGCTAGCAATCATTTAGTTTAGCCTAAGGACTGTAAGAACAGCTAGCCTGCTAAGTAATTAGCTAAAACATTACATATAAAAGCTTTACACATTAAGTTATTGTTTAACATAAAAACAATAAGAACCTGAAAAGTAACTGCAGTCTAATGTATTGTGTGTGTCTACACACTGTATAAGTGTATTGTGTTGTTTCAGCTTCAAGGGTGAGTGAAAGCTTTCCTATTATGCTAGTTAATGTTCTTTTAACTCTACCAGAGGTTATTCTGATTACTTATTGTTGTATTTTTGTCTTGTTTGCTGTATAAACCCTTATCTTATTTCTGCTTATGTACATTTATTGATTTCTATCTTTGTTTGAACTTCCATGTCTTTTTTTGGTTGTTCTTGTTTTGTTTTGGTTTTTTTTGGCTAAATTAGAAAGGTTCCCTGCTTCCTGTCTTTTTGCTAAGCTAATCTGACTCTTAGCTGTAGCTTCGCCCAGAGTTGCATGAAAAAAGTTGCTCCCTGCTTATTTTCTTATTCTTATAAGAATGGGTATATTTCAAAAACTATTTCTTTATATAGGAATTAGGGTCACAATAGAGGCAAGCAAGTGTAAGCTTGGGTTTTATCTCCCAGCACTATTTTAACCTGGAGGCCTGGTGGGAGCATTCAGGCCCAGTCTGTCCTGATGCTTCACTCACAGTTTAGCTTGGAGGAGTGGGATTAACTCTTATCTCCACAGGGATGAGGTCTGTCTTTTGGCGCAGCCTAACATGGACTCATTTAAACCGCCCCTGTTGCCACTTCACATTCACAAGCATTCCTTAGCAGACAAGTCCCCCAGATAGCAGCTTCTTTAACATACTGTACCATGAAAATTCCAGAAGTTGAGCTTGCTCCGGCTCCGACAAAAGCCCATACAAACAACTGCTAATTTATTCTCACTCCATTTTGAGAGCAAACATTCCTGCCAGTGAGGCAGACCAAACAACCAACTCTCACAGTAAACATCCACGCACAGACGGGCAGGTTGTTTGTTCCCGGACTGAAATAATAAATCACAGCCTGTAGTTTGGTCCACAGGTTGAAAACCCCGAGCGTGGCCGGCAGGTTGCTGGTTAAATTCTGCAGAGTTCCGAGCACAAGATTTAATAGCAACCTCAAGCTCCGAACTGTGAAATAATATATGGCTTTATACAGCTGATGTGTAACAGCATGGAAAAAAAAATCCAATTATTCTGTGAAAACTTGCTAAAGAAACAGGTGCTAAAGTAAAACCCCAGCCCTCTATTTTTCATTTCTCATCCATTCATTTTTCCACATCTGTCTAAACATTTCTTAACTCAAAACGCATGAAGTGTATTAAAGATGATCTTTTTTAAAAAATGAAGTCATGACCTGAAGAATACTAGCTAAGAAATATATAATATAATCACATGCTGTAATATATGCAGTCCAAGAATCTTCGAGGTGTTCTGCACAGGGAGTTTATATTCCACTCCATCTAAGCCATCCCATAACATCAGTGTAGGATTACCCACGAGCTCAGACTCTCTCTATCACGCGTTGTCCATGAAGTCTTTGATAAGCCCGTGTTTTTAGTTCTGGATAACGCACATATGGAAAGGTTTTATTGAGCATGGCATTGCATAAAACTGGATTTCCGAAAGAGGAGGCAACCAGTAGGAATGGGTATCTAATCACGGCAGGGTCAGGTCCGACACAGACTGTCTGCTTTAGCAACAGAGGCTATTCTTTTCCTTCTCTAGGGCGAAACCAGTGTGTCCACTGGAGTTTACGTTAAAATTCAAACGCATTCAGAGCTACATGCCCTCCTGCTGGTATTGGAAGTGGACTCAGATCAGAGTGTCAAAGTGGTAAAACAATATCGCGCTTTCTTTAAATAAGGCCTCTGGTGAGAGGTGTGTTCAAACACAAATCCCTCGGCGGCGCCTCAGATATTCATTGTCATACCTCGCATTGTGATCTGTGTTGATTTCCCCAACTTTTACCTGATCTCACCCCCTCTTAAAGTGTGTTGTAACTTGAAGTCTCTCTTGTGGTTGTACTGGGTAATGTCCTTCCAAAGATGCTTGTTTTCACAAGTGTTGTGCATGCCTGAACGCTCACCCTCTGTGTGGTGAGTAACATTCATAAACTAACATTTATGAAATGAAATGGCTGTTTATCCTCTAAATATACAGGCGTAGACTTTATAGGTTTATGGGATTTTATAAAGCATTGTATCATTGTTTTTATATAACATTTGAATGATATATTCTGTTTGTTTTTTCTTTTTTAAACAATTCAGACTTTGTATATAAGTTAAAAAACAAAACAAAACCTAAAGGCATTGGTAGGTGAACTCATAACCGCACAGTTACTCATTATAGTTCTTTATAATTCTTTGTATTGTTTTAAATGATCATTTATTCTATTTACCTATTTTATATGGGATTTTTTTTTTTTTTGCTGTTTGGCGTCACGGATAGCAAAGGAAGAATGTAATCGTATAGGAAAACATGTTTCTTTACTGTGCATATGACAATAAAACTTTGAAAACTCTATTTTTTGCAGAAATAAATAGAAATAAATAAGAAAAAATATATTTTCACTGGTTACATGGATAAACAAATGACATGTGATCTTTATTTCATTCTTCTATTTGAAAAGAAATGCGCAAGCTACTTTTTATCCCAGTGGCTGAGTACTCTGTGCGCCGTTAGTAGAGTAGTTACGGCAGAAAACTTTCGGAATGTCGCCTTCACTGACTATCAGAAGTGTAGATTTTAAAAGCTGAAGTCACGCAAACGAAGTGAAGATGCGTTCGAATTTGATGTTTTTCATGCACAGATCACCTGTAACTTGCTCCAAATGTAGAAATAAAGGCTGAATTGTGACGGAATAAAAGACGTTTGCCGTTTCTTACACTTTGGTTCAGAAAGTGTTGCTTTTACATGTCATAAACGGCTCTGAAAAATTGTCACCTTTTTTCCTGATTTCACCTTTTCCTTTGCAGTTACAAAAACAATATTTTTTTTTTTTGCGTGCAAAGGAAACGAAATATATCTATTTTTCAGAGTGAAAAACTTCTAACTTCAGAGGGTTCGCGTACGAGGCGCTCCTGAAGGCACCAAAAAGTCTCGGTCAATTAGTAGAGTTTAGACAGTGAGGAGAGCTCGGAGCAAGTAGGTCTCGGCAAACGCTCCACCAATGACCAGCTAAGAGAAAAACGCCCCACTGCTCCTCCGACTTAGATCTGCGGGGGTGGGGAGTCCACAAGTTTGACTCTGGATTTAGGGAAACCATGGGATTCGAGTTGGACCGCTTCAAGGGGACTGTGGACCCGGATTTCAAATGCAACTTGTGCAATAAAGTCCTGGAGGACCCGCTGACGACTCCGTGCGGTCACGTCTTCTGCTCCGGCTGCGTGCTGCCCTGGGTCGTCCAGCAGAGCAGCTGCCCGGTCAAATGTCAGCGGATCTCCACCAAAGAGCTGAACCACGTCCTGCCTCTAAAGAACCTCATCCTGAAGCTGGAGATTAAATGCGATAACCATACGAGGGGCTGCGATGCCGTGGTGAAGCTGCAGCATCTGGCCGAGCACGCCGAGATGTGCGACTACTCCCCGGCGAAGTGCAGGAACAGAGGATGCAGCGAGGTGCTCAACCTGCGGGACGTGGATGCTCACATGCGGGAGACGTGCGACTACAGACCGGTGGGGGTTTGCGAGAGCGGCTGCGGGCTGATGCTCACCCAAAAGGAGCAGAAATCAAATGGCCACTGCTGCCTGAGAGCCCTGAAGGCGCACAACAGCGCGCTGCAGTGCAGAATGATCATCCTGGATAGGGAGTTCAAGAAGCAGACCATAGAAGCCAACAAGAGGGAGAAGGCTCTCCTGGCACAACTTTCCGCCGTGCACAGCGAGCTGCAGATGACAGCGCTCAAGTATCAGAAGAAATTCACGGAGTACAGCGAGAGGATCGACTCCCTCACCAAGACCGTGGCTTTCTCCTGCAAGGTAAGCAGGAAAAGTTTTTTGCTCTGAGTGATTCCCAGTAGCTTCTCCCTGCTGTCATCCACAGTGTGACGCCTGGAAAATCTGTGTTCTGTGAGAATAAAATAATTCCACTGCAACTTAAAGTTGATCCTAACATGCACTGCGCATAAGGCAATTGCCTCAAGGCCAACTTTTATAGGCTGTAAAATATCTTCCTCAGCATGTTTTTGTCGGCACTATGGGAGTTCTTAAAATGTCACTTTAACTGGGCCTCCTTGTTGTTTGGGTGGCTGCCTTTTTGTTCAACTTCAACCCAACTGGAAAAGGAAGTCAATCTTGTTGGCGATTCTGCTTTTTTCTTTTTTTCCTTTTTTTTTCCTGGTGTTTCCAGGAGAACTTCGTGCCTTGGCTGCCTGCTTTGAGACATGGATGTCAGCTGTGCCTCTTGGCCAGCTGGCAGTAAATGTGGGGTGGGGGCAGGGCTAAATATTTACTGCAGTTCTGTACACAACAAGAACCAGGTTCCAGTTATAATGCCTCACCCCCTCACAGCATGCTTGTTTGAGGTTTTTTGTCATCGGATGTTCGCCCTTTCCCCCGAGACCATCATAACAAATTAGAATCAGGGCTGCAGCAGAGTTGCTGGCACCAAAGTTGAATGAGCTAGTAAGAGCTTATGAAGTCCCGAAAGGCCTTAAAAACAGTAAAGCCTGATCTGTGCAAGGCCCCTGCGAGGGGAGGGGGGGCTGAGGAAGAGCTGATGTAAGGATGTTTTATGGTTCAAATTTATAAACCCAGTGGCCCATTATCAACATCATAAAGGATGCAGGAGTTCATAAATCTGGTAATGAATTGAATTAGTGTATGGTGCTTGCACTGCTGCTGGGATTAGCAAATGGGAGTGGTCAGGGTTTTGTTTTAGAGGAGAAATAATTATTAGTAGAAATATGGATGAATGGGATGTGCTTTAAAAAAAAAAAATTACACCCTTTTTTGTCCCAGAAGTTCTTTAATAAATCACCTATCAAAGATTTCACTCTTTTCCTCCCCCTGCTTTTGCTGGGTGCTTTCATTTGTTCATTACGGGCTCAGCTCCCAGTAAAATGTGTTCTAGTAGACTGGTAAATTGCGCATCAAAAGCACCGATGCAGGCAAATCGGGAAATCGCTCATGCTGGTATAAAGAAGCTTCCTGGGCCTGTAGCGCAGCAAGTTATCATAGCTCATTTGACAGCGGCATCTCAGTCCTGCCATTGAGCTCTACATTAAGTGTGTTATTGCCATTGTGACTGTGCTACCGCAAAAACAGAAGGAATAACGTCTGCACTTGAGGCATGCTTTGAACATATGTATGATATACAGGAATGGTTGAGAACTCTTCTGAGGATGAGATTTAATATCTGTGGGTGATATTGCAACTCGTTAGAAGAGCTTTCTTTATTTCTTTCTATCTCGAAAGGCCTTTCATTGGATCCAGTCAAGCAGTGAACAGGAATGAGGTTCTCTCACAAATGTGAATATGAACTGGGATTAGCTGTTAGAGGCAGTCTGTCCAAAATCTTTGCTCCCTTTTTTTTTTTTTCTCATGATTTCAGTAATCAAGAGCCTAATTACATCAGTGTGTTATTGGTAATTTCCGAAAAGGGATATTTTGACATGCCAAAGCGGCAAAAGCCCAGGTAATGACTTGTCTGATGGGCCTGCTCCTTTGAAGCCATGCTAGTGAGCCAGCATTCACAATACCACGGACCTGGAACGCGCTAAATGGAGTGCATCCAATGGGAGGTGCATTTCACAATTCAAAAGATCATTGGGGAAAAAAGGTTTTAATGCAGTTTTATGACATGCAGTACTATGCAGAAGTCTCAGGCTACCTGATATTTCTTTATATTTTAGGTTATATTAAAGAAGCCAGACTTTCTTGCAACCTTTGTGGCATTCTTCTTTTTTAAAGCAGTTTTTGGCACTGTCCAGGCTTTGTAAAGTTTTCTTTGGATATTTGCAGTATTTTCACTTGTTTTCAACTCTGCACTTGACCATTTTCAGAGATTTTGAAAGTAGACAAAGGGAGAAGTGGGAAGCCTGTTAAACTAACCAAACAGCAGCTGAAAATCACGTCCTTAAAAAAATATTAAAAATATAACAAGTCCTGACACGGGACCTGAGAGATGCATCTGGCCCTGCAGTTAACCCATCTGCTGTTCATTGAACCCTCATCAGAAATGGTCTCAGTGGAGGGTGGCATTCTTAAGGAAGGGAAACGGAGAAGTACTGAAGTATGCTAAATTACACAACTGAAAAGCTGAAAACCATCTTCTGGGCTGTGGAATTCAGATTTGAAAATTTTGTTTCAAATTACTGAAACAAAAATAAAAGGTCAGGAAAGAGGTATAACAGTGAGTGTTGGTAGTTACCTGTAAAACACGCTGGGGGCTCCGTCATGGTTTGGGCTGCATCTCAGCTGGTGGTGTTGGAGATCTTGTCAAAATTGATGGAATTATGAACTCCAAAAAGTACAGTCAGATTTTGATCTACCATGCAATACCATCTGGAAAACATCTGATTGGCAACAACTTAATTTTTCAGTATGACAGTGTTCCCAAACACATACCTGGATAGAAAAACATACTGTGGAACACTGTCAGTCATGGATTGGCTACCCCAAAGCCCGGACATCAACATTACTGAAGCATCTTGACAGAGAACAGGACAAAAGGCAGCCAACATCCAAAGAAGAGCTCTGAATGTTGTTCAGGGAGCCTGGAGAAGTAGTTCAGGGTGTGCTGAAGAATAAAGGTGGTCTTAGCAAATTCTAGTTTTCAAGCTCGTTAGAATTGCACAAACTCTGTGCTTGCCTTATAAACTGTTTTCCTGTATGTTTGCACATGTTTCAATAAATCGCTGCCTCCTATTTCCCAATGTCCTAGCAAACAGAGTGTTGGCTCAAAACTTTTGCTGAGTACTGATCATCAGATCACTACCAAAGGATGAATGCAAGTCCATTGTTACAGCTGACTGGCAACTTACTTTAGTTTAGAGATTCCACCACTCCTCAACTTCAATGTCTTTTAATGCCAAAAACTGGGAGATGAGGAGTAACTGACTGGTATTTATAAGAAAGATTATTTAATACTAAATGCAAGAAAGACAAAACTGATGGAAAATCAATGAACAAAAAGCTCAGATCTTTACTGTGGTTCATTGCGGGGCTGTTAGAAGTGTTGTCACACTCTCCATAAAGGATTGGATCTGTTTTTGAACCAAGATCCCCTTTGGCTGCAGATGACAGCATTAAAGGTTCTTGATCTAATAACAAGTGTCTTCTAAAATCACAAGACATCAAACTGATCGATCCTGCATTGAATTTGATTGGAGTAATTGTGACCTCAAACTGATTAGGCTAATTGTGGACTTTTTTTTAAAGCAGGGCTCTGTGAGATAGCTTAACAGAATAATGGAAGCTATTAGTTATTTCACAAGCGTGGCTATCTATTGAACATGACAGATCACATTAATAAAAGCCATCATGTATTCAATGAAGATGCCCATTTCGTCTAATAAAAATGCATTAGGCTGCTGGTTCCTTTGTGTATGTACATTAGCATTGAGTGATAATCCTTGTCATTGATTTGAAATAGACTTCACTACCTCATTAATGGGGTAAACTGCCCTACATTTACAAGGTCACCGAGTTTCTGTCTCTTGACCACATGCCAGTAGTTTATAAATCAATATGTTCCCTTTTTGTTCTGTATTACAGTACCTACACTATAATTAGGTGAACTATATTAAGAGTTAGACAGGGGGAAGGCAGCTTGATGGAGGACAGACTCGGAAAGTGTGATGAGTGCTGAGGTGAAGGCTCACCGTGAGTGTGCCAAGTCACAAGTGAGCAGCAGACTAAAGTTTCACTGCCAGCGTGCCATTTCTTACCTCACCAATAAAGTTTTGTTGTTTTTTTTTTCTCCCCACAGAGCTTTTGTTTACTTGCTGTAGCGCCCATGACATTGTGTCTCCACGGTTTTGTTTTGAATTTGTGGTGTTTAGCACATCAGTTTTTCTTTTTAGTCTTTAATATAACTCAAGCACACCTGATGTTTTAGTAAATTTGCAACCTCATCCTGAAGACGTTTACTTCATTTTTGGGGGGTTGGATCATTGTTAGAGTGTTTGCAGATGTGGTGAGAAGGGAAGAGAGGGGAAGAGGGGGAAAAAAAAGAAAAGCTTCATAATTGTTCATTTTAATGGTTCTTGTGGATGAAATGTGAAGACTAGTTTGTTTTGAGGCCTGTGACACATTCAGCATAAGTGAAGAGGATGGAAAAGCCAATTGCTTTGTACCTTTTTTCATTTGTCATATTAATTCCACTTTGTCTCAACAAGCATAATGCCCAACTGTCTTCTTGTTGACAGCGACGGCTGTAGTTCACTATAATTTGGAAGCATGTGCCACTAATGCTGTCGTGACAGAAGCGCACATTCCTGCAGGGCCAGACTTGCACATGCTGGTGTTTTTAGGCTATATGGCAGTCAGGATGCTGTACATGCCAGTAATATCTACTTTATATTTAGTCTCAGTGTTTCGCAGAATACTGGAGCGGCAGCTGAAATTATGTTACCTCATAGCTCCCCTCTAAGTCCTCCTTAAAAAAACAGATTAAGGGCTGACTCTGCGAGTTTCCCAGAGGTTTTCATGTCATGTAGCTTCTGAGTCAAGAGGCCCGCTGGTGTATTCATTTACATAGGACAACGGTTCGTGAGAGAGCGGTTCTCTTCTTTGACCTGGTCATCATTTCAGGCTGGGTGTGCTGGCTAAGCCCTGGAGAATGGTGAAATTTGAAGAAGTATTGGCTAAAGTAACTTGTTACATTACAAGATTCCGGCCATTAGAAACTACATACCAGCTGTTATGTTGTAGCAAAAAATTTGTACCATCTTGTGTTCATTTATATTGTCCAGAAGGTGTGTAACCCACTGTAAATTTACCCGAGTTTGTCCACTTTAGCTCACTGCATAACAGGTTGATATAGGCAGCAGTTTGTCCACCACCTAACTAGAAAGAAACTCGCTTTTGCTAGTTTTGCAGTTCTGAACTGTAGCACCAGCACCAGCATCTCAGTCCTCCTCAGCAGCGATGTTGTGGAGCTGTGCTTAGCTTGCAGGTACTTCTTCAACAAGAGGAATTGAGCTTCTTAGCAGCTGACAGACTCTTATTATCACCCTGGGTCAGGACAATGCGAATGCTCCTGTGTAACTGCAAATCTCTTTGCCATCTCACTAAATGACCTTCACATGCTGACCGGCTCAATGGCCAGATTCCACTCTGCACAACAAAAGGAGCAGGGAAATGTTGGAACACTTCAATAGCAACCAGTTCCTTCATTGGAGCCTGAGACTGAAGTTGTCTGTTTTTAGTTATGCACAACTGTTACTTGTAATCAAATCATTTATGATAAGTAATTCAGAGTTAACTTGAATAATGACTAGCTTAATTTGTAAACAGACTGGTACTTGTGAAGTGCTTCTACTCTAGCTGAGCACTCAAAGCGTTTTCTAGTACAAGTCTTTATTCACTCATTCACACATATACATACACATAAGTGCTTTGCCTAAAGCCACGTCCACACTAATATGTTTTCATTTGAAAACGCATCTTTTTCTCTCCGTTTTGGCCTTCCGTCCACACTGAGACGGCGTTTTCGGTCAAGGAAAACGCAGCGTTTTCAAACGCTCTCCAAAGCAGATACATTTGAAAACGCCGTTTTCGCTTTGCAGTGTCGACAGTGAACCCGAAGCCTTTTCGAAAACGATGACACATTTTAGTCATGTGATGCAGTCATGTGACCAATTAAACAATAATACCTGAGGGCTAGTGTGGATGTAGCCTAAGATTCATGCAGACACTCACATTTTAATGGGACATTGGGGGCAGCTTGAGGTTCAGGGTACTTTGACATGCAGATTGATTGACATGCATATTCCAGCAACTGTGGCAGACTATGTAAAATTACAGAGCGAGGTTGGTGAGTTCCAAACGTCCTCTGACATTAACACCAGCACAAAAATGGTGCGCTGGGAGCTTCATGGTGTAATGTGTTGGCGGACCGGTTCTTTTGGCCATGTGCTGAACTTTTTACACATAAGATTTCCTTTAATAGTTACACAGCAGAAGCAGTACCATAATATACAAAGATGTCTAACCAAAAGATTCAAGGAACTGCTGAAAAGATCTGGCTACTAAGCTAACAGTGTTTGTTTGCTTTCTGTTATGTAGTGAGTATTTGGCCATTTTGAGCAGCAAGTGATATTTTCTTTTGAAGAAACCATGTTTGGCTGGATGTTAATGACAAACACAGCATGAAGAGAGTTTATTGACAGCAGTCAATAGTTTCTTATTTTGTTGTTGGGCTACCACAGAGAATTAGGAACATCTGTTTTCTTGCAGCAGTTGTAGCTGGTGAATACAACCTGAAAGTTAGACAGATGCTATCAAAATGTGGGTACAATATAGCCCCTGTGTTTTGAAAGTTTCACTCTTTCAATTTAAAAGAATAAAAAGACTAATTAAGATTAATATTGAGTTGTTGTATATGTTGAATAACTTCCTGCCATCTCTTTGCTCACGTGTGTCTCTCCTGTCTGTTTGTAGGAAGGCGAGACTAAAAGCGTGACCGTTGTCCTTCTTCGTGAGGGCGGCTCTCTGGGTTTTAACATCATAGGAGGAAGGCCATGCGTGGTAGGTTGAAAGCTGAGCAACTTGGAGGTTCCATCTCCCCCACCCCCTCCCCAGTGATCAGCCAAGTGTCAAATGGCAAATAGTGGAAGTACCACAAGCCTCCTCTGTGCTGACTGCCGCAACTTAGACAGTCGTGCATGTTTTTTTTTTTGTTTTGTTTTTTTTGACTGTGGATAGATGGACCGCATCTATCAAGTTTTATTGTGTTTATATATTGGTCTGGTTTAGCGGATTTGGCATTACAGATTAAAAAAAACTATAATTACTTTTATGGGAGTTAAATCTGGGATTATGGCTTCCACCACAGTTGTTTTGTCTCTAATTGAGGGGATTTTGGTGGTGAGGTAAACACAGAGGAGAGGAAAGGGTCTTTTAAACCCAGACTGAACTTTTCTCAGCCGCTTTCTGCCTCGAGGCCCCTGAAGTTAAAGTCATTAATGATGCCACGCGCTCTGCCGAGTGAAGGGTTGGAAAATATCTCAACGCTGGCATCTCCCATACACGGAGCTTCTTTCTGCAGCCGAGGTCTTATTGAAACGCCGTATCTGTTTCACTTCCACTGTTGCAGACTTGGTTTTCCACAGCCACAGTGACGCACTTTTCAGCAGTGACATAGATTATCGCAGTAAAACTTTTTATAGCGGGAAGCTATAAAAAGATCGACATTTAACCGTAGATTTGCTCGTGGAGTTGCTGTGACAGAGCCATGCATCAAACTTGTACGACAGCGGAGATAATACTTGGCTTTTGCTTTCCTAGTGAGCCTCAAATCATCAGGTGGTGTAAGAAGCTACTCATTAGAATTGGAAGTGGCTAATGTCCTAGCAGCCTTTGACATGTGTGTTTCATGTGGCTGTTATACTGGTATGGCATGGTGAGCGCAATCAACTGCCAGGTTTTGTGGTCTCCTAGATGAGCTTGTTTGTCTGCAGCTCATGTGATAGCGGTGAGGCAAAGTAGTAGTAGGCATGTTGTGGAACTTGCAGCAAAAGCACTGCAGTGTTAACACTGTACACGATGTCCCTGAAAGAGGAAGCAGACCAGAAATTATTAATTAGCATCTGTTCTGTAACTTCTGGGGTTTCTTTAAGTACCTAGTAAAATGTAGTTGTGTCACAGAGCCCAGCAGGAGTGCAGTACACATTTACATGTGGTTTTAAAGAGAGTGCTAACATAGCTGTTAACCCAGACTTAGCTCTGACTCTGGGGTCACGGCCACAGAGTCGGATGTAGGCTACTTCATGCCCCTACAGCATGTCCGCGTGTCAACATTTATGCCCTTCTGTAGGCCAGGGTCAACCCTTTAAGGCCTGGGAAGCATGTGAAGTTAAAGCTTATCCCTAAGTCCACACTCAAGGGTAGGGTTAAAAGGGCATTTCACAGAAATTGCAAAAAGCCATATTTTTTCACTTAGTCTTGTTGCTGTTGAGCCTTCCAGATATTTTTATTTTCTGTGTGCCCTGATTTTGAGATATCTGCCTGGAAATTACTGCTGCCAGTAAAATTTTGTGGATTCACTGGAAATCTCCCTTAAATCTCAAGGCCAAACTAAATGTTGTTTGTGTCATTTATAGGGGTGGCAGCAATAGTTTGCTTGGGATTTTTTTCCTTTGTTATTTGGATGAACTAAACCTTCAACTTTGTAGGCTTGCAAAGTGTTGTACAGACGCTCATGTGGTTTTGCCCACAACAACTAAACCCAGTGTTTCCAGTGTTTTTTAAAAGTACTTTTATTGCGCGATTTATTGAGACTTCTATAGGCTTTCCTTTCCTTAACGAGCCCTGTGAGCGCTGTGCTTCCATTAATCCGCTGAACATGCCTGCAATTTATTCCCGCAGGACGACAACGACAGCACTTCGAATGAAGGAATCTTTGTGTCCAAGATCGTGGAGAAAGGTCCAGCAGACAAAGAGGGAGGCCTTCAGATCCACGACAGAATAATAGAGGTATGTGTGTCCTCCTCTGTAATGCTTCATGTAAATGGGAGGGGGGGGAACTACTGATGTAATGACTGTCTGCACCATAAAGAGGGAGAAACACCAAAGAATCACTCCATCTTTGTGTATGTTTGAGCTCTGAGCTCAAGCTGAACGCAATGCGTGACACATGGAACCTGAATTAGCATTTTGGCCTTTCATTGGCGCTCCCGAAAGTCAATCCTGCAGACGGTGAACGTCTCTGATACGATTCTACCAGTCGACATAGGCGATGTCAAGTAGGGCATCATTGCAGATAGGCCGAGATAAACCTGAGGCGAGGCTGTCTGTCTTTACTGTTGCTGGCTGATAGTGAGGGAGAGGAAAAGATGTCTTTTACTTCTCTCGTCCCAGCAAATAAATCCATGAAGCGTCCTCCTTTCGCCTCTAAACAGAACTTGATGTGGAAAGGCCAGCTCACCCTGAGGTCAACTTGAGGGATCCATCGAAAAACTCAGCATCACAAAGGTTGCTTTTATAGAATGGTTGTCAACCAGAATCGCTCACAACGGCTGCTTTGAAATGAGTCGTTTATGTCAATTGCAAGTGTGTATTACCGCTGGCCGCAAGATGACAAATATGGCTTGTCGCTGGCTTTATTGTTAAACCTCAGTGAAATTGCCCCCGGAGCATTTTTGACCAGCTCATTGCTCACAGAGACGCTTGTGGAAAGTGTTTACACACACGAAAAAAAGAAGACTCCCAACATCTGGACTCTGCTGATCGCTCTATCCTGTCATTTATGCAGTCGAATGCTAACTACTTGCAAAAAAAATGCCACAAGTCCTCTGGAGAAAGCCTCACGCTGTTGTTCCAAATAATATGGTTGTAAATCTGGCGACGTCGTGACTGAGATGTTATGATGTGCTTGTCTTTGGTTTAAACCTCCTGAGCTAACACAGTCAAGTGTCTTGGTGCTCTCTGCAACTTAAGACCTCGTAACGAGGGCAGGTTGAACCAAAAAAGCCACTCAGAGATCAGCGACTCGAGACCTAAAGGGACTTGCCATGGGCTGCTAGCTGATGTGTGGGGAGATTAGCTCATATGTCACACGAACGTGTACAAGTGTGTGTCTTTGCGAGCATCTGCCCTGCTTGGCTTTATGAGTTTGCGTGCACATGTTTGCCTGGGCGCGTGTAAGCACAGGATGCATGCGTTAATGGGCCAGATGTCGCTGTATTTGGTTACTTGAGAAGGTGTATCTATGGGGTTTAATGCTGTGATAGCCAATCCGGAGCGGAGAGGAGGGAATTTGCTATAGGATAATGCGTCGCTCGTGTTTTTCATATTGTTTTCGTGCTATTGTAGGTGAAGCCACAGAATCTCTCCAGTGCAGGAAAGGCCTAAGGAGGTAGCACAGGTTCCTATAAAGTAACCTTTTCTTGACGAGAAGTGAGGGATTGCCATACAATACCCAGCAAATAAATCATCAGATTTAATAGACTGTTAAAGGCCGATACTTCACATTTACGCCATTCATCGGAAGGGAAACCTGAGAGCGAGGCAGCTTATATTTCCAAGGCTGCTTTTTTTGTTGACTGGTTGAAGCAAGAAAGTACAATGTCACGGATTCCTGGACCACAATAAGAAATGTGACATCAAAACACAATTTGCTGTTGCGCAGCTTTTATTCTGGACCTGAGGTGACTGGGTCTGTGAACTTTGTTTGTTCGCTGTCGAGAATCAAAGACGATGAAGCCCAAGTGCCTGAAGGCAGTTTCACTGTGTTTGGTAGAAACCAAGCAGCCTGTAACTGTGTCCTGTTTAGCATCCTGTGATGTATGCTGGAATTGCAGGAACAGTCAAACCTGGTTTATCTCATGTTTTACCAGAGATTGTTTTTCATGCACATAAAATATGATATCTGTGACTGCTGTGTTATCCTTTTTTGTAGTAGTAGTAGTGGAAATCATGCTTGCTTAAGACCTTTGTTTAATTATATCTGTGCTGCTTTTCAGTATGGTTGCAGGATGTATAAATATCAGGCAGGGTGTGAGGTTTCCTTTTCTGATTAGGCCCACAGCTAATCATCGCCGCTCAATTTTTACGAGTAATTTTCCAGTTTATCTTTTTAAGCCTCCTGCCTGCCCGAACGTTCCCCGAGGCCAAGGTGATATCTTCAGATTGGTTTTTAAATCCATGTTCTTAATTCTGAAATGAGCTCGTTTTTCTTAGACAAGTAGAGGGAAAAGTGGAAAAACAGATGACAAACTAACAATCTTTTTTTTGACTGAAGTGGTCCAAGGATAACTTTCCATGAGACAAGTAAATAGTTTTTCTTAGGAGAAGTAGTTGAGATGGTGAAATCAAGAAGACATTTTATTTCAATGCGGTTTAAAATTCGGCTTTTATCTTAGAGTTGAATTTTGAACTGGCTCGTAGAAATTTAGAGTTTATCAAAGGTTTAAGATCACTGACACATTTCGATCTTATAAAGTTGCTTGTTTTTATTTCAGTGAGCACCAGTAGCTGTCTTTAGGAGACATGTTTTTAGCCATACATTTAAGGCTACAGTCACACTCGGGGAAAAGAGTTGTTGCAGACTAATGCACAACCAAAGCTAGTGGGACTGTGTGCAATGAATGTGCAATATCACTGTCTTTGAAATGAATGCTTCAATGACAGGAACCAGTCCTACAACCACTCAAAGTCAGGTCCTGTCTTCAAAGCACGTTTTGATGCATGAAGATAGCAACGAAACAACAATAAGAATGGGTCGGTCTATCGTTCTGCTGTGTATTTGTAATTGAATAGAATCAAGTTGGCAGTTAGATGCAATCTGTTTGTGTTAACACGGTAACTAACTGTGATAAACTGGTAAAAACTGCCTGTTGCCATCTGATGGAAACCTGTTGCTGTGCCCACATACAGAAATTGACATTAACTTTTTCATTCACAGTCCAAGCAGCACCTCATAGATTTGAAATGGAATGAGAGAGAAGAGGATGGCTACATGTCTGCAAAACGATGACGCTCAACAACATTATTTTTACAGAGGAATGTAACAAGAATCTGACTCAGATTGATTGCAACCGCTAATTTATTTCAAAAGGAGGCTGCCGTCCTATTTTTACTCTAATTGGC
The DNA here is from genome assembly GCF_051167445.1 of Perissodus microlepis. Classification (NCBI taxonomy): domain Eukaryota; kingdom Metazoa; phylum Chordata; class Actinopteri; order Cichliformes; family Cichlidae; genus Perissodus; species Perissodus microlepis. Next base: position 7,091,270 of record NC_140465.1, read on the forward strand.
TGAGCCTTAAGAATATAAGTCTAACATTTGCTTTCCTTTTAATTCTGCCATCGGTCTTTTTAACCGCTTGATGCTCTGCTGTGTTCATCAACAAGCCAACACTCTCATGTGTTGTTTGCGAGTCTGATAAGCTACGTGCAAAACAAAGTACTGGAGTTTGAATATCAAAACTCTGGGCAATAAGAGGTTCTAAAAAGCCTCAGTCATTCTCAGTGGGTTGTAACTATAAACGATTTTTCATAATGCACCTTTGCACATTTCCTCTGCCCTAAGAGGGGAAAAAATATTGATTAATACAGCTTTAATAAGAAATAATTAATAAATGTGGAATCCTTTATTTTTAGCATCAGTGTCCTCATTTTCCATTATAGTGGAAATGGAAAAAAAATAGCTTTTTGTTTGTTTTTTTTCCTAACTCATGAAATCTGATTTGCAAGCCTATGGACGGGATAGTTTTGACAGCCCTTCACAATCCTGCCATGGGGGCTCAACTGCTCTGTAAAGGACCAATCACATTACGGAGCAGTGAAATGCTCGTGCATCTGTGGAGGCAGCGCTGTCATCAGCCCCGCTGTTTTCTCTTCCTGTAGTAGAAGTGTTAGTTCCAGTAAATCTATATGGATGTAACATGTACCTGATGATTCGTGGCTTGTCCTGCTATAACAGGCTCTTAGCGGGGGAGTGCGACAGCAGATGGCTGTCCTCTAACCGAGCTGCAGGCTGGTATGAATCAGCACACGAATACCTTCTTGTTCAGACACTTCTTCTTTTTTTTTTTTTTTAAAAAAAACCTTGAGCTGTGTTTGCTTTCGCTCACCTCTCTGCAAGCTGCAGAATCTTAGCACTCTGGTCAGGATCTGTTGGGATTGTGCCAGGATTTGATAAATAAGTTCTGATTGAACCTCGCACTGGTACCCGACTTCCCTAATCATGTCTTCGGGCATGAGTTGACTTTTTAGATCTGATTAAGAATGTTTTTCTCGTGTAAATGTAATCCCAGCATTTTGTCTTCAGCCTCACTTCACACAGATAAAGAGCCTCTTGCTGCTGTGCGTTTTCCTACATAAATGACCTTTCACTCTCTTCAAGCCTCTTTGCTTTTCAACATGACTAAGCCAGTGTCACAATCCCAGGATGGCTGGCTCTGAGCTCTCAGGGTGAACGGGATGTTTTCTGTGTAGGCTCCAAAGTGTGAAGCTAGGAAGAGAACGGAGACGCTGGGCTGCTGTTGTAAATGTCACCTTGTAAAACCTCAGCAAGGCTTTTTTTGTTTGTTTGTTTGTTTAGGTCAGAAGGTGAACAGAAACAGTTACTTTAAAATAAACAGACACTAGGATAGGGCTGTTCGATATAACGATATATATCGTATGACGATATAAAAACGTCTATCGTTTCATTTTACGCTATCGTTTGTTTCGTGGTGTCGCAAAATAAACTGTTTACGGCAATATTTTTTCACCGTTCTGATGGTCACTGTAGTGGCTATATTAATTTCTTAAAGTTGTCTCTTCTTTCTCTTATATTTTATATAACCACACTACGGACGAACAAGCGCCTGTTTTTATGCGTTGTCGTTAGCAACAGCGACGGTAACACCTTCGCGTGTCCGCTTGTTTATGTTCCACATAAACCTTTCACAATAAAGCTCAAGCTCCTGTTGAGACTTTTCAAAATAAACTGAATCACGTGAAAGAGCAGATTATTTACGGATGAGAATTAAAAAAGAGCCGCCAGGTGCTAAAAAATAAACCTTAGACTTAAACGTTAGAACAGGCAACCCGCAGCACGCCGTGTAATAAATACTCACAAAGAAAACGGCGGCCGTTACAACTTATGTCTAAAAATGTATAGTTTCATGCATCGACTCGACTCCGGGTAAAGGACGCGCAGCTGGAAACACTTCCCGCAAGTCGAGCTGCCCGAGATTCACAGAATTTACAGAAAATGTAAAATTTCTGTGATTTATATCGTTATCAGACGATAGAATTCTTATATCGGGATATGAGATTTTGGTCATATCGCACAGCCCTATACTAGGACATATCCGCCTCTACGTGTTACACCTGTTGTGTTTTTGATCAGAGCAGTGGCTAGCCAGCAGGAATGTGTCCCAGCTAACACAATATTTATATGAATGTGTAACAATGTGTAAACTTGAGCACTAGTCCTAAAACACCCGTATCATATTTATTATGTTCAACACACTTCAGGTTGGAATAATCGATGGGCTTTGGCCTTGGAGCTGACGTTAACTGCATCGTAGATGCTACAGCTTGAAGAATTAATTTCAGTTCAATATTTAGAATATAGAACTGTAGTGCTTATTAAGGCAGCACATCTGCAGCTTCCTACTTGGTACTAGCTGCAGGGCTCAAAGGTCTCCTACACTTTGCCAGAATTCTGGCACTGGGTTGTATAATATATGACTGTAGATCATTATTTCTATGGTAAATCTTGGTTATGTTTTTTAACTTTCCCACAGCTATGCTATGGCTGTTTGTCTATGTATAAAAACAGGAAGTCTTTATTTTGTGAAAATTATAAAGTTTAGAAAGTAAACAAATAAAAATAACATTAAAAAAGACCAGAAGAGAGAGTGGAGGTGGATGGATGGAGAAGTCATAAACTGGCGGCTAATTACTGTAGTCTTAGTAACAGATTAATAAAACATTAGTGTCACTCACTAGAAAATAAGCACAATATGATCTAAAAGGCACCAGAAGCTCAAAGCAAAGCTTCTACACATTTATATAAATATTGTGTTAGCTGGAGAGGAACAGCTAACACAATATTAGTCTGATGCTTAGACCTAACGATCAAAACATCCACACCTCCAGCTCCCACACCTTCACACCAACATTACTGTGATCATATATGATGAACTTGTAATCTTGTTGCCTTGTTAATGGCTCTTTCCAAAATGGGTCCTGTTCTGTGACAAATTGCAGTCAGTTTCTGTCTTCAAAGTGATTTTGGTGTGTCGGGACGGCGATAAGGATTGAGTCGGTCCGTTACAAGTTTGCAGCTGAATGAGCTCAAGTTAGCAATTACGTTGTTTGTGCAGCAAAAATTGATAATCTGTTTACTGTCTACATACATAAAAGTTAACATTAAATACAAACTCACTTAACTGCTTACATTCAGAGTCCATCCATGTTTAAAAAATAAATTATTAATAAAGAAATAGTGACAACCACAATTTAACTGCTAAATTACAGACGCTCTTAGCAACCTGGGTTTTATATAGCAACCCAAACAGTTTGCAACCTGTGGAGTGTAGTCCCATGAGTGGGACTACACTCCACTGCGCTCGTTATTGCAGACTGTCTCTTTGCCAACGCGTTCCACTCAATCTGTCTGTGGTTATAAATTAGTCAGCGATTATTTGCAAACCTTCACCAGTCTCTCCGAGAGTGATTACAGTCAGTCAGGTCAGACCGTGACTGTTTGGACCAGCGCAGTCACCTTGCAATTGAACGTGGTTGCCCACATGGTGATGATGTCGCACGCTCAATCGCTGGGCAACCATAACAACTTGCAGTCTGTCACCGAATGTGAAAAAATTCAGTGCAGTTTACTTTCCTATTATCACTCAAGAGTAACCGAGCGATTAGGTTGAAAGTGGAGCGGGATCATTTATCTTATAGTCTCGAGACCAAGTAGGCTGTGAGCCAGGAGGGGTTTGTCAGATTAGAAGTCTCGTTGATAGCTTACTAATTAAACTAACAGGCTGTGCGCCCTTTTTTTCTGGTTGGCTTCAGTAAGGAGGTTGAGATAAAATTGTTCCATTAAAAACTCACCCAAGACGAAGAGATGCGACTTGATAGTTTGGAACGAGTCCAGAAATCTCACAGAAACACTCTGGAGCTATCAAAGTGTGCAAGTTTAAAAGTGAATGAATGAATCTTTGACACCAGTAGGTGCTTTGAGCAAATTTTTCAAAGCAAAGGACACTAAAGAGAACAAACTCAAATCTACAAAAAAAATCAGCACTGGCCTTCATTTTGTGATGTTCTTTACAATTATAAAGACAATTTTAACATATTTGTAATATGTGTCAACTGGTTTATTTTAATTGAGTGAAAGCGAATTATATTTTTTTCCAAAACCTCAACTCTGATTTATTTATTTATTTAAACATTCAGTCAGTCACATTCTGTTGTGCACACAGTGTCTGAAAGAAAAACGTCTTTGTTTTATACCCTGACCACCACCAGCACCACAAATATATCTCAGCCACAGAAACGCTCCTTGCTTTAAGCCCTGACACTGTATGAGTTGTGTGCTTGCCCACAGTCGAGCATTAAACACCTAAAGCCTCCCCGCAGCTCCTTGAGTATCAAGTCACCAGGTCAGAGAGAGCATAAAACCCAGCCAGATAGCATTTAGCAGTGACTGACATGAAATGTGAAGTGAGCTCTGTTGGAGGTGAGTTCGAAGCACGGGTGTCAATGGCCCTTTATTCCTCCTTGGCGTGAGGACCAGCAAAAGCAAAATGCTGCCTTTTGTCATCGACCCTGTCATTTGTTTCCCTTCAGATACTGTTTGCTAGCAAAGCTTGGTTTCATTGGAGTTGATGTAGTAGGCGATTAAAATTGTGGCATTTGTTGGCTTGTTGCTCATGTCTGGATTTTTTATTTTTTTTTTAATGCCATCTTATGACAGACCGGTATGATTGGCTTGTCCCCTATTGTCTCTAACCAGTTGAAACTGCACATGGCCTCTCTAACAGGACATGTGTTAAGAAGTTCCCCAGGCGTTATTTCTGACCTGGAGGCCTATGAGGAGCAGACATAGTTATTTCCCTTAAGGGGATCACATGTTGTTTGGCATTCTGAGGCAAGAAACGGGCCTTTGTCCGGCCCTTTATTGGATTTTGGGCCCCTGTGCGGGAACGGCGTGTTTATTCCCCAGATAGGCGAGCTGAATGTGGCCCTGCTCTGTTGCTCCTGACTGGCCCTGGACAGGATGAATCCACCACAGGCTACGTGGGCCAATCCTAGCAGCGGGCCGCATTCCTGTGCCCCCGTGGTCCAGCTGAGGCAAGAGCAGGACATTAAATCAAATCTAACTTTAAAAGAGTCCATAATCAGCTTCTGGTGGTAGCCAGTGCCCTATGCAGAGCTGGCTTTAAGAAACAAGGACAAGCACATCTTTGTTTCCACTACTCCATATTGGGGAAGAGGGAAAAAATTAGATTTTTAAGATGTGGAGTCATGTCAGTGTAGCGTTAGTGTGAGGTGTGCTTAAACTTCACTGTAGCCAGAAAGCTGCTCCCTTTGTATGCTTTTTTTTAAATTTTTATTAATTGTATTTTCCACTTCCTTTAAACAGCTTCTGCCCTTAAAGGCGAGCGGGCGCGTGATGATTTTTTGTGGAGACATACAGTCTGGGGCGCACTGTAAATGCGCTCACTCTGCTCCGACACAGTCCCGACTGGCTCCCTCGCTCACAGCTACAGTGGGCTCAATTTATGGTTCCTAAAAGGTTTAAGAACGGGTAGGAACAGATAGGTGCAATTTAGACCAATTTTCCTGTCAATCAATCACTGGCGTTGTGCAAATACATCAGCAACAATCAGCTCCGGTTGCTCTGTCAGCTGCTTCTCATGTCAGCCCCTGACCCCTGAGCACAGACTGCCCACCGACTCCTAATTAACTACCCTCAATTAAACCCTAATAGGCTGATTAACAGACCCTTAGTTGTGCTGTAATGGCCCGTCGTTTCCTCCCAGTGCCCCTCTGAAATGCATCCTGACTCTAGCATGTTAATCACCGCCCACTCCCTCTCACTGTTCCTGCCTGTGTCTCTCTCTCATGCTCACATTCTACCATAGTAGAGACTATCAGTGAAATTGCCTTGTTAAATAGCAACAAAAAGGCACACGAGTCACAGTAATTATACCATATCGACACACTTTTCTTTTTTTTTTTTTGTGATTTGCCTTTTTCTTCCCTTTTGGAACACGACAATTTAATCGTTTTTATTGCATATCAAACAGCAGCGCTCCCCCTCCAAACTGGAAATAGTCAGTCAGTTCAAGAAAACATGAAACTCCTTCCCCGGGGAGATTGCAAGACCACAGTTTAGTACGCACATTGCCACTTCAAACTTCAGTCCTCCCGTCATCCATTCAGCTGCACCAAAAATAGCGCCACGCGTCAGCGTAGCTTTCTCAATATTTGACATGATCACAGCAGGGATCTCACAAGAGAGCAGATCTGAAACAGTGGCACAGTCCTAAAACCATCAGCCTAATGAAAGCGATGACAGTCGTCAGCAGATTTATTCTTCATTGTGCAGACCACAGTTTAAAAACTTACTGTTAGTACTTTTAAGAAGTTGTAAATCTCTCTGCTTGGTTTCTGCTGCAAAGAAGCCAGAAGTCTTGAAGTCTTTGACAAAAGTCTGAAAGTACTTACTGTAACATGTAACATTAGGCCTCTATAGTGAACTCCAGTGAACTGTGATAGGAGCATTACGGCAAGTAAATAATAAAATAAACGGGGACTGGCGAGGGAGGGAGTACTCCTTGCAGGGAAATCAATTAAGTGGAGAAACAGGCTGCTGAGCTCCGGCAGTAAACTTAAGAATACATGGTAAGATGTTCCTATGCATACAGCTTTTGTTTGTTCCATTTTGTAGAGTAGAAATTGAGCTGAACGGTGCCTGCAGTTGTTACTTGCCTGACACAAGTCTGTTTTTTACGACCGGTGCGTTGATACACAGGGACTTTCCTGTTTTATGACATGGATTCCATCCCTTGTTTGTTGGCGGCAGACACTCTGTATATTTGTTTCTATGGAAATTGCTACTGACAGTGATTTAAACATGGTTTGTGTGGCACCGTGTGATCCAGCGTCAGTCCTCCTGCAGATTATAGGCTATAGATTTTGCTCATCAATCAAAGTGCCAGAGTATGCTTGTCTTCCTCTCATATGGAAGGATTACAGTCGTCGTTCCAGCGAGATGATGAAGCGGACTTCATTTCTTTTCCCACAGCTCTGTAGGACTGTAATCTCAACTTGCTTGTTAATCATGCTCACTTTCCTCTGTGTGGTGACATCAGAGATGTTTTTCATGCTTCTCCAAGTCTGCCTGCCTTTAAGATCTCCCTACGTTCTGAAACACTTCATCTCTTCTTAACTCCTGAAATCATTAAACTTAATGGTTCCCCAGAACTTAAAAGGTCCACTACTGACCATCAGCAAGGACAACACAGGAGGAGTCCAGGGTCAGAGGTATTGATTTTAGCATTAAGCCTCCTGGCTTTCTGAGACTTTACATTCTTGGCGAGGTGAGAGGGACGTGGCTTAGGTGGCTGCCCATTCAACCGATAACAGCCAGCAGCGCATGATGAATGTAGCGTGGCGAGCTGTAGTCCACGCCTGCACTCTATCAAGTGCATCAGTCGTGCTGTCAGTCTTGGTATTTCAGATCAAATGTGATTGGATTAAACCATTGCATTTGCCAATAATTAAAGTCTGTAATCAGGAGCATGTCAGAGTAAGCTTGCAGTGTGTGATTTTATTTATTTATTTATTTTTTAACAGTTCTCATATTGTGCCATATTGACGACTTCTATTCTCATGTTCCAAATTGCATCGAAAATTTGCTTACATTTTAATTAACCCACCAGATCGACTCAGTCACTCCAACATTAGTCACACTACATAACATTTCCTTGCATAATGACAACAACTTTGTCTGAAGCTGTTTTGAAGTGAGCCTAATCAGGCACTGCACACTGCTGCGGCACTAGGGGCCGTTGATAGCACTGCCAGCAGATGTTAGGTTCCTTTTTTCTTTTTTTTGAGGCTCCATTAGGATTTAACAGATGCAAAACACACAAGGTTGACATCACCGTGCATAATTGTCCCTCCTGTACAGACAGATGTTCTGTAATATCTGGGCTAATTGGGATATAACAACACATGCCAACTTAAAGGGAGACCTATTGTCTGTTTTTTTTCTCCCCTATACTTTGTCACATATGTACTGTTATGAAAGCGGAGGCTCATGTTGAACATTATTTGAGTTTCAAGTAATGAGCTCAGCGAATCTCCAAGTAATCCCAGGGATTATTTGAAAGGATATATCCCTAATATGGCCATCTCAGGAACTCTGCTCTGGAGCCTAGAAGCCCCACCCACCTCCTGATTAAAACTTGATTACGAGGGGCAGCCAATTGCAAGATGGTTGGTTTAAAACGAGAGAGAAGGAAGCTAAAATGGCTTGCTTCACACAGAGGATGGACTGAATGGTTGCAATTTATTCTCATCCAAGAATATAAGCATGAAACTTAAAGTGGAATCATTTTTCTCTTTAATGAAATTAATAGCAAACACCTACCATAACATTTTTGCGCACAGCAGTCATGCAGTGCAACATTAGCATTACACCTACACCTGTACACCTGTTTAAACTTCAACATGTTTGGCACCTCCCCTCAGTGTGAGGTGTTCAGCAGTTTGTTGTGGTACAACATGCCTTCAGTTAGACTCACAACAGTAGTTGAGAAGTGGAAGCCTGGCGTCCCTTATCAAAATGTTTTCTTCACTCTACCAGCTAATCCTGACAACACGCCCTGCTTTCACCACTCCCATTCTCCCCAGCTCCTCTTTAGAAGGTCTAGCGTGCCCATCCTTTCACTGGCCGACTAGGGGAACTGGTGGCTGCTGTGCTGCCTTTTCTTATGCAAATGTGTGCAAATAGAAAGCATTGTTCATCGGCGTGGCTCTCCATCTCAGTTACGCCGCTTTGCTCTGGCCTTTCTCTTGTTCCCCTGAGAGAGATGTTCCCTTTCAAGTGTTACCTCTCTGTCTCATTCAAGACTTCCTCTTTCCTTTTTGACAAACAGCCCGGAGGAATGGTCGGAACCGGCTCATTGAGCAAGCTTTTCAGGGACGTGGAGAAATGGGGAGAGAGAGATGTTCTGCAGGCGCCTCCCTCACACATCCTTGCTTATGTCTTACTTTTTCCCCCTGCTCTCAAGAGGATGAGTTATTCTATAGCGGGAATTACAGTGTGCTCTCTCTTGATACTCCCCTTTTCTCTGAGAAAGTACAGGTGCTCTCCCTCCAAGTGCACACTTCTCTGTGCTCTGATTCCACCTGTGTTTATGCTGTAATATATATCCCACATGTTCTGTATCACAGAGTAATATATTTCTAGTGATGGCTTAAAAAAAGCTCATTTAACTTTAGTCACAATGTTCAAAGCCCATCTGTGAAAAGGTGTTTAGTTATGTAGTTGGGGGAGGAAAAAAAAGGAATTTGGGTTGGCTTGAGTTGGCACTTCTGTTATTCTTCTTTATTAAAAGCATATGTTTAATAACTCATCTCTTCTGTTAACCCTGATCCACTACGGATTCTGTGCTCTCCTGAAAACGGTGCACCGTGTATCTGGGGTTGAATAGATTGTATCCACAAATTCCTGTAGATTATGACATACGATAGCTCTGAGGCAGAGAAAATCACCGGCAAGCTCAGGAGAAGGCCCGGACCACCGACTGAGAGCTCAGAGCCCCGTGCCAAGGTCAACGCCAAGGTATCAATAAAATACCTTTACTCCGTGTTAACAGAGCGCTTCTTTGATTAGAACCTCCGCGAGAATATGTTGCATTTTGCCAGAGCGCTATGCCAGAAGACGTGCAGTCGCAGCCATTTTGTCTGCTTGTTGGAGAGAGATCCAAGCAGTTTTTTCCCCTCTTCTTCCCTCCATATTCTCGCTGTGTGATTGATATATGCAGGTGGTAAAGCATATTCCCCTGGGTAAGAATTCCCAGCTAACTTGAAAGGGAATGTTTTCCCTCTTAAACCATCTTATGAAAACAGTAGTCTCACAGCAGAAAGTCAGAAAGACCAAGAAAGGAAAAAGAAGTGTAATTTAATGTGTAATGTCTCTAACGTCATGCCAATTCTGCTTGGACAATAGGCCTCTGTAAGTCCATTGTAGGCTCTTTTAACACTCATAACACCATAAGCCCAGCTGCCTTGGGCTTACTTTTAAATACTGGGATATTAAGCCTTTTGTCACTACAGTTTCCACATTTGCTCCATCTGTGAAGGTTTACCCTGAAAATAAATGGAAGGAGGCTGCATGTGCCAAGAGGGAAGATGGAAAACTATTGCAGGGTAAGGCAGACATTGTTTTTGTCTGCAGTGTCCTGAAGTATTTAGGTCTATGTGTACATCAGTGAGTCCAGAACATTGAGCAGGGATGAAATCATGTTTTACTTTAGATAGTATTTTCTTAAAGAGGCCACAGGATCTTTGGATATGCTTCAGAAGAAGACTGAATCGCTGATGTCTACTACTCAGAATGTTAGTTTTTCTCTAAAAAGTCTTTGGCATTTTAATCTATGCAAAGGTTAAGTGCAACTTGCCTAACAGCATTTCCACAAAACTAATGGAAAGAGCCACAGTACTCGTTGGTTAAGTTACTCAGACAGTTAGAGAGACTATGCACATATGTAGTCATGACAGTGGATCCATACACAGTTTAGGAATTGTAGATTTTAAGATTTTTCTAAAATGAAGAATATAAAATAACTGTTAGAGATTCATTGATCCTGTGTCATTGTCAGGGATCATTTGTTAAAAGCAATTGATGATGTTTGAAACTCGATACTGATACCCGTAGGAGAAAAAAATTGTTAAAAAAAGAGTCATTATTCATTTTTATAGAAGTCAACCAGTGACAAGATTTTTTTTTTTTTTTTTTTTAAGGTCCCAAGGTACCTTTTGGTGCCAAGTCACCGAAAGCAAAGCATTTCATTGCTGATCAAATATAATTGATAAGGTAGCATGCTGCTGTTTCTGTTTACTTGCTGGTGGACTTTTATTAGCTTTAATCTGGGACTTAAGTGCATGTAAAAACCAAACATTGTTAGTTGCACTTAACTGTGTTATCCTGTTAAATTTCTGACTTTGTTAGTGACAGGTCGGACTGATGGCATTTGCAGCCTAGCTTCCACATTAACATTGTTAGCCATTAGCCATATCCAGTTCTTGCTACATTAATGGAACTTAATAGAAGGGTAAATGCTAATAGTTAAATGGCTAATGCTAACGTATGCACCAGCAGTGTTATCATTTATGTTAATGCTTTAAATGTTTTAGTGTTGTTGAACGGGAGCTTTACTGAACTCTCAGAATTCCTTATAACATGTTGCTCAGTGTTGTCAGCTACTGTTAATGTGTTCAGCTACTAGTGAGGGGAGGGGCCGTGTGACTGCCTGTCTGCAGCACTGATGTGTGAAGTTATATGTCAGCTGGAGGGGATGAACACGGCACTGTTGGTATTGTACCGCTGCAAATCGTAGTGATCTAATCCAGGAGTGATTTTTAGTGCTGGTTAGCTTAATGGTATAGTGGTTTACACATTCACCCAACAGGCAAAGATCCACAGTTCGATTCCTTTGGGATTGTGTCAGGAGTGCATCCAGCATGGGGAAAAAAAATCAGCCAAATACAACTCCTGGAGCTACCTGCTGTGGTGACACGTTGTGAATAAGGCAGCAGCCAAAAGTAGACTTTAGTATTGGAGTAAAGTTTTTGGATAACCCTGCTGGAAACTGCCATTTATGAATAATGCTGCTGTAAACTCAGAAACGATGACGGAAGCGGTGAACAAACTTCAGGTTTTTAACATTTTGTCAACACTCAACTTGTCTTCACTGGTAAACTTCATTAGTGTAGCCTGTCAGAGACACTGAATATTGTGGTGGTGTGGTTTAGTATAGTTTATATTTTATGGGCATTTCGATTTATCAGTGTGAAATTATAAGAGCTCAGTGAATGATACTTGAAAGATGTCTCGGCATTTTGTGACCAGCGATGATACTGAAGTGTAGAAAATGACAAATATACATATCCTTTGTGTAAGGGGGAAAAAAACATGGACTTTAACAATATGACCAACTCAGGACAAAGGAGAGACACATGCAGATACTCGGTCTGACCTGGCAAGATGGCTGTCCAGGGTTATGGAAAAATACCCCATGAGTGCATTTGTATACGGAATAGATATGTTCACATATTGTCAGATTAAGGGAGTACATGTCTGATAGGGAATTTTAATTCTCTCTAGCTTTGCTAAGCATAAGGACCCGCCATATCTCAGACACAGCTTAGATTTATACCAGATATCTATTCCTCTTTTGTTTTCATATCGTACAGCATCATCAAGCCTTATTCTGCCAGGGCATGCACTTTGGGCGATAACAGAAGAAAAAAAAAACATGGAAAATATGAGAGCTCAGGAATCCAGCCATCAGAAGCAGGACTGATGTAGATAAAGCAGAATTGGGCCACATTAAGGGGGAAACTGCCTCACTTTACTTGGCTTTGAAATCCTTGCATGGAAATAAGAAATCATTTTTTAATTAGTTTTATTTATTTATTTTTTGGTTGTATGCCAAATGTGCTAGCTAACTTTTTTTTCTGCTGTTGTCGTTAAAGAAGACCCTTGAAGGGAAAGGGAGGGCAAGCCTGTGAACGAACAAGGCTGGTTGTAGCACCGTGGCCTCTTTCCTCTCTAGCCATGCTATATCAGGCCAACAGCTGCTGTCTCTCAGCAAAGGCATGCTGGCTGCTGGAGCTTGGCTTCCATACACACCGGATCTTACACAAGGCCCTTTATTTTTGGGCTTATGAGTTAGAAAAAACACGCACACACAGAGGCCCAGCTCGATCCCGGACTCGGTAGAAGAAATAAAAAAAGCATTTGTTCATGTTCAACATGACAGGTTATGCTGTGCTGCATAGCTGCTGTCGTAGCCTGGAGTTTGAGATTCAAACAAGGTATCTCAGGTAAAGTGTATGCGTTGTGCTCCTCAACTCAAATTCCTTGAATCGGAGCCAAAGAAATGTAAGCCCTCCTCCAGCTGTCCCTTGGCACATCTAGACAAGGCCTTTATCTGATTTTTGGAAAGTTGGTGCTGTTTGAGCACTCGGCCTGTTCAGAGACAACAGGCTTGCACAATACAGGGCGAATGCCGCAGGGACGGCCTCCCAAGACAAAACTCCCCGAGCATCTGTAGTTTCTCTGTCAGCATTTTGCTGTCCTCACTTTTGTTTTTTTGGCATGCAGCAATTTTTTTTTTCTTTTTTTCAACGTTCCTACCAGATTTGATGGTTGGTGTAATATTTTTCAAACATTATTGCCTGGTGCTGTGAAAATAAGAACCGCATGTCTGTCTGCATTTTGCACATAAAGGTAAACTAAAAGCTCCTCTGTCTCAAATGAACACCCCCTCACCAAAAAAATCTCTATCTTGAGAGTCAGCTTCTTTGAGGTAAGGGACCACAACTGCAGCTCTTAACTCTGACATACAGTCATTCGTCCCCAGGAAAGCATTTCAGCTCCTGTGAGAAACATTTCCACGTCCAGAATTCACACAGTTCAAGCAACCACCCCCTCCCCCCCACGTTCACATTTTCATTTAGGGCTTGGTTAGAAAGAGAAGTGGTTCCAGACTTTTAATGTCTGTCACAGCAGAAGTCAGCGCAGTGTGATTATTTTAGTGCAAAGGTCCAAATAAACCCTATGTGGGTCACGACCTTACTGATCTGAACCAAATGTGCTGCACTTTGTGAACTTTGTTGAAAAATTGACTGTGCAGAGTAGCTGACTGTGAGCAACAATAGGCATTTTTGTTTTGTCTGTTTTCCCCCCACACTCGCTCTCCTTCCAAACTTTTCTCTGTCCAAAAACTGTCTCAACATTGAGAATGGTGCTGCACACAAACCTGCCTTTCTCCACACTGACATTTATGTGCACGTCGCTATTTGTCAGGGAGTTATCAGGCAGGTTTTTAGACAAATATACAAATCCTTACTTGAGCCAACATTTGAAGGCTCCTTCAAAATGCGTCCAGACAAATGCCTTTGTCATCGATCACTGGGCATTTACAAGTGTTGAGTAAGTGGATTTACTTTTTTTTGATGTTGCCCGCAGCTGCATGGAACTAGCGGACATCAGCATGTACGCTGCCATTCAAGTGGACAAATTTGGTTCGTTAAATTGGGGGGAGGGGGTTTCTTTGGAGAGTGAGTAATTCATCAACTGGTGAAAGTCAACACTTTTCAAACATGTTTAAAGCCTAGAGGAATTTACCAAACGTACTTCAGCTATCCCAGCAGTTTTCTACCACTCGACAAATTACTTGGCCCTTTCAAAAAGGAAAAAAAAAATCTTGTCAATATTTATGTAAGAGTGTACATTTAAGGGAGACAGACGGATCTCTGATCAAACATCTTTCATCTGCGACCTTCCTCTGACGAGACTCACAGAAGCCTTTAACCAGGCTGAGGGTAATCAGGAGTGCTCTGGGTGTTTGCTAGGAAAGTGAACTTAATGCATGGGGGCTAACTTTTTTTTTTTTTTTTTGCATGTACCCACCCCTTTCCACTACTATTACCATCATTGGCTTGCCTTAGGGAACCAAATGCATTGTAGACTATAACGATACAACATAGAGATATAACTGCTTAGATTCTGTAGACTGCAGCTGAATTCTGTTGTTTTACTCCTGAGCAATTCAAGTGCTCAATTCTTGCTATTGTGGCCGCCAACTCTGGCCACCATTTATTTGCAGTGAGTGTAGGCTGTCAGTCAGCTGTTTACCACAGCCGGGTCTCCACGTCTATTTATTAAGGAGGCTGTGGTCTGAAAAGAGTAAATGAGTCAGTGATGCTCATTTCTGTCTGGTGACATTGATACTGAGGTGAGTTGTTGAGATATACTTACCAAACTTTTCTTTTGGTAAGTGCCCACTGTTTTTGAGGCTGTTAGCTGCTGTTAGCCTCTGTTAGCTGCTGTTAGCCTCTGTTAGCAGCTGTTAGCCTCTGTTAGCAGCTGTTAGCCTCTGTTAGTAGCTGTTAGCCTCTGTTAGTAGCTGTTAGCCTCTGTTAGCAGCTGTTAGCCTCTGTTAGTAGCTGTTAGCCTCTGCTAACATTGCTGGACTTTGACACCAAAGTATGATTTTTAGGACACTTAAGTCGAACAGTAGGTGACATAACAAACAGGTGCCCACTCCTAAGAATTTTTAATGGATCAATTCAAAGTTTATGATAAACTGATATCTATCAGTTTGTTTGAAGGGTTAATTAGACTCCACTCCAGGGGTGGGGCAACTCCAGGCCTCAAGGGCCGGTGTCCTGCAGATGTGTCCTTGAGCCAATACAGCTGATTCAAATGGCTAAATGACCTCCTCAACATATCTTGAAGTTCTCCAGAGGCCTGGTAAAGAACTAATCATGTGATTCAGGTGTGTTGACCCAGAGTGATATCTAAAACCTGCAGGACACCGGCCCTCGAAGCCTGGAGTTGCCCGCCCCTGCTCTACTCAATATATGTTTATGAGTACAACAATATTGTTTTCTGTTAAATAACCTAAAAAAAAATACTTACTGTACCTTTGAACTTTTCTAGACATGAGCCAGCAGAAGTGCATGTGATCCAATGGCAATTGAATTGGGACATTTAACTGTTTTCAATTTGCCAGCTTCTCAGTACAAAATTCATGTGATGTCTGATTGCAGCCAAGGAACAATTGCTCAGAGATTTCACAGAACTGAGTGGGTGTCACGAGTCCTGCCCTCCTCCGTGGTCTATTCCAGACAGCATCGTTGCTTAATGTGGGACTGATGTTCATCAGTTTTACTTCACTACAAAGATATTCTTTATGTATGGTGAATTAGGTTTTCATCAAGGAAAGAGCTAAGCTCAAAGAGCCAACTCCAGCAGAAAAATGAACAATAGTAGCCCACATTTGCCAGTTCAACTTATTTTCACTTTGTAACACCTACAGACTACAAATGCACAACTGTGTCGGGACTTTAAACCAAACCGAGTATTTTCAGACCTGAGAACTGCCGTGTGTGAGAAAAGATAGCTGCAGACAATGTCCCGACATGATCCTCGCAAGATTTTCCAGTTCAGCTTGACCGTCCTCGACATTTCACTTCACCGTGACACATTGCAGTGACAGAAGTTAAATTCCTTTCAGTGTTTAGAACATAACAAGGGACAAAGACTGTTGGCAGGATTGAAACGTTCAAATCCATAGAGGACATTTGGCTCTGCTCACATTTCCAACTGTGTTTGTCCGTGTGGCCATCACATGCTTCTAAATAAATGATTCATCTATATAGCTGTAGTTTGTCAAAGCTGTCTTTGAGCTATTTTTCTGTAACTATAACGCCATTAAAACAGGTAGGATGAAACAAATCCTTCACCATTTTGCGTTGAGAACGAGCATGCCAACCTGATGAAGTCGAGGGCTATAAAAACGGCCACCGCTGGTACAGGTATGGCACAGCCTAAATATAAGCTCTCACCGCAAGCCGTAGTTGCAGCTCATATTCTAGAAACCCATGTTTATAGACTAGGAAAGGGATTAACTTCACTATTAGAATCCCTGGAAATGTTTCCTCCAATATTTTTGCACCCATTTAAAAGCAGAAAATCACCGCCGTTTGTGAACAGGCGCTGCGGTTATGACTCTCTCCGTCCTTTTTGAGCCTCACTCGGGCTTGTGTTTCACAGCCCATGAATGAAATTACATGATGCAGAAACTCTAGGGGGCCAGACTGGAGACTCCACTCACTCAGCGGTGTGGGGCGGCGAAATAACTCTCCTGGTCTGCCTTTTCTAGCAGGATTCTCTGCCATCTTGCTGAAATGACAAGTGGCTGCTTTTGAGAGCCTCGTGCTCTCTCTCTCTCTCTCTCTCTCTCTCTCTCTCTCTCTCTCTCTCTCTCTCTCTCTCTCTCTCTCTCTCCTCCAGCCTTTAGTGTCTCTTTAAATGTTTTCTCAGATGGTTCTCTCCTCATCTTGAGCACACATTTATTCCCACCCCCCAACAACCTCTGATTAATCAAGTATGACTCGTGGAGGAAAATATGCAACTCTGTGGTTTTGATGCCTTAGTTTGTGTCAGCGTCCAAATATGGAATGTTTACGGCTAAATATTAAGTCTGGACTTCATGGTGGGGGTGTGTGAGTGTCATCACTTTGGAGTATTAACCGTAAATGATGGCACTGTAATCTTACATTGGAGTTGCTTGGGCTAGTACCTTACAACGCTCCATAAATGTCACTTTTTTACATGTGGGAAAGAAAAGCCAACTCGAGATTCAAGTTCCAAAGACAGAGTTCATTTGGGGAGACACCCGGCTCGTGTGCTGCATATCATTTGCATTCACTTAAGCAGGGATTACCGTAAGCTTCAACCCGCATCACCTGGCTATAGTGTCACTTCGCTGTTGTCGTGTCTCCCGAGGAAACCGCTAGACGAGCTTTCACAGCTGACTGAGCTGTTTGTCCAGCTCCTACACAAGAGAGGAAAAGTCAACACGCAGAGGAAAAACTGCACTCCCCTCATCACAAGAACAAGAGTCATCCAGCTGGAACCGGAGGAGGAACGCTCGCCCGCAAACACATGATTCGCTTTAGTCAATTAGCGTGTTCGTTCAACAAAGCTTTTTATACCTCCTAGAAAATATCCAGCCTTTGTGAACTTCATTCCAGAGGTTAATCTGCAAATCGTAAACAAGCGTGTCTTGAAGGAGAAGAGCAATAACCTTGCAAAGGAATGAGGCATGTCAGGAGGAAGTGATCAAGGAGCTGAAGGGGTTTCAGCAAAGATCCAGCAACACCTGAGAATAATTATAGTCATAAAATTAATATTCAAGCAAATGAGTAAGAACACAAACCTGTTTCTTCTTTCCTTTCCCTTGCCACATAACATTCACTGTACTCCCTGCATATAATGCACTGGTGCAGAAGCCATTGTGGGAGAGTGTAGCCCAGCTTCATTTTTCATAGCTTCAGTTTGTAATATATGGTCACATGCAGACAATCAAGAAGTTACTGTTTTGAAAAGAGGATATCTAGAAGGGTGTACTCAATGAATGTGTGTGTGCCTGTTTAAAACATGGCTGTTCAGAACAGTGTGATTGTGGCTTGCGGCTTTCTCAAGAACCACTCGTCCAAACAACACGAGCGAGTGAGTAACTGATGTTATTAGTCACAGGAAACCAAAAACGCAAGAATGATTAAAATTAGGTTAAAACATAAATAAAATTAGGGATGATTTGGTTCTAAAAATTTGAATTTTTTCACCAGCCCTCGTGATTTTTACACCCTACAAAAACTTTGAATTAGGTTTAAGTGAGTATAAGGTTCTGGCTCTTAGCTTTAATGGTAAAACTGTAGGGGTAAGAGGTTTGGGAACTCATATTTGTAACATGTATATGTATATATAATGCCTCCCTCCATTTACATATATAGTGGAGCAGGTAGTAGTTACTCTAGGGGAAACACTGGCAACAGAGAGCAACTTTTAGCTAAAATATAAGCATTGCTCATCCAAACAACCTCAAACTTGGCGCTGCATCTTCTCGGGTGCCCAACATCACACTTGCCAAGTCTAAAGCCGATCCAATAAGCAGTTGTCAAAACAGGCAAAGAACAGATGGACAGATGAACCGAGTTTTCTGAGATTTCTGAAGTTATTAGTAAGATAAACTTTGTCAGAATCTTTTTGAGAAGTACATCCTTTAGATACGATGTTACAGAATACAGAAGTCTGTGCTCTTTGTTCGGCTTTTTAGGATTTGTTGGTGTAAAACATGGACTGCTTGCTTGTAAATCCACTGGAGTCTTGTTTCTTTAGATAATCTTAAAGATCTGATTAAAAGGTTACACAAAGAATATAAATTGACTTGGGTTTTGGCAAATGAAAAATAGGGCTGATAGTGTTTTGATGACTGGAAAGAGCCAACTTGTTAACATGTTCATTTCTGTTCTCTTCTTTTGTTTTTTTTTAAAGGTGCAACATTTCTGCTGTGAAAGATTGCGCAAAGTTGTACACTGATTAGCAAGTGTGACATCACTCTCCTGTCAAGCGTGGACAAAGATTGTGTTGAAGCACTGAAAGGAGCTTTGTACACTGTAAAACAAGAAGGCACAAAGGAGGGGATAGTGTATGTCTGGTCACCGTAGAGAAGGCTTGAGAAAACATTCCTGCAGAGGTTCCCATCTGGAAAAAGACTGCAGAACCATATTGGCGAAAGAAAATATGAAGGAGACAAAGAAGGGAGTGGAATTAAAACTCTTCCAGTTCCAGCTGGTCAATTCAAAAGCTGCGTTTCTTCGAGGCTGTCTGCTGGGCACCCGGCTATGCTGTATTGCTCTAAGGGGCAGATCCCCTCCGGTTCCGCTTATCTAAGCACATCCAGTCTGGTCCAGTTTTTGACCCGCTGCTCACTTTCAGGCCTGATGTTTCCTCCTTTGAGCTGGATGTGTGGTCCATTGTGAGTGTGGTTAAAGAACTGGCAGCACAGAGACTACCAAAGTGATAGAAAAGCCTTATGGCTTCTGTCAGCAGGCCTGCACCTAAAACCAAATGTGACAATATTGAACATTGTCCTCTGTCTTCCTCTTCGCCTTAATATGCGGGTTTCCACTAGTGCTGGATAAACTGAAAGGTGCACTTAACAGTTTTCCTATTTTTTCAGTCAGCATTTATTAGCAAAAAATATCTACCTCGATTATGCTTCGTATGTTCTGGTCAGATATCGTATATCATGTGTAAGTACAACCAAAAAACACCCGAAACAAATCTTGTTACTCTCTCCAGCTAATGGGGACCCGTCATGATTTCATGAATGTAATCCAGTGTATCTGATACCACGCTGTAGTTTGGGATTTTGAGAGCACCACTAAAAGTCACATGTGTAAACATAGAGTCTTCGGTTCTTGTCGTGACCTGCTGAAGACAGACTAATGACCACTGCAGCAATGAACTTTTTCAAACATCGCCCTGCAGAGGAGAATGTGAGAACACAAATCTCAGATGCAATGCGATCCGACATTAGCTTGTCTTTAACCTACCAGCCCCCTGAGACAAAGTCTGTTACTGGATATCTGATAGTACCAATCCGCAATTAGTGCAGCTAATATTCCAGTGCATTTACTGCTTGGGAGTGGCTATCAGGCAAGCTGCCTCCTGCACACTCTATACAGTCAGCTCCCTCGCCTCAACCACAAAGTGGACGATTGCTGTGTGCTACAGAGCTACTGTGGGAAATTATACTGCCCTGGATTTTCAAGGTTTGGAAATAGGAAAGTTCAGTTGTCCAAGCTTCTTGAAGGACATTCAAAGCTCTTCTTTGGATATTCGCTGCTATTTGTTCTGCTCTGTGTCAAGATAATCCCACGCTGCGTCAATAATGTTGCGGTCGGGGCTCTGTAAATGCCAATCCATGACTGATAGTGTTCCATTGTTCGTTTTTGTATCCAGATATGCTTTTACTGCATTGGCAGTGTCTTTGGGATTGTTGCCATGTGGAAAAATGAAAACATTGCCAATTAGACATGTTCCAGATGGTGTTTCATGTTTGATCAAAATCTGACAGTACTTTTCTGAGTTCAAAATTCCATCGGTTTTGGCAAGACATCACCACTGAAGTCCAGCCCCAAACCATGATAGAGCCTCCACCATGTTTTAAATGCTATTGTAGCTCTGTTATACTCCTTCGCCGGACATGTGCCATATATATTGAGGACAACTTGAAATAATTGGATTTACTTGGGCCTACAACTTATTTTTTTATACTCCTCCCAGAATGTCCCAGAATGGAAATAACATTGACAGGCATAGGGCAGTATTTGTGCACCAACAAACACAGACACTGTGATGTCTTTGGCAAAGAAATGGGAAAATGAGTTTTTGCGACAGTCTGCTAGTAACAAAGATCCAACTTAAAACTGGTTCTTTGCTAAGTTGTCTGTTATATGTAGACACAATGCTGGTTCATCTATTATGCTTTAATGATTCATTGGTCAGTGTTAGGTGGCTTAAATAATTTCTCTGAAAATTGTCAGGTGCAATGGCTGGACTGAAAATGAGGGGAAAAAAGCAGCCAATGCCCACAGAAAAGAGGTCTTGACAAAGCCTGGAGAACTATTGCTCAAGAGTCTGGCTTCTTAGCAAAGCAAAGGCAAAGCAAAATGTAAATAAATGAGGGCTGGCTTAAGACTTTTTCAGAGCACTTAATGTAAGGGTTATTGTTTATTATTTCCCGTATTTTATGGGAAGATTGCACCACACTCGCCAGGACTACAAATCATGTCATCTGCATATTCATTTGTTTTCATATTGCACCCCTAGTGATCGAAGATTTAACTTGGTTCATTGAAGCCACACTAGAGAATATTAAAAAGTCATTAAAGTAAAGCCATCTTATTGTTGAAACTGCAGGAAAGTAGTTCATCCTTGCTAATGGAAACATTGTAGATAATCTATGACATATCATGTTTAATTCCTACGCCTGAAGCCATCCATACTTGATTTCCATAATAATGTCCATGCTTGTACTTTTTGGTGGTTATTGGATCTTAATATGTCAGCAGTGTACTTGGCAAGGTTACTCTCATGCTCTGTTACAGATCCACAGCCATATTCATTTTCCTCCAGCACACATGCTGACTCATCCAGCCTCCACAGCTCTGGATGGGAGCAGCTGGGAGGCTCACATGTCCCAAACACATTATTAATGTGTACAAGCAGAGCAAAACTCACATTGCCAATAGAGATCTCAGTTATCACTGTGTCCATATCCTTGATGTATCAGCTGGATCTCTTTATAGTTTTGAGTAATGGCCCTGAGATTAATGGATGTTGTTGTGTGGGGGGGGGGATCAAGTTCTGTTGCCTATATAAACATCAGATTTCATACTAGATATGCTGCAGTCTGTTCATATTTCATCAGTTTGAGGTCAGCTGTTCTTGATAAGTTCATGTGATATCAGGATCTGGAATTTGCATTTTTGGGAAAGAAGCAGCTTGGCAGGGAGTTTAAGGCGCTTCATTTTTACAAGATTCTTTAAAGAGATCTGTTTTCAGAACTTCAGCCCAAGTTTTTCACTCCAGTTTATTTACTAGCAGCATCGCTTTGTTTTCAGCACCGCAACAACCCCTTTAAAATGATTTAACTTTCAGACTGAAGCTTTGCCAGTCCAGTAATCCTAACCTCAGACTCAGGCTTATCTCACGTATTTCTTGAAATTGTTCTCATAGGGCGCTAAAGCAAAACGGGATAATCAAAGGAAATTTTGGGTTGTTAGTAGGTGCGGAATGTGTGTGTCACCCTCCATGCTCTGCATAATCGAGACATCAGTCTCAGATTCTCAGAGACCACAGTGATGACACGGGCCCATATGCTCCCATATGTGCCTCTGTGTGCTTTTTGTCCACAGAACGAGTGTCATTCCTCACATTCCTGAGCGGAGTCTCTGTTCTCTCGGGATGACCTTCAACTTATCTCTCCATCAGAGCATGTCGAGGAGGGAGAGGGTAGTGGGGACAAAAGAGGGGGTGGAGTGGTGGTATCTCATACACACAAACTAGCCTAGCCTGTCGGTGAGCTCAGGAGACTCACAGGACTGGCTCAGTGTTGTTTCACTGGTCCGTTTGTGTGTCTGTTACTGCTGTGCTTTCAGTCATGTGTGTGTGTTCTTGTCTTTCCATATCTTTGAGAGGCAGTTTGAGCTTTAGTCCTGTTTTTTTGAGTTGGAGTTTTATCAAGTGAAGTCATTTTGGCCGGTTCCCACTCCCAACATTTTCCTATTTTAGAACTAATCCTTTGGTTCAGGACTTCATTTACATGCAGTTTTACCACAGAAATGGAAATGAACTCGATAAGTATTGTTTTCAAGCGTACATTTCACAGCTTTAAAGGTTAATGTCAACCCCCGACAAGCAAGCTCTTGCATCATGATGAAAACTTGAGGTTCCAGTTGGGTTGAGGTGGCTCCTGTGGACAACTATCCCATCTTTAATTTGGTTTCTCTGGTCGCCCCAGGCTTCCCGCACTGGAAGCTCGCTGGAGAACTCTGTACTGGCTGCCAGATCGTCTCCATAGTAACAGCTCGTCCCCGTCCATTAGAAGAGGGGTCCTGACAATTGCGTCATGTGTAATTGTAGATCAGAGCCGGTGATTTAAGCAGCTCTGAGACTCTCAAACACGTCTGACTGAATAGGAAACAGCCGAGGCATCTCTGCTCCAACCCCTCAACTTCGAGGTTCCACTTCTCTACTCAAAATGTCAACTTCACTTTATTAAGCCATTTCAGCCGCACAGGATCCAAGAACAGCACTAAATCTGTCATTTGTCTGCAGAGCATGCCAAGAAAGCACTGAGCTTGCTTTGCTAGATTATTACCTCCCTTAAAAGTAATGGAGTCATTTCAAGGATGTTAATCGAGGTAGGGAGTCTACTTAGGGAGCCCCGACTATAAGGTTTGATTGGCTAATCTGATCTGGTAGCTATCTCAACACATGCTAGCGAATATTATCTGCTTGTGTTTTTTTTTTTTTTGTTTTTTTTTTCTTGGCCTCACCAGATATCTCGAGACAAACTCCAGCTGGATTATCCCGACTCAATCAGAACAAGACATTCTGGCAAAACCGTGGCTAACGTTTTAAGCTGCAAGCTCACTAGCTCTTTGACTGTGAGGATGGAAATTCCACTTTGTTTCCTGCTCAGTCAGACCAGCCTTTGGTCTGAGAGAGTCTTATTAATGGAATTCAATTGAATGTTTAAATGGCTATTGATTGACTCCCACAAGATGAATTCTAATAGCTTTATTGATGAGAGGGCCTTTTCATCCAGTGCTACTGGCAGGTCAGATTTGTCATTTACCCGGTGAAATACCACAAGCTTTACAAAGTGAATCTGTATAGACATCCAGGATTCACAGACGATATGTCCTACCGACTTTGGTCACCCACAGAATTTGATAAGTTGTAGTAACTTTTGTTCATCTTTATTTTCATTTTGCAACTTTGTTAAGTTGTCATTTAAAAATATTCAAATGTATCCAATAGCCCTGTGCCTTTGCCTCCAATTCAGACAATCACAATACACAAGCAAAAGGTCGCCGGTTCGATTCCAGCTGGAGACACACAGTCACTTCTCGGATTTCATCAGGAACGGCGTCCAGTGTAAAAACTGCTAAATCAAACATGTGTAGCTCCCTGCAGGGGAAAGGGAGTAACCGAAAATAGCTTTATAGGCTCACCTATGCCTCCTCTGTCTAAATACAAGCTTATAGAACCACAGGCATGGCAATGTCATGAAATTAATACAAAAATAATGGCACATTGTGAAACTATTAGGATGATCAACATGAACCTGGATGAATAAATAAGTTTCATTATAAATGAATCAGCATTGAATATCTTGTTAAAATGCAATGTTCTGATTGGAAATCTTGGGTTTCCTGTGGCATCTTGTTACTTTGACACATAGAACTATCATAATTAGAATTATAAATTGATTCGATTTGTGGCCGTGGCAACCCTGTGATGGCAGTAAACATGACAAAGGATGCTGACCCAGCCTCCAAACATCGAAACCCAACTAGGCAGCTGTGGGATACGTGATAATAAGCAAGAACCACAGAGGTGCAAGCCCTGCTACCCGCAGGACCCAAAGGCTTATCAATATCAAACCACAACTCGTTACCGGAGATGTGCTGACCTACACACTTACTAAGCAGTTGTTGTTTTTTTTAATTCTGTGACTCAGTTGTGTTTCCACACTGCAGATATTTTTTCCAAAGATGTTTTAACATTCACCAAATTGGAGCATAATCGCCACCACGCAATGAAAAGTTAGTTAAGCTGTGAAGCAGGGGTATCAGGTACTGCTTAGCCTTGTGTTCTTGTTGTTTTTCACACCACTACTCTGACTGGCAGATTGAATTACTTCACCCTCCCAGCAACAGCGTGCCTGGAAAAATAAGGTTCCCTCAGAACAATTTTGCTGTTATGAGTTCATATTTCATTTATGTAGGGGATAAGAGCAGTTCAGTGGGGAGCGGTGTAATAAAAGAGGAACACTGTACATTCATTATGCTGTACACATCATTAGCTGTGTGGATGGAGTTTTTCAGTGAAATTCTGAATTTAAGTAGAGTTGCTGCTTACATGCAGTCTTCAGCAATGCAAATGACAGGAGCGATCACAGCATTACTTATTCTGCAAATAAATTTTACATGTGCAACTGTCTATTCCTGCTCGTGTGTGTGTGTGTGTGTGTGTGTGTGTGGGCCTGAGTGAAGCCCTGTAGACTTTACACATCACCCCCTCTTATGGCCCCTGTAATGCCTGATAGCCAAACACTACAGGGCTAATTGGAGACTGTGCGTTTGTGCTTGGCTAGAGCCAAGGTTGCAGGGTGTCATAACCTAGCTAATCAACATCAACTGCTTGCAAATTACCCACACATGCTGCCTAGTTAATGTAGGTTGTGGGCCTGAGCTTAGTGCCGGAGATGTAGACTGACTGACTAATGTGTGTTCTGCACGGTGGGACTGTATGTCGTTATCTGTTTTTTCTTTACTTTTCTTTTCTTTTAAACTCTCAGGTTAAACTTAATTTCTGATTTGCTGTTCAGTGTAGGGCTGTTTGATATAACGATATATATCGGGTGACGATATAAAAACGTCTATCGTTTCATTTTACGCTATCATTTGTTTCGTAGTGTGGCAAAATATAATGTTTACCGCAATATTTTTTTCATCGTTTGATGGTCATTGTAGTGGTTATATTAATTTGTTAAAGTTCTCTCTTTCTCTTATATTTAATATAACCACACTAGGGACGGACAAGCGACTGTCTTTAGGCGTTGCCGTTAGCAACCACAGCGGTAAAACAATGGCGTGGCTCCGCCGTCCGCTTGTTTGTTTTGCATATTAACCTTTCACAATAAAGCTCAAGGTCCTGTTGAGACCTTTCAAAATAAACTAAATCCCGTGAAAGAGTATGCAGTGTTTACGGATGAGAAGTAAAAAAGAGGCGTTAGGTGCTAAAAAATAAACCTTAGACTCAAACGTTAGAACAGGCTTTTCCCCGCAGCACGCCGTGTAATAAATACTCACAAAGAAAACGGCGGCCGTTACAACTTATGTCTAAAAATGTATAGTTTCATGCATCGGCTAAAAGTCATAACTCCAGGTACACGACGCCCAGCTGAAAACACTTCATGCAAGTCGAGCTGCCTGAGATTCACGGAATTTACAGAAAATTTTAATTTTTTGTGATTTATATCGTTATCGGACGATAGATGTCTTATCGGGATATGAGATTTTGGTCATATCGCACAGCCCTAGTTCAGTTATGAGCCAACCGGAACTCTGACAATCCCTGGTGTCAAGACTAAACATCCTGGAGAAGCAGAAGTCAGTTGGGCTCCAAAGTTGGTTGTTTTAAAAAACAGCGCTTTAGTTTTCTTTGTTTCTTTCTGTTTTTAAGTAAAACAAATTTGGAAGTTTTTATTCATATCTTACATCTTCATCTTTTAAAAAAAAAATGTTATTTGTATTTTTTTTTATAATGCTCGATTGTTATAAAACTCATACTTCATTATATGAGAGCTTATTTACAAAGCGCCAGTCTCCAAAAAAAGACAGCCTCAAACACAGTTTCATAAACACCAGCTAACAGCAACTAACACAGACTTAAAAGCAGCTAACTGTTGCTAAAAGCAGCAAAAACAGCAGCTCTTACTGAGAGGAAAATTCAACATATCCTCAGCAGCTCACCTCAGCACCATAGCCTTCAGTCAGAAAGAGCCTCTTTGACTCCTTAAGCTGTTCTGGACTCTTTCACAAAGTTTTACAGTCTATTTTCAGAGTAAATAAACATAGACGTTTCTCACCCGTTATTGACAGCTGAGGTCAACAGTGGACTGACAGCTTTCAACAGACAGGAAAAAAACTCTGGTGCAGATCTGATGCAAAGAGTAGCAGAAACATGCCGGCCAGGCATGGCTGTTAGCAGTACAGTCTCAAACAAAAGGTTTTCAGTTCTCTCATGGGTGACTAAAACAAGTTTGTCCTGTAGGAACCACCATAGAAAAAATAACTCATTTGACTGCAATCTGAGATCCAGCGGTAAAAACTTTACACACTGTAACTTAAACTGATTTATGTATTGTCTTTGATTTCCTTTTTTTTTAATGTCACTTCTTTGACATGCCTTCTAAATCTTTGTGTTTCCTTGTAGATGAAAATTGCTAAACAAATAAACATGCCTTGCCTCAATAAACTAGAGTGAAAGATAATTATTGGCTGATAGATTTCTTTCCTCTGAAAATCAGCGCCTCCTTCATTCTGCCGCAGTGCGGATGAAAACACTTTTCTGCTGCTCTCAGTAGCATAGCAGAACTGCCATTTAACATTATGCACACATGAGTCCCAGTTCACATCACACATTTGTCGAAACCATGAACAAATAGTAGCTCAGAGCTCTCCGGGTAGCGCTGTGCCTAGTGAAATTTGCCCAGATGGCTACTTCACTATCACCAGAAAAATCTGACTTGGAGTCGAGTCTGCACTCATGTTCCAAACCAAGCTCAGCGTGGATTTCGGCACGCTTTGCACTGCTGCTAGCTACCAATCATGGCAGGGAGAGGTTTGTCATATGAGGCACAATGCTGAGTGGTGGTGGACCTACTGAAAACCACACAGTCCCCAGACTGCTGCTCCACCGCTCTCCTAATTAGCTCCTCGTAGCTTCAGTCATGATTTAGGTCCGGACCAAAAATCCCCCCCGTTCCCCCTCTGGAGACCATAAATCTGCTTAAAACCGGCCCAGTCAGAGCACGGGCAGCTCGCCGAGATCCGTGCACTGTAGCCGTGTTCACGTCCACACAGATGAACCTTTCTAATTTCATTAGCAGACTGCATATAAAGCCTTAGTTTTCCCCCTCCGTTTGCCCATCCCGCTGGACTCACCATGCAGTGAATTATTGCATCTTCTCGGGAGCTGATTTAGAGGGCTTCTGCTTTACGTACTGTAGCAGGCAGCCATGTTAAACTTGGCAGTAAAGGCCTGCGCTGAGCTGTGCTGGGCTCAGGGAATGGCTGACTGAGTTAAAGCTTGCCTCAGCATCCAGCT
Source organism: Perissodus microlepis (assembly GCF_051167445.1). Classification (NCBI taxonomy): domain Eukaryota; kingdom Metazoa; phylum Chordata; class Actinopteri; order Cichliformes; family Cichlidae; genus Perissodus; species Perissodus microlepis. Next base: position 7,119,248 of record NC_140465.1, read on the forward strand.
GGAGCTGAGCTCATCCCCTTGGTCTGACTCAGGTCTGAGTAAAGAAGCAGATGATGTGTTTGTGTGTGCGTGCATGTGTGGGACTACACTAGGCAGAGGTGTATTTACAGACATTGTTAATAGCTCGCTGCCCCGTGTGGTCACATTGTTGAAGTTAGGCATCATCAGTCGGATTAGGGAGAGCGATTGTTAGCAATGACCTAAATCTCTTTCTAGTGTTTCTCAAGCCGTCCCTTCAAATTATGCTCGTTACAACAAACATAAAACCAGCACACTTTGCTGCTTTATACAAATCTGGACTCTCCGAGTGTCAGTGAAGGATTTTGAAACACGACTATAAGAAAAAAAAATGATGGGCTCCTACTTTAAAATCCAATTTTCCTCTGAAGTTAAAACCATCCTGTTTGAAACTTGGAACATTTTCACATCTGCCTAAGCCCGATATTCATTCCACCAACTCCTGGGTGAAATATCAAGCTCTGTGTTGTTGCTGAGGGTGGTGGGGTGGATGGTGGGTTTGTCTGGACTGTTGCATGCTGCAAGAGAGTCTAAATATGACTAAAAAGCCCCACACAGTTACAGAGTTTGGCGATAATTCTCTGAGGGCTTCTCACCTTTCACGTTACACACGGCCATTTGATCCACTGTTGATGTAAAAATATTGATTAGTGCAGCTTAGTGTTTGGAATGCCTGCTCTAGTTGGCAGTCATCCTGGCTGCTGGACTGAATGCACTTCTTTTATTTGTTTTTTATTAAGCTAATCTTCAAAAAAATACAAGATGATGTGTGAAAAACAAGCACTCAGGGCTCAAAACAGCAATTTAGAGAATGATAGCCTAACACCAGCACCTGTAGTCCCTGGACATTGAGTGGTATCTATCTAAACATTAACCACTTTGGAAAGCTCTCTCATTTAAAGCGCCTGTGATCTTTGAAAGGCGGCTTAAAGCAGTTAAAGTGTCACATTATCACGAGGCATGGAAGCTTGTTCCGTTTTTGGTCGAGGCCTTTTGGTTGGGGGAACGACACAGAATTTGCCCCTACCCACCAACAGGTGCGGCTGCTATTCTCAGCGTGCTCTCGCTCCATCGTGACCGGCCTTGCATGTTACTGCAGAGCACCCTATCAGGCCCTGGGTGCGGTTTCGCCGCCGTCAAGACATCAGCTTTATCTCCCTCGGGATCCTGAAGTTACATGTCTGCGGCTGGTTCGCACGCTCTGAGGCGAGCATCGATACCTCACGTCGAACGAGTAGCTGTATATCAGCCTTTAATTTGGCACGAGAGAAACTGATCTGCGTTTAACGCCACGCTTGGACGGCACAGAGTGTCAAAGCAATCAGCATTGATGGAAACTAATAGCACTGATGAGCACGCAGCCGTGTAACTTCATCCTCCAGCCTGCACATGCCTTCGTGTGGATTTACGCTGATAACTACCTGCATAAACTAGTGCTGAGTGCATAAAAAACACATATATCCAAGAGGCTGTGCAACGGCTCATAAACGGTCTTTATTAATAGGCAGGTCTTTCAGGTATTTGCAGTGTAATTGGGCTGGAGCAACCAGGAGGTATTCTGGGTAGTGTTGCCTCCTAAAACACTAGCTTGCTGTTCGCCCCGTAGAGCAGACATATAAACTTTCTTCTCTACCGCCCAGCTATATGTTTATCCTGGATTAGGTCATTTGTATCCTTACACCTCGGAGGCCCGCTTTTAGCGGCGTTGCTCAAAGTGAGAGAGGCCTCTGTCTAAGCGTTTGAAGTGTTTCTCTCTTCCACGCTGCCTTCCAGTTGGAGTCGCGGCGTGTGGTTGCTCTCTCCCATCACGGCTCAGGTTCTGCTTGCGTTGCTTGTTTATGTGTTCCTCATGAGCGGCGTGCTGCCCGCACATTCAAACATCCTCCGTGTGACACGGGGTTTTAATTATGAAAAGTCGTAGCTGTCATTTTTTCTTCTTCCTCGTCTTCCAAACAGTGTGTGCCTCTCTGCCTCCATTCATTCCTCTGTGTGTGTGTGTGTGTGTGTGTGTGTGTGTGTGTGTGTGTGTGTGTGTGTGTGTGTGTGTGTGTGTGTGTGTGGTTTACTTTTAAAGGTCCACATTCATCCAGACAGGCTCAGTGGTGGCCAGGAGCTGGCCAAGTGCACAACAGAGTGCCTGTTGTGTGATAGGTCTGAAGCTGCGTCAGCTCCTTTGGGGAGAGACGTTAAAAAATGGCCTCTGTCAAGACTCCAATTTCTCTCTGCAAGAATTAGTCCACCCCAAAGCCCGGAGTGCGATGATACCAAGTCGATCACAGTGGGTCTGAGTGACGTTTGCACAGATTTGGCCGACAGCCTTGAGCAAAGTGGCAATATTTGTTTATTAAGGGCTTTGGTCAGCCATTAAAAACTTCCCATTGTAGCCAAAATCCCTCCCTACCTACTCTTCCTCCTTACAGACAAAAGAAGGTGCATAGCTCGTTACACTTGCGGTCATGCAGTGCTGGTCATTACTGCCATCGATTAGGTTGTGACAGCATTTAATTTTTTATTTCAAGTTTTTAAAGAAGCCAAAAAGCTGCTGCAGCTCTCACCCGTATGCGCCATCGGTCACTGCTTCTCACTTGCGTTGGCGAGACTGATTTCTCACAGCAGAGTTGTTTGTCGTCTCTACTTACTGTGTTGTCCAAAAAAAAGAAACATGAAAAAATGAATAAATGTAATTATGTAATTATTACACAGGAAAAATGTTGTAGAAACGAGATGTTTTAATCAGGTGGATTTTACTTGGATTAAAGAACCGACGTGACAGTCTTACCATAACTGCCTTGAAGTAGAGGTACATAACCACTCTGTAATTCACTGGGAGAACGACACAGTGAAAACAGTGCACTGTAGCAAACACACTGGTTTAAATATCCACCGTTTTTGGCTGGAGAACAAGTTGAGAGAGTGCAGAATCGTCCATATAGGTACACTCGGCTCATCTCGTCCAGTTTTTTTTTTTGGCTGACCTAAATAAAGTAGGGCGAGATTTAATATCTTTTCTGTTCTGCATCTCCTTTTGCCTGAGGAAACATCACATCATTTTATCTAAACTGTCTGGCAACGTGCCGCTGTGTCAGTCTGCCGCAGCTCTATCTTAATTTGGTCAGATTGCTCTTAAAATGGCCGGGGAAGGGAAAGCGGCAGGGGGAGACGGATGGACAAAGGCAAGAGGAAAATAAACACGGGAGGAAAAGTAAGCAAGCCGTCTGTGCTACTTTTCCATTTCGAAGGCCAAGGGAAGATATGAGCCCTCTGCATGAAAGTTATAAAACAAAACAAGTGAAAAGAGCTGCCTTTAGAGAGTTGGGGCAGGGGAGGGGGATTAAAAATAAAATTCCACCAAACTGCAAACTTATTCGAGTCAAGTGACATTTTCTTAATACAACTGAAGTCGTTTGGCTTCCTCTGCCTGGTTTCAAGCTCCCTAGGTGCCAGAGAATCCCTGAAATACGTGACGAGGGAATTATTTGACCTTTTCGCAAAGATTTACAAAGTAAGAGGGAGTGAATGTCAAAATAATAACTCTGAGAAACACTGTCGCAGTTCATACCGCGTGCATATTTTCCACAAACTTATGCATTATTCAGAAAATAATGTCGCCTCGCCTTTTAATCAGATCGAGATCAAATGCACGCAAATGCAGTCGACACGTCGTACACCGTGCCTCCAAATTTTCCATCTTTTTGTTGCTGTTTTTATGAGTAGTAGCTTTTTTTTTCTCCTCCTCCTCCATCACCCCCACCCCCACCAGGTCCCTCTAGGTTTGAGTTGTATTATGTCTCCCAAATGCACAGCTCTCTGTGATGGCATAACTCTTCATGATGGCTGGATTTGGGTAAAGCTGCTGTCAGAACGGGATATCTTGCTAATGTGTTGAGCAGGCCCAGTCCTGGCACAATAGAGAGCGAGCAGGAGGGAGAAAGGGACAGGAAAAAGAAGGGAACACAACAAAAAAGGAGACTTGAGACCCAGTGGGAAAGTCTTTACTGGGTTCAGCATTAGAGGAGGGTGGAAGATGAATCTGTCGGGTGATGTCGGTGATTTGATCTCAGTCGATCATTTTAGGACAGTATGGCTTTTTCATCTCCTTCCTTCTCCAACTCTTTTTCTTTTTTCCCCCCAGCTCCCCTCCTCTCTCACTTTCTCTCTCTGTGAGCAAGCAAGCTGGCCTGACAGCCGTGCACAGCTGCACCTACAGCTGTGCGTCGGTCCACAGCAGACCCTGCTCTTTATCAGCCTGATTGGTCACATCTGGCGTCATTACTTCCACCTTTGTGCTGTCCGGTGGGGAGCAGGGAAAGGGGAGTTAGGGTTAGACCCACACAGGGGCATGGCACTGGATGTAAGGCTTTAGCTAAAAGCAACATGGCTCTGATTGTGTTTGCTGGCTGGTCCCCCCTTGTTTGTTTTTGCCTTCCGTGCCCTCGAGGATCTTCCAGCAGACTGGGCCACAAGTTTCCTCATGCTCACATGCGTCTCTTCCTGAGGTCTGATACACACAGTGTGTTGGGGGGAGAATTGCCAATTTGATGAAAATAATGCAAAACATCTTATTAGTCCACGGTAGATACCTGCAGCTACAGTAGGTAGGACTGGTTAGTGGACATCAGAAGATATTTGGTGTGTGCCAAAATGTTTCTGTAGTATTGAAAACTGCCAAGTGTTCAAGGCTTCAATGAAACAAATGAAAGTTCTGGTCAGAATGTCCTTTAGCTTTTACCTTAATCTAGGCATAAACCCTCTTTAACGAAGAGATAACTTCTTACCCGAATCTTACCATCGTTTAGACTTCAGTGAGTATCCACTGGATCTGGAGGATTGTTTCATGTTTTTTATTTTTAACTGAACCTTTTTTGAGTTCTACTCAAATTCATAATATGCACAAACAGAAAGATTGATGTTATGTTTGGACAAACATCCAATATGCTGTTAATGTTGATTAAAAATGACTGGAACATGGTCATTGGCATTGATATTCACTTAATTCTGAGGTAGGTACAACAAAGAGCGGGGACTATACCTTCTTACACAAACACATGGCATGAACATGTGTGATACTGGGACAATTTGTCATTCCAGTTCTTTATTTTCTTTATTGGTCTCATGTTGTTTAGACATCTAGCGTTTGAGAAGCTCGGCTTTCTTGTGAAACGAACAAAAGGCTTTTGTTATAGAAATCCATCCTTAATCCATTATCTCTTCCCAGTATGAAACTCTTTTTGTTACGTGTTGAATGAAACTGCTGTCAAATTGCAACTAGTATTGCAAAACCTTTTACAGCCTTAATGGTGCATTTTGTGTGTGTCTGTGTGTTTTGTTTAAATTTTTCTTTATAGTGAGAACGGTTCTTATGCCGTGGCAGCTCTCTCTGAGCACATTTACATGAAACGTGGTGCAAGACTAACAAAAGCAAGAGACTACTTGTTTTGTTTATGTAGGAAATGACTTTCCTTTGACATAAGCCTCCGACACAGGCTTCTCGTTCCCCCTCTCACACGAGTTTCTCCATTTCTAAGAAAACCTCATCATAGCTCACACCCTCTGAGACACAAAAAAGCTTTATTTTCCATCATCTCTCCCCACCACCTCCACTTACAGCTGAACTCGACCCTCGCAGTGAAGTGCCAGCAGCTTGCTGCTACCGCAGAGCGCATTGGAAGTCGATGTCACTGCGAAGCTGCCTAGAAGCAGTAGAAAAACCGAGCCAGTGACAAATAAGATCAAGACAGTTGTGCATGTGCAGAGTAGCGTGTTACATGGAGGCTAAGTAACAAAGGGTTTTTAAGCCTCTGAACGCTCCGTATCCAGAGCCAATTCCCTGCACATGTGCTCTGAGTAGTATCCCTCCAGCTCCCCAGCAGCCGAGCTGTGATGCAGATGCAGATACAAATCACTGAACTGAGCTGACCCCCGTGTGGCATTAAGGATATGCATCTGGAGCTCATGCCCACCTCTGTGAACGCTGCAAAAGGTGACGCAGAACAGCTATATCCATCTACACGTCAGCCATCCTAGCTCGGATGGCTGTCCTCTTTCCAGTTCTGTCTTCTCTGGAAGGATATGATGTTTAACCCCCCCCCCCCCCCCTCACCCCAGAGGAACCAGTTTCCTGTCATGCCTCCAATGCTGAAATCAGATCCCAGCGTCGCTCCGGCCTTGTTTTTCTTGGCAAGAGCTGCAAACAGACACTCACAGAACCGAGTCTCCCCAACAATTTCCACCCCACCGTCGTTCCCCGGCTCCCTCCCTCCACCTCTGTTCCTCATCTACAACATACATGGAAGCGTGGCCTTATTTATTTATTCATGTATTTATTTTTATCTATCAGCTTTGCCTCCAAACCAGTTTTCACACCTGCGGAGCCTGAGTATTTTGCTGATAATCGCCGAATGCGCTCACGAAGTCTGAACGATTGGGAAAAGTTTGCGACGAGGAGGAGAGATGCTTGACTCGCTTGTTTCTCCAGCCATTTCGGGGCTGTAATTTGAGCCCGGCTCCATTCAGCCAGCGCATATTTTAATGACATTTAAACGTCTCCAGATGTAATTTGAAATGAGTCCAAACAAATGCCTCGTGATGCTTTAAAGATGATATTTTTCTCCTTGTAGCAGACCAATGCATCATGTTTTAGAGATAATCTTTACAGTAAATTTGCTCCTTTTTTTTTGTTTTCCTGACACCGAAAAACCCCAAAACTTCTCAATGGCTCGTCTTTGTGGAGCAGGGCAGCATTCCACTGAGTTCAGGAGTATTTCCCCCCCTCTCTCTTCCCCCTTCCTCCAGTTTTGGACTCTACTATCCCTTCAGCTTGGTCCTAGTGAGCACAAACCTGACAAAAGTCAGTGTATTGTTTTCCAGCGTAGCTCTGCGGCTTGTGGGAACAGGGCTGTAAAGAGGCTTTGAATGACAGAAGCGTGCACTCTGGTCAGTCTGCTCATTGTTGTCTGGTGTTTACATGCCTTTGGCCCTCGCACCACTGCCATGGCCCGGGGCAGTTTAACTGCAAAACCCATGAGTTAGTGCTGTGTTGAAAAGGTGCTCTGTTTCAGGGCCCAGCGGTGTGGAGAGGCGCTGTCTATGTGTGCTTTTCATGGATGGGTACACAAGGCTCACATCCCCCCCCTCCAATTCCCCTCCACCCCTAACTTGTCTGCTTGTATTTGTGTGGTTATGCATGCTCCAACAACAAACTGGGCTCATCGTGACATTAAACAGTCCCCGTATTTTAGGAAGAAGTCAAACAGGACTGGCTGTTGCGTTTGCAAGTCAGAAAAATTAAAAACAACCCTCCTCCCCCACCGTGCAAGGACACTCAATCCAGAATCAAAGATCGGTGATGGGAGCTTAGTTGTGTCAGGCAAGTCTCCAGCTTCCTTTTGTCTTTTTACCTACAGCGGAGCTCAAAATGAAACCCATATGCCAATCGCACAGGCAGTGTGACTTACCGAATCAAAAAAAAACAAACAGACCTATCTATTCCTCATGCAATGTTTTCCACTCAGATGAGGGTGGGTGTGGTGGGGGAGACAGACAGAGGAGCGGAGGCCCCTGGTCGTCTGCTCCACGTCACCACTCCCCCCGTGCAGCCCGACGGAGTTATCGCACAATAATAGCTTTTTAAACACATAGACAGGCCTTGTAATGTAGCCGCCATGCTCTGACCTCAGTCCCAGCTCATCGTAGCGATCACGTGTACACCCCTCTACTCATTGCACAAGCATACAGCTGTGCACAGCTTTTCTTTTTTTTTCTCCTCCTTATTGCCTCGGCTCTCTAATTTGATTTTCGGATCAGCTGCTGCTATAGGTCATTGCTGTTTTTTCCCGGTGTAGAGATTTTAAAGGCCTGAGGTATGGAAAAGGAGTGGATGTTAGGTGAGGTGGGTAAGGATTAACCCCCCCTGACAATCCCCCCCCCACCCACCCCCCACCCACAACCCCTCCACCCCCCACCCACAACCCCTCCACCTGCCTCGGGTCTGCGCGTCTCTCAAGGCCAAATTAAAAGCCTTGGCAACTTGCATTCACGTTCAATTAAAAGCTCCCCCTCTGTGGCCGCGCAGAAACAGCTGCACAGACTCCGTGCTGTCTGTTCCCCTCAGTTGTTGTCGAGAAGGCCACTGCGGCTCTTCTTCCGTCACAATTTTACACACACACACACACACACACACACACACACACACACACACACACACACACAGGCATTATACACCAAGAGAAAACAGCCAAGATAGCACAGGGCAAAAATCACATCCAAATGTTTACATGAGAGGCGGTGTCCCTGTTTCATCATCCCCTTATCGCGCCAGCAAAATGAGGCACAATTACAGAAACGATAACACGGCCGGGACAAGGAGCAGGAAAGAGAAAGGAAGTGAGTAATAGCTTATAAACAGATCCTCTCCTGCCGGCGCTCTTTTGATGGGAAAAGATGGCGCACCTCAGAGAATGAGACTGTCCGCAATTATGCCTTATTTGCTGATTCGAATATCAGAATATCAGAAGCGCTGATAAGACATCTCACTACGATCACTGCCTCAAGTTGAGAGTGAGGCGCTCATGTCTTTTTAAAAACTTTGTTTTTATTGTTGTCAAAGTAAAAACAATAACAATAAAAAATGAGCCACTGTTTTCTACAAGGTGGAATTTTAGAGTGGAATGCATACAGGAGGCTAAGGTTTGGGATTTAGAGGTGGGAACTATTGCGTTGTAACATCAATGCACCGACTTATGAATAGAACTCTTTAATTCCTGAGGTTTGTTTTTCATGCACCCAGTCAAGTTTAATGTTGGGTGGTCGTATCTTTCTCAGCAAGAGGTGAGGCGGCGGGGGAGCGGCAGTGCGGTCGGCGATGGAACTTCCACAAGTTCCTCGTTGGCTGGCTGGCTGCGAGGGCCGAGGCGTCACGTCTGATCCAGCCTAAATTTAAACCTGTGGACAGACGAGTCTAGCCAGCAGCCAGCCTCATTCCAGCCACTGATCACGGAGAGACAAAGACAGACAGAGAGAGAGAGACGACCTCAGGCCTTTTAAGTCCGTCTTCCCACACCTCTCCCTCCCTCCCCTGGTCTCCTTCACCTCCTTCATCTGTTTTTTCTTCTGCTTTCTTTAAACTCCTGCTTTGATATGATACCTTACAATATCTCCAACCTCACCGACCCTCTACCAGTGGGTGAGACACTTGTATATATCAGAGTACTTAAAGCATCGCTGAGGTGAAATATAGTGGAACCGACAGGCTTCGCTTGCTATTCAGTCCCTTCTGGACTTTTCTTTTTGCTTTGAAAACTTGTCAGGTTTAATTAATTATTCACAAAATTCTCCAACGGTCACATCTGGCTTCTTTCAGCTACTGATGGATGTGACACCAGAGCGATTTAATTTGAAGCAAAGCTGTTTTTCTTTGTTGTGATGGGTACAGGGAAATGATGTGATGTTCCCAGTTTAAACTGCACTGGAAGTGGTGTGTTTTTTGGAAGTGGTGTGTTTTTATAGTGTTTAACTCAACAATTTGTTTGTCTGGAACAGAAGTAAATAAAACGGGAAGAGGCAGAAGTGTTTGACACTGTGCCTGGAGAGCAAATAGACTGGTACACGTTTGGAAAAACTACAAGGGCTGAAAAATGAAGCCAAGTTAGATTTGGTGAAAGCTGCAATTCCTCTGATGACCACTTGGGGGCCCGCTCCAGAAGTGAGTCAATCCCCATAAGCTACCATGCTAAAACGACCAACTTAAAAGTATAAATTAACACATTTAAGGACTGGTCAAATCAAACTTTGATGATGATCTATGATCTATGATATCTATGATGATATCTAAAGAAAATCCAACAATCAGGCTTTTTAGCTTTTATTCTGCTGGGTAAGTAGACACAAACTTCTTCAGGGTTATAATAATAGCGGTCTGTTGATCTGTTTCATGTTCCCTCATGTACTTGTGCTGCTTCTCCTTATCGCTTCTCTGAACTCACCGGCTCTTCAAATCATGTAATAGATGGGAGAGTTGAGACAGTCTTGGTGGAGGACTGGAAAATGCTCAGAAAGGCAGATGTTCGCTGAAACAGTGCTTCTATTATGCTACATTGTCTGTGTGGTTTTATTGCCACGTTGAGAATCAGTCTGCTGCTCATGTTATGATGGAAAAAGGGCTTTGAGTGTATATGCTCGCATGTGCCTCATAGCCTCAAAGGCGAGACATTTGAGCACAGTTTCACATGGTTTGCACTTTCCAGGGCTGAGCTAAGTCGGTGAAGAAGCACCAGTCGGAAGATGAGCAGATCCCCAGAAGCTCCCCTACATGGGCTGCCTTTATAGGTTAAAAGTATCGGTATCGGCGAGTAAATAAGTACCGCACAGCCCTACTTTCCACTCTGGCTCTGTCCACCTTCATTCCCTCCTTCCTTTCTTCCTTCCTTACTTCTTTTATCCCTCTGTCTTTCCGTTTATCCTGTTTCTCTCTCGCTCTCTCATTCGCTCTCTCTTGCTTCATTCTTCTCCTCCCTGTAATCAGGGTCCTTTGAAGTGGGCCGAGGAGACGGATTAGAGTGGGACCTGCAGGGTCTTTGACCGGGGGTGAGCCGGGGACGAGTAATTAGACAGGGAATTAAGAGGAAGCCCAGCCCCTTGCTCTGTTTCTCTCATGAATTGTACGCCTGCTGCATTGGAAACCGCCTGCTGTGTTTTTGTGGAATTGTTTTTACCATTTTGCATTCGTAATGTTGAATTAAAGGAGAAAATGGTGGTGTCTTAGCAACATAATTGTTTTTTTGGCAAAGGGAGTCAACGGAAGAAGCCGTAAACACAGAATTGACATTTTATCGCCCTATAAAATTTGATATTGACCACATGTTTAATCTTTGCTCTCCTTTCAAGTCATGCTCAGGTCTCTCAACAAGTCCTCAGAGACAGCTGCTTACTCTCGCAGCTACTACATCTGCAGTGGCTCGGTTAGTGTCGCAGAGCTTGTTTGCTGAAAAACAAAAAACTAATAATGTCATAATTTCGGCTTCATTACACACTTCATTTCTGGTGGCTGTGGCTCAGGAGGATAGAGCAGGTCGTCTGCTAATCGGAAGGCTGGTGGTTCAGATCCCCAGCTGCTCCAGTCTGCTTGCCCGAGTATCCTTGGGCAAGATACTGAAGACTGCGTTCATCAGGGTGTGAATGTATGTGTGAATGTGTGATACAATGCTTTGTGTTCAAGTAGACTAGAAAACCGCACCACACAGAGCACAAGCCCCGCCCACCTTCTCTTTATGAGAATCAACCAGTTACCCAAAAAACTGGCCTAAAGAGACGTGCACCAGATGGTTTATTCCTCTTTTCCACCAGCACCTACCCAGCTCTACTCTACTCTACTCTATTTCAGCTGTGTACCACCTCAATATGGGTGTGGTCATTATAGCAAGGTGGACCGAATGCCATGTGACGTTTATTTGTATGCAACACAACACAACAATAGAGGACATTAAAGCAACCTGCTGCTCGGTCTATAGCTTTTTGTCAGACTTGAGGTTAAAAAAAAAAACAAGGTTGTGTGCTGCTCTTTCCCTTGTTGTCGAGTCCCTAGCCAGTCGATGGCATGAAGTCTGACGTCACAGTTTTTGGTTTGACTCAGCTCGCTTGGAACATCGGCCGAGTCTGTACTATAAAAGTACCTGGTACCAGATATTACCCCCTAATAGGAAACCCTAAAAACTGAGTAGAGCCAAGCCCAGTCAATGGTAATGGAAAATAGACTTCAGACAGATAAACTCTGCTCAGAGAAAGACTTACAGTACATGGAGTTAGAAGTGAGCGTAGCAGGCAATCTTTAATGACCTTTAATGTAACTAGAATGGAGGATGTAAGCGATAGGAGCAATATCTGTCCTTTCAAATAGTGCATTACTACCCGTAGAAAACTATTAGTAGTAATTCTCTGTGGATAACAAGAGCAGGAATAGAAGTGATTGAAGTCATAATGTTGGCAGTATCAGTGTAATTGTTGTGGTGCAGTGGTTTTATGACAGTAGTGGTGTCAAAAAGCATTATGGGTAACCATCACTTTAGTAGCAACAATAGTGTTTGACAGCAGTTTTTATTTGTGTTTATTATGCTTCTGTGGCCTGTGGTGACTGCGTGGACAGCTTTGTTGAAGATGAGAGTGGAGAGAGTGGCGGGGGGGTTTGTGCCCATCACCCCAACCAGCTGAGACCAGGCACTGTATTATTAAACAGAGACCGTCTAGGAGAGTGCCCACGTGGCCAAATATGGACATCCAGTCATCCTCTGTCTCTGTGAGGGGAAAGAGGAATGAACCCAATCCAACTGGCCAACAAGTGACATGAGCCCTCTGTGCTAAAGAAATCCACTAAACATGATCTGTCTCTGTCTCTTTTTTTTCTTTTTCTCTGCAGGTAAGAAAGATTTTTCAGTGCTACAGAAACATTTGTGATTTGCAAAGTAAGTAAAAAAGAAAGCCAACAATTTTAGGTTCTCTATCCTTTCTCTCCTGCCTACTTCCTGACATCCCTTTCCTGGATGCGTCTTTATTTGGTGTGTGTGTGTGAGATATCCCCAGGGTACCTATTGTTGTGACAGGCTCTTGACTTGAGCAGCGTTAGAAGATAATGCATAAATTGTGATCTGGGAGCTCTCATTCCTGTAGCCTGTGTCATGCTAATAATGCAGCGCGTCAGTCAAACCTGGCCGCTGATTGCAGGCGTGAGCCGATGCTATCTCTCTCTCTTCTACTACAGTGCAGGCGCCACAAAAGGAGCCACTTACTGTTGGCAGTTCAGCGCCAGGATGGAGAGTATTGGCTGTGTGATAATAGCGACTTAACCTGTATTGACTCAGTCCTTTGCATAATCCCAGCACTAAGAGAGTAAGTTCCGGTCGCAAGTGGCAATTTGAACAGATGAGTGACATTTGGTCACTTCTTCAAAAAGCTAATGGTGAGCATTACTCTAGACGGGGGGTTTCAAACATAGGGCCCAGGGGCCATAATTGGACTGGCAAAGACTCCAATCCGGCCCCATTGGGCGGTCTTGTGAAATGTAAAGGAGGGCGTACATTTTTGGACTTTTAACTGTATTTTTATAACTTTCACTGCTTATTTGTTTACTGATAAAGACCTCCCCATGGCTATTGATACAGCTTCAAAGTAATTAAGTAACACTTTTTTTTTTTTTTTTTAAATCTACTATCGAAATTTATGACTTTTAAAATAGATCCACAGTGAAGAAATAGGACCCCTTTTGTTAATTGACAAAAACTTCCTGTTTTATAATTACAGGAGTAAGCCAACAGACGTTTTTCTGTGATTTTACTGGTTTATTTGTTACAGTTTAAGCTGAAGGAGTCATGCTGACTTCTTTCATTTACTACATCAGCATTTCTTTATCGTGTAGAAAAACTGAGACATACTGTTGAGATTGCACCTCCTTTCCTTCTAATTAGATATCTCAGGGATTCAATGTGTAGTTAAACTTCTTTACACTGACAGAAAGGGGAGTTTCACTGGTCTGGCCCACTTAAGATCAAAGTGGGCTGTACGTGGCCCACGTTGCAAAATGAGTTTGACATCCCTCCTCTAGACGAAAGAGAATATCTGCAAGAATATCTAAAAGGAAAAAAAAAAAGACGGATGGAGTGGAAAGGGAGTCTCGAGGGGAGGGCGTGGGAGTTTCGCGATACTGGGCCGCTGAGAATCTCAGACTCAAACACACCTCCCACGCAAACACATAAACACTCACAGGTACACACTTCTTCTTAAGCCCATGGCTCCTGCTTACATAACCCACCTGCCTTTCCTTGACCTCAGCCACATCCTGGGAGCAACAGGGAGTGGAGGAGGGGTGTAAGGCGGAGGTGGGGGCTGTTAAAGATAAGAGTGTTTACTCTAACTTTGTAGGGAAGTTGTAGACACACTGATCACGTAGAATGAACAAAGTCAACAATAGATTTTTCTTTTTTTTTTAATGCTTCTTTTGCTGCTGTGTTTTTATCGACGGCTCGAATCGCTGTTAAAGAAAATGGGAAGCAAACAACAAAACAGAGGATGACTGTAAAGATGTCCGTATATTACACAGATGTTATTCTCAGTTGAAGTTTTGTTCAGTGCAGTAGCGTGTCTTCAGAGGACAAGAGTGAAAAAGAATCCGTTAGGAAACTGGCATTAAAAAAAAAAGTTTGCGGTGCACAGTAGTGACGTGGAGGTGTGTCGCTTAAACCTCAAGAGCAGAAGTGGAAATTACGGCTTGGCTATAACACGTCTTTAGGGTGCCAAGTACAGGAGCAGCAGCAGTGCACTTGTGCTGTAAAGAACCCTTCGAGATCTGATTTTCACCACATTTCAAACCCGCTGACCTCTCCTCACGATCAAACCCTATCCTTGCATTGCCTCCAATAACTGACATCATCACTGTTTTGCCCATTAGCTTCGCGTTTCTTGAGAAGAAACAGCTGCGTCACCCAGAGACCGTGTTGAGGGTGTATTTCGGTTCCTCAGTTAAAAAGAACATTTGAACTCGGGTTCCTCGCGCAGGCAGCCAAGCCGAACGCCGGGGCTGGGGAACGGAGCGTGTTGTGCAGTTTCACATTCAACCTCATTTCCCTTCCAAACCTTCATCCACTTTGGCCAGACCACACATCCTTAAACGTCGATAGTTCTGCTGGGTTGCTCATATTCTCCCTGAACACACAACCACACAGTCACGACCTCAGATAGGGATCACATTCAGCCTCGCTTGGCTGCTAACTACCCTCAGTCGCATTTAGGGTTTACAA